>NC_138166.1:76815654-77415654 GCF_964165515.1 Mesoplodon bidens
CAACTCTATGTATGTATTGAAATAATGATCAATTTTATGAGAAACAATCAATCCAATTCAGCCAGCGTTTACTGAGTGTCTAACACCAGACCCAGTCTATGCTCTTGAAAATCTCATAATCAGAGAAGTCACCCGCATTTTTAAAAAATAAGTGAAATGATACTTTCAAAGAATAATGCAGCTCTTATTTCAATTGAATGAATGTTTTTCCAAGTAACTACCTTATGCCAGGCACAAAGGAAAAAACATAAACCTGACACTAAAGGGGACTTAGACTATCAGGGAAAAATATTTTAAAAAAATAATAATATAATGAGCTATATATATAATGCAGATATTAAGGAAGTTTTCTGATGAGGAAAAGGTTGGACAAGCCTGCTAAGTATTTTAAAGTAAAATACCCTGCTAGTAGGACATCTAGTTCTTAAATCCATGTTAATCACAGGAAATGATTGTGCCCCCCCCAGGCAAGAAAAAGTTTAGTCTGTGGAAATGAAATTTCAAAGGGACTTATACAAAATCATACATTTGGTTTCCTTGGTTGTTAGCATAAATCTGAGCTAATCATGTCCCATCCCCCTCATCCCTCCAAGCTTTTCATTTTTTCAGATGACTGAAGAGATTTTATTGAGGACCTTACGGCTGTTCACTCCCTAATAAAGTTTCTCCCTCAGTCATCCTGCTAATTTGGTTGACTGGTCTATTTCTAAAAAATTAGCAGTTTTTCAGAAACAGCCTCCAGTATTGTGGCTGTGAAAAATCTGTTGAGAAGAAATAGAAGGCTAAAACAAAATCTAATACTGCAAGCAAGTATAAATTTTTTGGAATGATATACAATCTGTGTTGTGCCACTTTAGTCCCTCAGGCAGGAAAAAAAGCAATCTGATTTTCTGAAACATTCAAATTTCTCACCTAAGCTCAGCTAAGAATACATCATTATGGGAAGCAGAGTGGAAAGTCACCATTTTATCCTTTAATTTACAGTGTCAGTGGGAACAGCACAACACAGAATCCAGAGTTCAAAGAAAGAAAAATATCTGGCTTATGGTGAATAGAAACAATTTCTTTGAACCAGGTATATCCAGGCCCTGCTGTGTAGCTTTAACACTGGGCCTTCTAAGACTTCTTTTAATGGCCTTTTATAAATTTCAGAAATATAATAAAATATTCACTTAAAAGAAACCACTAAATAGCCACTTGGTAAAAGCTGATCCAAGAAAAGATTTCATTTGGATTATGAAGTATTTTACTTGTTTTAAGATAGAAGAAGTTTTTTTAGATTGTCCTTCATTTAATACAAAAGGTCAATTCTGCTTTCTTCCTCAGTTGTGATATTAATCTCTGGTTTTCGCTCTAAATCCTATTAAGAGAGAGTAGAAGCTTAACTTCATCATCTTAATGCCAAGATCTCAGCAGCATTTATCTAGATATAAACAAGAATGCCTTTCAGAAGGTTATATTCTCACTGTGATAATGAAGAAAGGGGCTCATATATTAATTACCATGATTTTACAAAATGTAGTGTTTAGTTAAGATTCATAAACACCTTTTATTATTTTCCCAACCTGATAAGCAAGAAAAGTTAAGGAAAATTTATCTTGTGATAAAATGATACACCTCAGGAGCCAACTGCTTTCAGCAACAAAGGTCTACCTTGAACTGGACTTAATATAGATCCAAGACACCAACTGATCTCAACCCAAGCAGCTTATTAGAATCACCCTGTACAGGAAGTGGGTGGCTTTCAGAAATACCCATTCCCCAGATGCCTGACACACAGAGATTCTAATGAAATTGGTCTCAAATGGGGCTCTGTCATGGGTAATCTTTGATTACTTTACCACATGATGCTTATATTCATCCAGGCTTGAGAATCATTGGCTAGATGCTTGACCCCAACTCACCTCTCTCAATTAATTGAGCAGCAGCACTCAGGTTAAAGAAACAACTTTGAGTAACTGAAACTCAACTCTGAGAATGCCATCTGGCCTCCCACCCATACTACCCACAAGGAGTTGGACTATTTTTTTCACTTAATTTTTCCACCAAACAGATCCATTGCTTTAATATCCTAACCATGGCTAAAATGAGGCATTAATTTATTCAGGAAGGCAGGTCGTTCAGTGAAAAAAAAAATCATGAGTTAAATCACTTGCTTAGCTAAATTGACACTTGCTCTCTGCTGAATATTTAGTCAGATAGCCCTTCCCCAAGTCCTCTGTTGGTCAAATAATTTATCACTGTACCACTGAATTCTTCTGCCTTTTAAAAAATATATAATTGAATATGAGTGACTCCCTGCATTATATTTTCCTCTAAAAAAGTACTGTTCCTATTGTCAAATCGGAACATATTTTACTTCCTATATATATCACCCACAAGTCATTTTTAAACCTGGATCACTGTCTATCCTGAAATAAAAGGTCTACTACAAGGGAGGGGCAACTTTTTCCTCCTGCATCTCTTAAGCTTCGAATTCCCATCTGCTATGCATTGCTGAAGGGGCTGCTAATGCATTTTCCATAGCTTCTGCATTTTTAGGAAGCAGAATTAAAATGATTGGTCAAAGAAAAGAAAACCCTTTATTTATAAGTGATTTCTGTTAAATTTAAGTATATTTAGAATACAGATGAATCCCATTTGTCCTGGCAACGTGTTACCGGCATTTGTATATACAAAGGAATCTCCTTTTAATGCAATTGACTAAACAGTAGGATCCAATATGAAACCTCTCTTGGAGCTGATCCAAAATGTGTTCTTGGCTACTGGAGCACCTCAATTGACAAGGCAGGAAATGGCAGTGGTGGGAGGTTGTGTACATACAGTTGACCCTTGAACAACATGGGTTTCAACTGCATGGGTCCATTTATATGTGGATTTTTTAAAATAGTAAATATAACAGTACTACACATCTGCCATTGTTTGAATCTCGAAGCTGAACCTTGGTTACAGAGGAACCACAGTACGTGGATTTTTCTCTGTGAGGGAAGGCTCCCCTCACCCCTTCACTGTTCAAGGGTCAGGTATATGTGTGTGTGTGTGTGTATTTACACACATTTTTACACACACGCATATATGTACACACATGCATATAAACATATATATATGTATGTGTGTGTATATATATACACACGTATGTAAGGACATAGAAAAAGTTAAAACCAAAAACACTATCAAAAGCTGATGGCGGGCTTCCCTGGTGGTGCAGTGGTTGAGAGTCCGACTGCCGATGCAGGGGACACGGGTTCGTGCCCCGGTCCGGGAAGATCCCACATGCTGCGGAGCGGCTGCGCCCGTGAGCCATGGCCGCTGAGCCTGCGCGTCCGGAGCCTGCGCTCCGCAACGGGAGAGGCCACAACAGTGAGAGGCCCGCGTACCGCAAAAAAAAAAAAAAAAAGCTGATGGCCACAACCTATAGTCCCGATCTAAGAATTAATTCCACTATCATCAGGTTTTTAAAACTGGATTAGGAAAAATAAACATGGCTGGCCTAAATAAACTTCACTCCCAGTGACCCTCACTGCCTGAAAAAAAAAAATGTAGAAAGGTACTTTTATTTTTCCTCCCTGACCCCTACCAACTGATCTCTGGGCAGATAATCAAGAACTGAAGGTCATCAATTTTGCATAATGGTAAAAGTACAGTTCTCTGAGTTTGAGTTCTGGCTTTGCCAGATTGTTGCAGTTTGGCCTTAAGAAATTTTCTAATCTAGCTAAGTATCAGTTTCTTTTTAAAAATTTATAACAAAAGATCTACCTTCGTGTTGTTATGAGTACTATATACAATTCATCCATGCAAAGTCTTTAGTTAGTGCCTAGCATAGAATAATTTTCTATAATTAGTAATGATTAATATTGCATTCCAAGAAAGATATTTTTATAAGTGGACATTATACCCATTTTATTTTTACAAATATTCAGAGATTTAAAATTACAGAAAACAGAGACACAAAGAATTTATATACAGGAACCCACTACCTCATGCAGTCAGTTGGTCAATAGAAGAGACTCAGGGTAAGATTGCCTGTTTGGTTGAAGGCGCTCAACAATTATTTGCAGAATTAATGAAAATAGGTCTTGATGGGGGGGAAGGGGAAAGGAAGAGTTTGGTGATGGTGCCTCTTAAAAGAGCAGTTTCCCAGGTACTTAATGAGATGAGCTTCAGGTAAGTAGTTGGGAGACAATCATACCTACAACTGCATGTTCAGTAGTCAAGGACAGCTTCAGTAGAAGAGGTTTATATCCATCTGGAGTGGAGAGAAGTGTCTAAAAAAGGCATCTGATCAGCCTGCAAGTAGACAGTGAAACAAAATCCATAATCTTGTCATCTTTTTTCTTGATGACTAAGGAGGTGGGATACGTTTTCATTATCTGAGTACTGTATAGGTAAGAAGGAAAAAAAAAACCCTAAATTCAAACTAAAAAAATAAAAACTATAAAGACCAAAGGAAGAGAACAACATCTTCAGAATGATGGCTGGCAAATATATCCTCTGAAAACTATTAACATAGGAATCAAGCATTTATATAATTTGGCATACATAAAATCATGAGCTATGGGAGACAGAAATTTATGAGAACAAATTGGAGTGGTGAGTGATATTGTTATAACAATAACAATATATTATACTTTTTACAATAACAATTATAATTATGGCTGTTAATATTGTGACAAGTATTCAATCCCATAAAAAATAAAATATATCAATAAAAATACATAACAATAAGATATGACCAAAATATATTTTAAGTTATGAGATTATACTTGGCACTGTTAGATTTCCTAATCATAGCACTTACAATTCAAGTATCTGCCACTTTTGTTAGTGACAGGTGTGGGTAACAGGGGTGATGCTCAGTCATCAGCAACAATAATGTCAATGTCCTTTATGTGTGAATTGAGCACTGTTATCATATTGTCATAGTACTTGTAAATGTAGATAATTACCTCTATTCTAGAGATGATGAAACTTTGGCTCAGAAAGCTTAGACAATTTACTCTGAGATAGAAGTACAGGATAGAGCCCTTGTCTGTGGCCAGGACACTTTAGCCTTTCCTATGAAGTGACCTGCACACATGACATCCGTGCTGAAACTCAGGTTTCTTTTTTTTTTTTTTTTTTTTTTGCGGTACGCAGGCCTCTCACTGTTGTGGCCTCTCCCATTGTGGAGCACAGGCTCCAGACGCCCAGGCTCAGCGGCCCTGGCTCACGGGCCTAGCTGCTCCGCGGCATGTGGGATCCTCCCGGACCGGGGCATGAACCCGTGTCCCCTGCATCGGCAGGCAGACTCTCAACCACTGCGCCACCAGGGAAGCCCCAGGTTTCTATTTTGAATATTGGCGAACAGGACGTGTTCATCACAAAAAAGCAATGTGAAAGTGTTTTAAACATTTTACCATATTGTTGGGTCTGACCATGACGAGACTAGGAATCTTTTTCTGAAGCTCCATGAGTGATTGTTAATTTTCAGCCAGGTTTAGAGCTCATCATTTGGAAACACTCTGATGAGAATATGGCATGAACCATTCAATCTCACGTACTCCTTGATCTCAATTTATAGAGCATTCCCGTTTTTAGTTAGGACCATATGAATACCAGTCATCATTTCAAGCCTCTCCCTCTTTATTGAGGTACCACACTTTGAATTGCTAGGCTAGTCTACTTACAACCTAGATAGCAAGGTAGAACCCCTCCATCCACAATCTCAGTACCAGCCAGCCCAACACAACTACTTCTTACAAGAGAAGTGGTGGGAACCACAGACTTGCAGTCGCTTTTTAAGGAGTTGTGCACTGTGGAGGCATCACATGTGAGAAGCATGGCTTCTGGGAAATCCCTTGTAGAGATGCAGCAGGACGGCAGCATGGCAGAAGGCTGTTCAGTACATTCTCCTTGCACAGTCTTTAGGAAAATTACTAAGTTCATGAAATGCTAAATGTAGAAGAAGAGTGAAGAGGTGGATCCTCTCATCTGGGCCTGACATATGTACCATGGTTGAAATTTTGCACACTCTAATGCAGATATACCAAAATCTGTACCTTCTTTATGTTCTGTAAGTGATCTAAATATCCTCAGGAGCCTTACCATTCTGGCTGGTAGAAAATAAATATAAGGTTCTCAAGCTTTCCTTATTTAAAACCTTTTGTTGTTCTTCAAAACATTTTGAAGCATCTCAAGAAAATATGCGATCAATTCAAATCCCAAATCCCACTCAGTGCTGTTTTTCCCTCTTCTCCCTTCTTCTCAGTGCAGTTATCCTTATGAGATTGGAAAAGGATCCATTTTCCTTGGGCTAACTTCTGGCTTTGTTCTGGTCCTACCCTCCTGTGGTATGGTGGGTCTGTGGCATGGGGTACCCGTTTCTGTGGGTCTCTGGCCTTGGCGACTGCTGAGGCATTTCGAGCCCTCTTTGGTTCTCATGTGTTCCCTGTTAGTAGCCTCTGTTGCTGAGGCTATCCACTGGAGATAACCTTGATGTTCTGATTCTTCCCACCTGGTTCTCTGGACTCTACTTCTTTCACAGATGCTGTAAAACCTGAGGCTCAGACCCTTCCTCCATCCAATCCCCTGCTTTGGGTTCCCTAGTCTGTAGCCTTAGCTACTTGGTTACTCCAGTCGCTGTGAATCTAGCTAGCTTCATGGCCTCTGGCCCTCAACTCAGCATTTTTTCCCCTGTACACATTGTGACCCTGTGCGATTTGGGGAATTTCTTATACTCCAGGAGTCAGGGTATCAGAGTCAGTTCACCTCATGCCATTTTGTGTCTGCTCAGTGTACTCCATGTTTGCAAGGGAGCATGCTACAAGGCAGTCTATCCCAGCCCTCAGTCTGCATTGATGCTTCCCACAGACACTTCTGAACTGCTGCCATGTATGTAGCTTCAGTGTCCTGCTGAATACAGGCCTTCTCTAAGAAGCTTGTGATCATTATGGGCTACACCTTGAGAAGAAAGATGCAAATCTCCTGCCATGAGACTTTCCCAAACTATCTGATCTATTGTTTTGACCTTAAATGGAGACCTTGGTGTCAAACCTCTGACTTGACCTCTTCTCTGCCCCCAACTACCTCCCTGAGACCAGAGGACATTCATTTACATTCATCCTGTTTTACAAAATTCTCCCTTTTAGTCACGTTGCCTCCTCTAAAAGTAGCACGTGCTCTTCTTTCCAACCTGGGGTCATATGGTTGGAAGGGTTGCTGGTGAATATGATTTATTCATCATTCAGCTCAATACTATTTGAAAGGTTTTCCTTTTACATTAGATTTGACACTAGAATCTGATGGAGGCAGTTCTTTGGATAAATCAGAAGTAAATTGTCAGGCTAAACTTTCAGCTTAACCCCAAAAGTAAGAGCATCCTGCGTTCTTAAATGTGTCTTACAGATCACACCTAAATTGATGCTTGGGTTTGTTTGTTTGTTTTTCTCTCATAAAGCTGCTTACAGAGTCTCCATATGGTCTGAGCACAAGAATCCACCCCATTTAAGATGGGACACGGTTGAAACTGGACTGACTTGTCTTCCTTTACTCTCTATGACAGACAGGAAATATTTCTCTCTCTGGAAGAACCCATGACACTTATGCTGCATTACTGGCTTTTATAACAAAATGATACATTTTATTGCCTTGTTTACTAACCCTTCCTGTTCTGGTACACACTGCTGGCATTTTAAAATTTGGCTATCCAAACCAAACTGCTTCTTTTAGTGATTTTACTCTTTATTTTCTGTCAGATTGTTTTAACTCAACTTGAACAAAATAAGATATAATAATTTTGGATATATTAATTCCCACAGCCCTTTAAGATAGATTTGCTTGTTTCACACTAGGTTTAACAATAAGGCACTTTTCTTAATTCTTCTCATTTGATAAAAATAGTAAAAGGGTAGGTTATCCTATAGGCTTCTGAGGAAATGATTAATCTGTATTTCCTTTAAGTTCTGGCGATAGCTGTGCCATTGACAAACTGTTACAGCCTATGTTAATATTGATGACGAAGTTAACATGATTTCAACAGGACTTGACTCTCAAGTCGGTGGAGCTTAGTAGCTACGAAACTTTGGGATCAGAACCTTGGGAGTTCAAGTCCTAGCACAGCCACCATTGGATTTGTGACCCTGTGCATGTTAATAATGTCTCTAAGGTTGTCATCTCCAAATTGCAGGTGATGTTAAATACTTGACAGAACTAAATGAGGCCTACATGAGATTAAGTATGTAAAGAGTCTGGCTCAGCGTAAGACCTGTATGAAAGGAGTGAATATGTTATCTAGTGGTTTGTCACATACAATTTAGGGCAACTAATTAAGATGGTGATATCTGCATTGCCATGCAAAACAATCACAAGGAAAAAAAAGCGATGGGATATTTTGGTCACAATCTATTAATGGTCATGAGCCTAGCTCTGGAAGCCAACAACAGATGCCATAGGAAGAAAGATGTAGTTGCTCTGGAGGTTTTTGCAATGTCTTCGGAAATAGTTCCACTGTTTAATAAACAATGCATTCCCACAGATGGATTTGACCTCATCTTCCACTTCATAAGCAGAGACCAGAAATCAGACCCGTGTAAGAAATCTGAACCTAGCTACTAAAGAAAATAATAAGAGATATAAAAGTAAATGAAGTTACAAATAAATCACCAGCTTATGTGGCAATATTTATGAAGTCAGGTTTAATCTACCCCTTAATCTAAAAGCAAATTAGTGAAGGACTTTTTTTTCTCCACAGCTTTAAGACAGAGCTAACTATATTTGTGCTTGAGTGTGACATGCATTTTGCTAGTTTATTTCCACAGTTAATATCTGCTGCTATCATAGATTTGTCTTGAAAAAAAAACATTTCAAGGCAGAGTTTACTAAAAGGGGGAACAGATTGACTCAATTTTTCTAGTAAAACTTCAGAATCGTTATTCTCTCCCTGTTCTTTTTCAAAGGTGTATATAATTAGTTTTCTTTGTATTGCATAATTGTATATTCTTTTTCCTCTTCCTTATGCTCTTCTCTGCTATGTTTATATTTATGTAACAGGTGCAAACTGAGCATCGAATGGGGTGAGAAAAGCAGTAATAAACAGTGACATCTTGGCACACCCCCTCCATCTATGTTGCTAGAAATGCATCTTGCCCTATCCACTCTCATTATATAGAACATTTTGCCACTTTGCAAAGGATATTGGAATGAATACACGGGATATAACACACACACACACACACACACTCACACACACACACACCATTGCCAAGGCCACAGATATGTAATGCTTGCATGAGACAGTGTTTCTCAACATTTATTCAGTCAACAGCTATTTTGGGGGGGAATTAATATGCTAAGGAACATGACATACAGTGATGAAATAGCTGAAGTAGACACATGAATTCTGCCTTCATGATGACCCCAGTGCCAGCATCACCTATTTAATTTGCACCTACCACTGCTGTACATTCTAGCTACTTTCATACTGTAGACATTTTCCATTCTCTGTCACAGGGTTTTCTCTGTAACTCAACTCTACTCAGATTCTCCCTTTGTTATTTAGCATAGCAGCATCTTGCTGTGAGCGTGCTGCAAAGTCCCTTCCTCTGATTCTAGACTGCACCATTCACCGAAGTCACATCATTCTTTTCAGAGATGTACTGGAAGCACGTTAATCCTGGCCCTATTGCCGTGCTGAAGCATGTTTCCCCCTGGCTTGTGGGGAGCAAGCAGATCAACCTTCACAATCACCTCACGGCTACACCATTCTTTTGTATTTTTTTTAAATTCCCTCCTAAATTTCAGCAGGTTTTCTTCTGTCCCTCTCTCTCTCCCTTACAGTCTTCCCCCATTCCTGTCTCATTTTTATTTTTTATAACTTGCCAATTTTATTTTGGAAGGGAATTACCTGCAAATAGTACTAACTTCTCTATTTATATGTAAATTATCTTAGGTGTATCAATAATTGATACACCTAAAAAAATGAATAAGAAAAAAAAATGAAAAAATGAATAAGAAAATATCTCCCAGGTGTAAAATGAAGAGAGCACATAATTAGGTTTGTATGCAATTATAATGCTTCACTAAATGAAGGGAAGAAATAAAAAATTCTATTTCTTATACATATAATTGTCCCTTAAACTGGAATTATTTTCGATATGTTAACCTCCCCAAAATATAAAATCCTAGCCAAATTTAATTTTCATAACACTCTTTTATGTCGTAAAAACAAGGGTATTAATTTAGTAGAAATCAAATGGAAGAAAGAATTTAGGATTCCTCCATGTTCTAAGAGACTTCTATAACATTGAAAAGTGATTTACATTTTTGTATTTTCAAGATGCTGATGACCAATTTAATTTTGGGCTTCACTCTTAAAAGTTAAATAACCAAACTAAATTTAAATGTTGTAATCATATTTCCTGCAGCCTTAGAATACACTACTCTCTTTGGAGAATATCATAAGGAACAATGTACTCTTTATTTGCAGGTCTCCCTTGCATTTATAATATTACTTCTGGTAAGTGGGAAAATCTCCATGGGAAATGTCTTCGTTGTCAAGTGTATGTGATGAATACAGAAAAATCCCAGATCAGCATTTTAAGCTAGTCATGTTCTCTCCAGTTTGCTTTGATGTAGAGAGTGGTCTCAGAGCAAATCCCCCAGTGTTTCCCAGTGTCTTTGTCACTGTTTGTTTCATGTTTACTTTCCCTAAGTTAGTGTCATTTTACTGTTTTGATCATAAACCAGCATCTGCCAGTATTTCACACAATTTTAAATTACATAAAGATCCCGAATTCCTACGGCATAGCACATCGTTCTTTCTCCCAGCCCTTTTCCCATATCCCCTGCCACTGCTCAGGAACACCCTGTTGTAAGCAGAGTCTTGTCACTCTGCCCCTGTGGTCTGCACCACACACTCAAACATCATTCAGCGGACCAGACAATCTTGACGAATTTTAGCCGGAACCTTGGACTGACCACTTTTGGTCTCCACATGAGAAATCTCTTCAGACCATTAACATCCACAAATGGGAAGGACTGAGCTGGGCATATCAACATTTCACCCACTACTCTAGCAATGCCAAGGCTCTGATATTGAGGACAATGAGTTGTGAATGGATTATTAAAAGCTGGCAACAAATGTGTATTTTTTTTACGTGTGAAACAAATATAGAAATCTAAGAATATAAAAATATGTGAGAAAATGTTTATCCATTTTTATAGGAACCTTTGTATCAAGGAATTCTTTAACTCTAGTAAAAAGATAATGCTGATATATTTTATTTAAAACATTGAGATTCTTGTTTTGTTCGCTACTAGAGTGTGTTTTTTTTTTTTTTTTTTTTTGCGGTACGTGGGCCTCTCACTGCTGTGGCCTCTCCCATTGTGGAGCACAGGCTCCGGACGCGCAGTGGAGTGTTTTTTTTAACTCCATTGCTGCTGTGACTCTTCTCAGTAGAGATAACAGTTATCCAATCATTGAAAAAGACGCCTATATCAGTCTCTCCCTCCTTTAAGTCTTTTTTTGTTTTTTTTTTTTTTTTGCGGTACGCAGGCCTCTCACTGTTGTGGCCTCTCCCGTTGCAGAGCACAGGCTCCGGACGCGCAGGTTCAGCGGCCATGGCTCACGGGCCCAGCCGCTCCGCGGCATGTGGGATCCTCCCAGACCGGGGCACGAACCCGTGCCCCCTCCATCAGCAGGCAGACTCTCAATCACTGTGCCACCAGGGAAGCCCCTCCTTTAAGTCTTTGACATGTCTGAAAATCTTTCAAGATTATACAATTTTGTACAATAGTATCCTTCTATATGATCATAAAATTCTCAGAGCTCTATTTTTCAATGTGAATATTAGAAACACTTGAACATAGGGCATTAAAACAAAGCACATTTATCATGTTGAACTTGATGTTTTATATTATGGATATCAGCCCATTTTTTAAACGTCTGCTCTACAATTAAAATTCTATAAAACCAAGTCAACAGGTAACTGCCTTAGTTGATTATGTGATGACTGCTAAGAATACTTGTTCTCATATTGCTTAATACCTAACATGGGCTGCATGCAGTGAAGCAGTCAATTCCAATATACTGTAGTAAATGCTATGATAAAGGAGGTACAGATGCTGTGGAAGCAGAATTGAACAATGATGAAGTGTTGAAACCATAGCATTAAAGGGGCAAGAATAGGAAGTGAATATCAGGAGAAAAGAAAGAATGTTCCACTCAAAGAGGATAACATATGTGATGACTAGGAATCTGGGGAGAAAGAATATCATATTGAAGAAACTGAAGATGTGTTTGACTTTATCATGAAGATTGATGTAGATGTGGTAAATGACAAAAGAGGAAACAGTTAAGCAGGGTCAAATTAGAAAGTATTAAACTATGAGAAAGCATTTGGGACTTTTTATTGAGGGAAATGGAGAACCATTAAAGAATTGTAAGTGAATCAATGAACTCTGACTCTACGAGGAGGAATAAATTGGTGCAGTGCATAACATTGAAATAATATTGAAATAATTTGATTGAGAGATGTTTTCTGAAATAAGTAAGAGCATTGGTGATGGATTTTCAATCAAAAGAAAAAATCAAAATTAATTTATAACTTACTCGGTTTCTTGCCTTTAATTCTGGACTAAAAAAAGAACACAGGGCTTCCCTGGTGGTGCAGTGGTTGAGAATCCGCCTGCCGATGCAGGGGACACGTGTTCGTGCCCCATTCCGGGAAGATCCCACATGCTGCGGAGCGGCTGGGCGCGTAAGCCAAGGCCGCTGAGCCTACGCGTCCGGAGCCTGTGCTCCGCAACGGGAGGGGCCACAACAGTGAGAGGCCCGTGTACAGGAAAAACAAACAAACAAACAAAAAACACATAAGCCCCTGTAACATTTCTTAAATGTCTTCTATTTTGCCTCTAAATTTGTTAACCTCTATTCTTCTGATTCTCCATCACAATACCAAGAACAGGGAATTGAAATGATTTTAGTTGGCAGTCTTAAGGAAACATGTACATGGCGTGCCTACCAATGAGAGGGGAAGCAGGGAGAGGCTCAGTCTTAGAGGGAAGAAAGTTAGCTCAGTGTTGGATCTTTTGAATGTTAGGTTTCCAGGGAAGAGACTAACTCAAGGTGAGATTCATTGACCTCTAGGCTTCCCCAGGACGTTTCTGGGAATTCACAATATCAAATCTAATTTCCTAACATTATTAAGATGTTATTTTCTTTTTTCTCACTGTGTTGGTCTTTTTACTAATGGTGCAAAAGCAGTGGTGGGTAGAACTCTTGATAGTTTTGCAAGAGTCTCTTGTAGTCATTATATTCCTCACTTGCAAAAGAAACCTTTAAAAGCCAGTAAATTACTAATTTTAATAACCGTCCACCCCTCGGTACTCATTTTTAATAATATTGCGACCTAATGGGAGGTGTGCAAAGAGAACTTGCACTGCATATAGATTGTCTTGAGGGGGAAGGGGGGAAGGCAAAAAAAAACCTTGTGTGATTGTCTCAGTTTGAGCTGAACTAGCCAGTTTTTTCTTGGAGCACCATTTTTACCTGAAAGAACAACTGATAGACAGACTCTGATTGTTCAGATTTGGTTATCTGGCTGACATATCAAAATTGAATAAAATGAGCCCTTCACTTAAAGAAAAACTACTGACAGTATTTGTTGTCAATAATAAAATTCATATTTTCTGGTAAAAATCAGAAAGTTGCAAAACTAGTGTCTCACTGTAAGCTTAACATCTAATAAAGACATTCTTGATGGGATTGGAATATTTTTTAAATATGACTTTTTTATTTGGTATAATGAAATATGTCAACATTTGGAAAATCTATGTATCTCAATGAATTAATATTTTCCAAATGACCTGTATATGATTTTACAAAATTGTGCATAGCTAACAGATCCATTCAAAGTGAAAGCTGGACCAGTGGATTTTAGTTTTACAGAGTCCTAAAATTTCACTGATCTGTGTATTAGTTTGCTAGGGCTGCCATGACAAAATAGCACAAGCAGGGTGGCATAACAACAGAAATTTGTTTTCTCACTGTTCTGAGGGCTATATGTTCAAGATCAAGGTGCCAGCAGATTTGATTTCTCCTGAGGCCTCTTTCCTCAGCTGGCAGATGGCCGTCCTCTTGCTGTGTCTTCACACGGACTTTTACATCCCTCATGTCTCTCCTCTTCTCATAAGGGTACCAGTCATTTTATATTAGGGCCTCACACTTATAACCCCATTTAATCTTAGCTGCTTCTTTGAAAGCCCTATGTCTATAAACAGGCACGCTGAGGGTTAGGGCTTCAAACAGAAACTTTGGGGGACATAATTCAGTACATAACAATCTGTCTTCAGATTCCACATTGAAATCAACTTTTAAGCATCTGTCACTTCCCAAGTTTTGGTGTAGTATTGAAGAATATCCATAATTACCTGATAAGGCTGTTGAACTACTGCTCCCTTTCTCAAATATATATTTTTGTGAAGCCGGATTTTCTTCACATACTTCAACCAAGACAGAGTATCATAAAAGACTGAACGCATGCATCCAGCTGCCTATATTAAGCCACACATTTGCAAAACGTACAACAATGCCACTCTTCCACTAAATTTTTACTTTCAAAGGTATTTATCATGAAAACATGCTTTTAAAATACACAATGGAATTTTTGCTATTACTTTTAGTGAATCAATAAATTTTATCTTAATCTAACATGGTCAATATCAATAAATACAACACACATAAACAAAAGTTCTTTAGGGTCCTCATTACTTTCTAAGTGTCCAAAGGGTTACTTAGACCAAAAAGTTTAACATCTACTGCTTAAGAATATCAGCATAGATGTTAGCTGTGTGAGTTTAGAACTTGTGGTTATCCTGAAGATGATTCATCAAAGTCAAAGAACAAATACGAAGAAATCAGTAACTGATTTTAAAAAATGCCTGAGAAATACCTGTATTTAAGGGTCACATAGAGAAAAATGAGCTGGCAAAGAAGAATGACAAGGAAGACCTACTTTTTGTTAGGTGCTATGCTGAGGTCTAGGTACACAGAAATAAGCAAAAAAAAAAACATGACCCATGCTTTCACTGAGCTTATAGTTCAGTGGAAAAAAGGCGGAAACACCTTTTTTTTGAAGGGCCAGGAAAACTAGTTTCAAGGAGGGAGAGGTGAGTGTCAATGACTGCAGAGAATTCAGTTAGCTAAGGGCAGAAAGGTACTCCCTGTGGAATCAAAGGGGTTGGTTTTGGTGAGCTTGTTGAAAGCAGAGTCAGTGGGTGAGGAATGGGTGTAAGACCTGGAGGCTTCTGCCTTTTCAGCATTTAAGGAATGGATCATCTTCCAGTCCTGTCTCAGATGAGAAAGGAGAATTGTCCAGAGTCTTTGAGGGAAGAAAAGCTTCTGGGTTACTCAGCCTCATCATCATTGTTTGGTTCCCATAACCCTAGGTTTCTCTCACTATAACCACCTCTCTCTCTCTCTCTCTCTCTCCCTCCCTCCCTCCCTCCCTCCCTCCCTCCCCCCTCCCCCCCCCTCACACACACACACACACACAGCCTTCCATTTGGAACTGTTCCTGAGAACTTAGATTAGTATGCAGTGGTAGGAGGGTTATCACTTGATTCAAAACATAAACCCCCATTGATCAGTTCTAATTCCTAAAGCACATGGCCTTAGGATGAATCTACATTTAACTCCACTAAATGTATGCTCATCCATCCTGGAGGAATCCTAGAAAACATCTTCTGAATCAATCAAAACATTAATATTTTCACTATGACAGAACTTCAGATATTTAAAGACTCATTACTTATTCCTTTAGTATTTTGTTCCCCAATGTAAATATCACCAATTCTTTGAAGCAGCTCTCAGATGACAAGATTTTTATTACTCCATCCATCCTGATAGCTCCCCTCAAGACTTATCTTGGTATATTAATGCCTCTATAAAGATTGCTCAGGATTGCACACTGTGTTTCCTTAGGTGTGTTTACAGTTATGTATGTACATTGGAACTATTGCACTTCTTGACGTAGACACTACATTTTTCTTAATAACTTAAGAAAACATCATATCTATGTACTTGTACTTGTCTAGCGTGGCAAGGATAATGCTCAGTTTTGTAGAGATGTGTTTAAAATGGAATACCATTCATACTTTTTATATATGCGTGAGTACACATCATACACATATATGTGTATGTGTATACAGTCACCATTTTTAGAAAGCAACTTGAAAACAGCTTTTAAGAGAAATGAAAATAGTTGTAACATTTTACCAAGTAACACCATTCCTGATCATTAATTTTGTAGCAATAATTTTTAAAAAGGAAAACCCCTCTGCAGTTGCCTGAGCTTGAACATCATTGTATCTCTGCTGGAGAATTATTCGTATCATCTGCAGTCCCTTCCTTGTCAGTCTGTCCACTACATCATTCCCAGATGTATTATTCTAAGTCCCAATTTAGTCATTTCATGGCGCTACTTCAGAACCCTTCATGATTCCCCATCAATTGCAAGGCCAGATCCCCTAATCCGATTTCCATGTCCTTTCACAATCTGGATCCTGCCTGTTTCCACTTCTATCTCCTACTACCCCTCAACTGCGCCTCCAGGCTTCAATCACACAGGGTGGGTGGGTCTTGCATCTCCAGCTGTGACTTTTCGGAGGATGCAGGAAGAGGATTTGGGAAGGGTGAGAAGGGAATAATAATCAGTATCATCTGGAATCTGTAAATGCCCCTCTCCCACTTCTCAGAGATATTCACATCCCCCAACCAGAGGTGGGACCCCTTGTTGAGTGTGGCTGCAGTGATAAGCCATTGTTAACAATGAGAGAGTGTCATGTCCTCTAGCTGAATCAGAATAGTTAAAAGATGCAGCAGCACTGCTCCCCCTATCTGTGTGCTGTGTAAAATCCAAATCTTTCTTCAGAACTCTGTTCAAATTATTACCTCTCCTCTGAAGCCCTGTCTGTCTCCTATCATCAGGGGTTCTATACATATTGTATTCAGTTGAACTATGACAACCGAGTATTATTTGGTTATTTTTGGCCCTCAGGAAACTCACTGTAATATGGTTCAATCTACTAGCAGATCTCTGAGCACATATCTCACAGCATTTAATGCTTTGTTTATAAATAAGTCTGTCTCCCACTTAGACTGTTACCTCTGGAGCTTAGAAATCACACTGTATCCCTGATAACCAGCACTATTGCCTGGCATGTAGTAAATGCTCAGTAAATGAGTATTGAATAAAATGATGATTAGTAAAAAAAACTTTTAACCTAATACTCAACAGTAGAAGAAATATGACGTTTTATGATCATCAAAATTAGTTCAGCATTGAGAACATGAGCAAACATGCACTAATACTTATAGTATAACAACAGGATTAAAATACTATAGAAGATGGTTTATGCAAGTAGACAAAATTTGAAAAGAAGCAGGAAGTGTTAGGATAAGTGATGAGGTTATAATTATTTTTCTACTTTAAAAATTATGTTTTTTTACTTAATATTTTTAAAAGAAATGCCTTTCTAAGCTTGGGTTAAATGCAGATTTGTTGTGTGACATACTATTTGCTTACTGTTGAGGGCCTAGGATGCTTTAAATCTTTGTATCTCCATAAATTTTCATAATGCAGGTGTGTTATATATAGATGACCAACAACCATTAGTTAAACAAATGGGAGATTTAAGTGCCCAAAAGATAGGTAAGGGAAGTAATAGCTAGAAAAGATTTTGTTAAGGGATTCCAATGAGTCAAAGCTAAACTTGCTTCACTGCATTTAGAAGAAGCACTGGTGAAACAAATAAAAATGGGTCCAATACTGTTGGGGGTCTGACTCCCTCAGATCCCCTACCTGTATCCTTAAGGTGGTGGTGAAGCCAAGCTTCCTGGGAGAGTTTGACTAAACCACAGGAGGGGTCTACCAGAGAAAAGATGGCAAGTTCTTGTTAGCTTTACTTTTTGTCTTTTTTTTTTTTCCTTTCGTGCAGTCGGTAAAATTATCAAAGGAATAAAAGCAGGTGTGTCCATGCCTGGACTTTCTATCTCTTTCAGTGCTACCAGTGTAGAGCTTCCAGAGAAGACTGGGGCAGCTGAAGAATCATGCTCCTGACCCCTGGTTGTGGGCACTGTCTCTCATAAGCAGGGCCTTATGGTACTTGTGTCTGAGCACAGGCTATGGGTCTAGAAAATACCATTTCTTCCTTGTTTCTCTTTCCTTTCTTGCATCTTATTTATCCCTCTATACCAATTTTCTCCTCTGTGAACAAGGCAGGAATTCATGTGCAATGAATTGAAGGAGAAACTACACTAAAAGGAGAAATGGTTAAACCAAGAGCTCCTATTCTGGCTGGAGTTTATTGCTTGTTTGCCTTTGGACAGTGGCCTCTTGTGGGGACACAAACTAGAAAGACCGTCAAAGCTCATGGGTCCCAATGTGATGCTTTGACCTAATTAGTTTATTTTCACTGCTGTGTAAAAAGATCTTAGAGAAAAAAATAGACCTTTCCAGGTGTGAGCTATTACACTGAAATAGCATTTCCCACCTGCACTAGTCTGTAATCATTGTCCATTAGTAGATGTCAGAGGACACATTGTCTTCTATTTAAGACTCACAGGACTGGTGGATTTAAAAAAAAAAAGAAATGTGATATATTTGCATAGTAGAGAACTATTCACATCTAATCTGTAGGGAGAAAACATGAATAATTTATCTCATGAATATTAAAATTCATATATAGAATATAAAAAATAAATTTTAGACTAGCTACCCTCCCATTCCTTCTAGTTTACATTATGTTTTAGAAAACCTATGTTTCTTAAACTTTAAAAGTAACTGGATACACAGTAAGGAAATCATCTCATTTTTATAGGAAATATTATAAAGCACAGGGTAATGATGGTTGTAACAAATGAAGAACCTTAGGAAAAAATGAACTGTGCATTCATACAATTTAGAACCAATTGAAACTTAAATTGGACATTAATAATAACATTAACAACAATAACAACAGAATTCAAAGGGGACCTAAATCACTAAACTGAACTGCAATTCCCTTGTACGCATGTTATAGCTGACCTCAATGGAGCCCATCAATCTCTGCCCTTTCCCATTTTTCCCTTTCTCAGAGGAGTATGTCGATTTGAATATTTGGGCAGTAGAAGTGTTTTCTCAGCTCCCCTAGCAGAGTTTGCTGCCCCATTAAGGCACTGTGCACTGTATTGAGGAAAATGAAGATCCAAGATTTAGATCTGCAGCCATGGGATACCTGGTTTAATCAGATGCAAATGTTAGGAAATTGGTCTAAGACTGGAATATGAAGTCTGAAATGTTGACCATAACAAATTACCATATGACCACAGACTGGAAAATTACAGTGCTTGAAACTAAAACAAAGAGACACACAAACAATAAAAGAAGGGAAGACCATCAAACTGTATTATACTTCTAAGATGGATAAACTATTGTTATATATAAAAAGATTACATTATTTCCAGTAAAAATTGGCCTTCATCACTTTGACAAGCTTAAGGGGAGTATAAGAAAAAAAAAAAAAAAAAACGTAGAGAGGAAACCCCGGGTAGACAAATATTCTCATGGTAGATATTAATATGTACTAAGATTCAGGGATGAAGGGTAATCTATAAATAAAATAATGATGATATGTAGTTTAGTTAGGAAATAGAGATTAGAAGTTAAAAATAATTAGGTAGATGATGAAAATACAATCATTAGAATGCAATATTTAATTAATAAGGGTTGTCCTCTGTGTCATTCATAGACTCGTAGCAGAGAGAAATCTCAGTGTATAAGCTCAGGTGTTCAAGTATGCAAAAAAACACCGTTTTCTGTATTTTTCTCTAGCTGAACTTAATTTGTATTCTGGGCCCCAGTTCCATCAAGTGGCAGAAACTCAATCTCAGTGAGCTTTCACCAACTCTCCTCCAGGACTGTGTCTACAAATTGCCAGGTGAGGGGCCATCTGTCCCTCAGTGTCCTCAGCTGTCCCTGCTGGCACCCACTGAGACATCCTTCTTTGAGTCTGGTCTGTGGTCACTGTTCCTTGCAGGTTGCCACTGCAGCCTCCTCGTCCTCATTCCAAGGACACATTAAGCCTGCTGGCTCTCTGTGCATTTTTCACTGGAGAAATTTTGCCTCTCCTGTATGGCTCGAGGCTAAGGACAATTCTGAGCTGCTCTCAACCCACATGCCTGGTCAAATCTTGCTTTTAGAGGGCCCCGATTCATCTGAATTTTTTGTCATTATTCTCCCAACACTGGGATTATTCTGTGGGCATCAGTGAAGCAAACATCCTTTCTCAGTGATGTCACAAACATCTAGACTCTTCTTTTTTTGCCTCTCACTTTCTTTTTCTTCCTAGCCTATGGAATTTTGCCCCAGAGAGGGAGCTGACATAGGAAGAAGACCTTTTTTTTACTCACTCTGCATTCCTGCAAATCCTTTGGATTTGGAAACTCAAAATCTAGTAACTGAATGTTACTTCCTTTTATTTATAATATGTTGGTCACTAACTGATACAATGAGAATGGAATATTCTAATTATCTGAGTTAGGAGAAGGGGCATAAGAAAAAAATATTAAGAACAGAAGTCACATTGGTAATATAATAATATTCTAGGGCTTCCCTGGTGGCGCAGTGGTTGAGAGTCCACCTGCCGATACAGGGGACACGGGTTCGTGCCCCGGTCCAGGAAGATCCCACATGCCACGGAGCGGCTGGGCCCGTGAGCCATGGCCGCTGAGCCTGCGCGTTCAGAGCCTGTGCTCCACAACGGGAGAGGCCACAACAGTGAGAGGCCCGTGTACCGCAAAAAAAAAAAAAAAAAATTCTAACCTCCTAGAGATAATTTTCAAGTAATCAGATAAAATTAATTAAACCTATATTATGAATTTACATATATGCTACTGAACAACATAGTGATATATTTATTTCACCTATTTCCATATCAGATACTGAATAATACAGCCAATATGGTTCTAGATTTGAAACTTTTTTTTCTTATAGTACCATTAAAAACAAACTGAAGCCATCACATTAGATGGCAGCTCTGTGTTGTCAAATTCTGAATGGCTAAACAAATGTAATCCAATTTCATCTAGTAATAAAGTACGGAAATATAGATCAATAGAACAGGACAGAAAGCCCAGAGATAAACCCATGTACATATGGTCACCTTATTTTTGACAAAGAAGGCAATAATATACCATGGAGAAAAGAGAGCCCCTTCAATAAGTGGTGCTGGGAAAACTGAACAGCTACATGTAAAAGAATGAAATTAGAACACTCCCTACCACCATACACAAAAATAAACTCAAAATGGATTAAAGACCTAAATGTAAGGCGAGACACTATCAAACTCTTAGAGGAAAACATAGGCAGAACACTCTATGACATAAATCACAGCATGATCCTTTTTGACCCACCTCCTGGAGAAATGGAAATAAAAACAAAAATAAACAAATGGGACCTAATGAAACTTAAAAGCTTTTGCACAGCAAAGGAAACCATAAACGAGATGAAAAAACAACCCTCAAAATGGGAGAAAATATTTCCAAATGAAGTAACTGACAGAGGATTAATCTCCAAAAGAGGATCTTCAGCTAGTGTTTTGTTTTGAAATATATAATAAAAATAATAGTTGTGGGAGAAACAATTGAGTTCCAAACTCAGATGCATCTTCGCTCTATAAAAGTAGGTGCATTCACATAAAATTCTGAGAAATACTTGAATTTCCAGTCTTCAGCATCAATTCAATCATTTATACATCATTATCAAATAAATGCTAAATATTAACTGAATCCCTGTTCTGTGTTGGTCAGCATGGTAGACCTGGGTATAAAAGTACTGACAAGGCCTCCTCTTTAGAATTTAAAATCTTGGTTTATACATGCACCTGTTTTTCCCACAACCTGACTCCTGAAATTATATCATAAAAATTTACCTTCCTCATTGGTTCACCAGATATTTCCTATATACAGATTTTTCGGGAAAATACAAACCTGATAATGAGGTTGAATGTACTTATTTCCTACATAGCCTCTTCCAGGTTCTCTCTTTCATGCTACCTTGCCAGAAAACAATGCGTGTGTGCCCATTGGGGTGCTTTTATTTACCTCTTAGAATCTCTACTCAAACCAGAAGTTAGAATGGCACAAATAACATTCGTAATTCAAACTAGTTTAAACATAATCCAATCTTTGAAGATTCAGAAGGCACAGCGGATTTTATAGTGATGCCTTCATCATTATGAAACATTATTTTTCAATCTCCTGTAAACATACTGAGTGTTGGATAGTAAGGAATTCCATTTGATATATCATCAAATAAACCGTACCAAATTGTATTTGAATTCTAGGTTTCCTGGAATCATGTTTACTTTCAGTATAGGATTATATTCATTGGGACCCAGTATAGAAAAATAAATTCTTAAGCTAGCTCTGTGATCTTGGTCAGTCCTCCTTAAAGAATTGTTGAAAACAAATATTATATTTTGTACTCATGTTCTAGGGAAGGAAGAGTAACAGGAATAAAATATAACTTAATATTTGACTTTTAGATGAGGCTGTTTGCAAAATTAAAACAGATGGCTAGTGGTTTCAGATGAGAGATGGTGAACGATTTTCAAAAATGCAAGAATTTATTTCATTTTATTCATCCAGGTAGAAAGCAAGGTTTTTAGTTACTTGTAGGTTTCTGAATTCACCTTGCTGTACAGAAATTGAGGGAATGAGGGCAGGTAACAAAATACTAACAAAATGTTTTAAAAGGAGAGTAGTTAACCCCAAATGTGTACTTAGAACTTCTGTCTCTCATTTATTTTCATTCATATTCGTCCCAGAGAGGCGCTTCCAGAGCTCCCTGTATAACCAGCTCCCTACCTGACCTCTGGCGCACTGAATTGTGCTCGCCTGTGTTCTCCTGAAATGAGTGCAGAAATATTTTCTGAATCTTAGGATTTCTGTGATCCTGGTGAGCTTTAATATATTACTGGGTTACATCTTTCCGGGATTAATATATTCTGGGTTACATCTTACCTGGGTTACATTTTCTGGGATTCTCTGAAGATATCTCTAATTATTCTATCTTTGCAAAAAAGAAATATCTTTAACATCAAGGACAGTTTTTCAATAAGCAAGTAACCCAAAATGCTCAAGTTTTGAGGGTGTCCTTTTTCTGTGTCTGTAGTAATCTTTCAGTTGAGTGAGAAGTAGTCAGAACCTTTGTGCTGTTGATTCAACTTCCATTACACACACTGATGGCACATGGAAATAAAATAATACAAGAGCACTTCACATTACACTACAACTAGCAATTTCATGGAAGACAAAATACATCAAACCAATTGCCTGGCTTTGGAAAGACAAAACTAGTTAGTGAGTGAAAGGATAATTTCACAGATATTTTGAAATTAAACAATGTTCCATAGTACCAGAGGGACCTGCATTTGAATCTTGAGTCTTTTCTTTGTAGTTTTGTGAAGTTGTCCAAGTTATGTAACTTCTCTGTTATACAAATTGTTCACCTATTTTAATAAAATATGCCTAAAAGCTGTTAGGAGAATGAAATTAGTGTGAAATTTAGTATTATGATTAACATCAGAGGTATATGAGTATGTGGCATACAGTAGGACCTTAATATATATTTCTTTTAATCGTTGCACAACAAGTGGTCACAATCCTATTCATTTTGTTCTTCAGGAAGTAGCTCTTTGACTTTGAGGCTCATTTATCCAAGTAGGGGTTTACTTTTAATTCTGGAAACAAATGGCCGGGTGGGCTTTGTTTACTTTTTCTTTATGTAAAGAGTGAACATGAACTCTTTAATAGTCTATAAAATAATAAATGACTTGTAAAAATAAATGGGTATCTAACAGGCAACCCAGAGAAAATGGGACAAAAAATTATCTTTTATGCAACATGTAATTAACCTGTAGACGGTTTTCCTACACCTAGTTAGACAACAACTAATTGCTGAGTGAGTTTAACAAATGGTTAGTTATGGAACTAAAATTAATTAGGGGAAATCTCATGGTGCTTCAAGGAATCAGCTTATCAGAAAATAATGTATGTGCTCAAGATTTATGGTTACCACACTTTGCCCATGGCTGTAAATTTCTTTCTGGCACCTTGACTATTGTTGTGGGTTTATGTAAACTACCAGCAGGTTGGCAGCCAGATGATATCCAAGCAAGTTCTTCCTAGTTTCCACTTCTTATCTTTTCCCTTTGGTTAACTGACATCCAGGGAAACTCATTCAGAATCAAGGACAAGTCCTAGTTCTTGGTTAAAAAGTACCACAGATCCTGGCATATACTTTCTTCCAATTGAAACAGAGACTGCACACCACAGCTCTTTTCCAGATTCCACAGAGGAAGTTCAGAAGTTCCAGCATCAGGGCACGCTGCCTATTACTAACAAAGAGAATCTTCCACGGACTGTACTATGTGGATCCCCCATTAGTAATTAAAGAAATGAAGGAAGGAAGCAATATGGTCTGGGATCTCAGGCTTGCAGTCCATGGGTCTAATGCAGTCAGTACATACATTGTGTGTCTCCAGCATGGTGATGGTTAACAGCACTGAATGCCAATACCTTTAGTTCAGTGTGCTTTTCCTAGTCTACTACCATTCCCTCTGCAACCTGTTATCTTAAATTTGAGGATCTGAGTTTGAAACTCTTGATATAGAACCAAGAGTTGCAAACTCAGCTCCTCCTTTTATTGTATTAAATAAGTAAACCTTTCTTTAATTGAGAAGGCAAATAATAAGTAGAGACTTTAAAGAATTTTATAAAATACCAAATGCTATGCAAAAAAATAATTGGGAACCTAAAAGTCAGCAGAGTGAAAAAAGAAAACAGCAAATCTTTTTTGAAGCAACATGTAATTAACCTATTGAATATCATGATTTGCATAGCTGGAAAGGAATTAATTGCTGGGTGTGTTAATATAACACACATCAAGTAATTTTTCTAGACACTCATCTAAGAAGTCACAGAACATTTTCTAGAACACAAAGTGGTCTTGTGACTGGTTCTAAGAGCACACTGTACATAGCCGTCAGTGCCGTCTGTACAGAGCTGGCTGGTGTGGCTGGCCGTGTGTGTCCATCATTTCCAGCTTTTGCTTTAAAGCAAACTCAGAAAGAAACAGTCTTAGGCTATTTGAATTTTTAAAGATAAAGTAAAAGAAGAAATTTAAGGTCCACAAATGTTTTCAGGATTATTAATTGGCCACCTTTATTTTGGTCTGGGAGAGAAAGAGTATACAAGAGTGTGCATACAGATGTGTGCATGCTTGTGTGTATGTGACTCACTCTATCACTTCCAAGTATTTCTGGGCTAGTAGCTCTTAGTCATGAAGCACTGGAGCTGTGTCAGGTTTGACAGACAACCTCAGGTGTGTAGCCCCAGAGCAGCAGCTCCTGTGCTTGCTTTTAACAGCTAATCAGGGTGAGGTGTGCTGCTGAAATTGCGTTTCTGATGCTTGCTTTCCCACTATCTCCCTCAAGGCAATGTTACTGTGACAGACTAAAGAGTTAGGTAGAAGAAATTCTGACTTTGAAAGATTAGATGCGATTTTCCTCCCCTTCTCAGGTCCTAAGCCCTCAGAAAAACTTGAATGTCTCACTGGTTAACGATTTCCAAGGGTCGGCGGGGAAAGAAGAGTTCTCCTACAGAGGAAAAGAATATGAGTAAGGGCTTCCCTGGTGGCCCAGTGGTTGAGAGTCCACCTGCCGATGCAGGGGACACGGGTTCGTGCCCCGGTCTGGGAAGATCCCACATGCCGTGGAGCGGCTGGGCCCGTGATCCATGGCCGCTGAGCCTGCGTGTCCAGAGCCTGTGCTCTGCAATGGGAGAGGCCACAACAGTGAGAGGCCCGCGTACCGCAAAAAAAAAAAAAAAAAAAGAAGAATATGAGTAAGAGATTGGAGCCACAGCCTCTTTCCATGGAGAAATTGGCTTTGCCGCTATTCCTCTCCTATTCCTTCTCACTGCCTATAAACTCCACCTGACTCACCTCCCCTTTGCCAGTTTTTTCCAACTCACTCACCTTGCCGATGAGTGCCAGATTCCTCCTGTTGGATCATAATATTCCTTATTCTCAATGCTTTCAAAGACTCATCATATCATTCCTCAATTACAAAACTTTCAAAGACACCCCATTGAAAAGGACAAAAAGTCTGCTAATGAAGACACACTTATTTGCATGGCATCTCATGTCCAGCGTGATATTGGAGCCCCCTTTCCAACTTCATTTCTTACTGCTTCCTTTCATAGACCGTATCCTTCAGTTTTTCTCAACTGGATTGCTTTGGGCATTCTTGCAGGAGGGTTTGTAGTATGGCACTAATTAAAGAACCTTTAGCCTCCTTGACTTTAGTGCAGTCAATGCCAACAGCACCTCTCAGTCATAGTGACCAACGAAAACGCCCCCATTTCTGAACCTTCAGTGGGAGTGCTTTACTCCCCTTCAAGATGCGACCTGTTCTTGAACTTCACTTGCCTTCCTGCCTTCATTCCTTATTCATGCTGTTTCCTTGGCTTGAAATGTCCCTTTTGTCTTCATACACCGACACATGATGCCTTAATGAAATTACCTCAATCCCTAGTTCAGAGAGATTTCCCCTTCCTTTTGAATTCCCAAGGCAATTCATATTCATCGAATACCCACACGTGCCAGGCAGTCTTGCCGCTGGCTTTATATGCATTATTTCCACTTAACTTTGTCCTTCCTGGCTCACGATGAGTGGTATTGAAACTTACTCACTTCCCAGAGGTCACCCCTCCCTACCTCTTCCATCTTCTTCCAACCAGAGGTCAAGGCAGAGGTTAAATCTAAGCTCTCTAATCTTATTAGACCTTCAACATTTAGCAGTTTCTATCCAAGGTATGAAGCACCTTTTACTAACTTTCATAAAGGCAATATATTGACTTAGTTATTGCCTAGACTTGCCATTTTCATATCTTACCTTCTGTACCAGACAGTAGCTCTTTAAAGTCAAGGCATCTGATTTTTCTTATTTACTAAGGACCCCTGCAGGGTACACTGGGGTCTCCAATAGGTCTCAGAAAATGTTTGCTGTAAAAATCTGGACACTGAAAAAATGACTAAAGGATTCTAATTTTCAGTGCTTATTTTAAAGCCCAGAGCAGTTCAAAAGAGTCAAGATCCAGAATATAAGACTGCTGGTTGGGGTTGGGGGTGGTTGGATGCGAACAGCTTAAAAAATTAAAACTAAGGAAACTTATGGAAGTAAACTTCAGCCTTTCAAACAAATACATAATAACACTGTCATACTATAAAACCAACTTAAAATGCCAGGAGAAATTTGGTATTTTAAGGATGTTAATGGGTAACCATTCTGAGCACATTAAGAAGGGCGATTGCACAATTCCCATTACCATAAATGAAACTCATATGGTAAAATTCACACATACTGCAGTGGAAGCATGACCTCCACTGTCATTGGACATGTTACTTTTCGTGGTGTGTGATTTCCTCCTCTAATTTGAGGCAATTTAATTTTCTGCCCACTTCACAAAGAAATGTCAGGCTGAATGACTAGAGCATTGATGTCAAACATCTTTCTTCATACATTGTATTTACAGTAAAATTGATTCTGTTATCCTTGATAACACCAAATAAAAAGCAAAAACTGCGATATTCTTTAACAGATACTCCCCTTTGAAAATCAGAATTTGGACACAAATTACAGCCATACTTGGAGAACATCTTAGTAGGAATTTGAAATTTTAAAAACAAATTTTTTTGTGAACAAATAAGAAAATCCATTATTGAAGAACAGTAATACATATTTGTCTTACTGTAAAATTTCGGGATGAACTATATATTGGCAAATTTTCAATACTTGGATTCTGTGTTCATTTTAAATTTCATAAATCAAATATGGAGTAGTGGTTAAAAGGACAGTCTCTGGAACCAGACTGTTCACAGATTGGCTGTACTGGTTATCAGCTTTGTCATCTTGGGTGAGTTATTTAACATTCCTGGGCCTCAGTTTCCTTACTGATTAATTGAGAGTATTAGAATTTCTACCTCATAAGATTAATAACTTTAAAGCACTTTTAAGAGTACTTAGCTCATGGTGATGTCCAGTAAGTGTTCATTATCGATATTATCTTATTATAAATATGGTAGATATTGTTTTGGAAGAAACATAAGATAAATCAGTTCTCACGTTTGTTTTATTATTATGCTCTTTCAAAATATATTTGCTATGATTATTCTATTTTATTCTATATTAGGGAAAAGGATTTGATCAATGTAACACATATCTTATATAATTATTTTAGAGGACTCTTAATGCCTAAATATCAGTGAATAACCAAGAATGGGACTTATTAACTAATCCATATACAATTTTTTATCTACCTCTCCCTCTCTTAATCCAACACAACCATTCAATCTAATTGCTTGACCATTTCTACTGGATTCTTCATTTTTATCATTTAACTCTGGCTTGGCACATAGTAAGCATTCAGTAAATATTAATTTAATCCAATCTTTTTCAAAATAAGTATTTCACTTTATTTCAACAATTCTCCATCTAGTCAGTATGCCCAACCATCCTTAATCATGCCCTGGGGGCTTTGATCTTTTGTCTTTCCCAACTGAGGAGCAGTTTAGGCTCCATCACCTCCTGATTCTTTTTTTACATCTTTATAGGCGTATAATTGCTTTACAATGGTGTGTTAGTTTCTGCTTTATAACAAAGTGAATCAGTTATACATATACATATGTTCCCATATCTCTTCCCTCTTGCGTCTCCCTCCCTCCCACCCTCCCTATCCCACCCCTCCAGTCGGTCACAAAACACCGAGCTGATCTCCCTGTGCTATGCAGCTGCTTCCCACTAGCTATCTGCCTTATGTTTGGTAGTGTATATTTTATATACTGCTTTTAGTCCACCCTGATCGCTGTCTCAACTCTCTCACAACCAGATTCAGTGCAATAGAATTTAGCACTACATTTATTTAGTTTCATGTTGAATTTGACTCTTCAACTAGATCATAGGCAATTTAAGGGCAGAGATGAATTTGATACTTTTTTGTAATATCTCACAGTTTGGTTAGAGTGTAATTGTTCCAATGTAAAAGCAAGGAAGAGTTGCAATATTGCATTTGTATATTACATATTTGTAGATACAAATATATTATCATATGAAGTTGGGGAATTAGGGCAGGATTCTAGCTTCTAACTCACTGACACTAAATGAGTATGTATTTCCCTTATACTCATAGGTCAACTATGAGTTGGCCCTGTACTCAGTTTCTACTGTTATGGGAGATGGGGGATGGCAAAGCAAATATCTTGGAGTTTACTGGGAGTCTAATACAGCTATTAATCAGAGACCATTGAAATTGAATTAATATAATTTCACATGCCATTCTAATGTATTCTGCATCTCTCAAAATTTGGTGTACCTAGTTCTAATTCTGTAAAGACTCAAAGAGATTCAGAGTTATAGGGCAGTTAAACAAATAATGCAGTGTTTCACTATATAAATTGTAAGCATATATTTTATAAGTAATAGCTCTCCTTAATTAAGTTTGACACTGTTTTATCCCCATTTATATAGATGAGGAAATTGGAACTCCAAGAGGTTAAATAATTACCCAAGATCACACAGGTTGGAAATGGATGAGCTGGGATTCGAAGCTAGGAAGTCTGGCACCACAGCCCACATCGTAACTACTGTGCCATACCCCGTAGGTTGCTTACACAAAGCCTCTCCCACCCACTTCCTTTCTGAGAGCCCTTCTGTGTGATAGTCGCTTTCCTGGTCTCCCCGAAGGCAAGGATGGATTATATAACCTAGTTCTGGCCAACAGGATTAGAAGAAATGCCTTCTGGGTCTTTGATTTTCTACACTGGCAAAAAAAAAAAGAAAGATGTGTTAAAGGAGGCCCAGTTTTTTCCCTAATTTTAGATATTGATATGTGAGGATGCAATGCTTAGAGCTTCTGTAGCCATCTTGCAACTGAAAAGAAGGTCAAGAGAATTACAGAATCACTCAGTGGCTATAAATATTGAGGCTTGTGTACCAACCCTGTATCTCCATTCTTATGAATGTCTTGTACTGCGAGAATAATAATTTTTTTTTTGCTTAAGCTACTTTTTGTTGGATATTGTTACCTGCAGTTCAAAACCTCCTAAAAGATGAAACTATAAATCTCTATGATTTCTTCTACTCTTAGATCTTGTCATAAAATATGACATTTTACTTCTAATCAGCAAGATTAGTATTCCCATCTGAATGTTTATGAGCATCTTACGTTATTTCAGGTTTTCATATGGGTATGATTGTATTTATAAGACTGTTTTTTTCCCAGTGTATAGCTACTTTTTCTTCTCGGCCAGACATTAAATACATAGAATACTTTTATCTTTTCCAGTTTACTTTTTACTAATTATTAGATCACCACCTTCATTCATGAATTACTAGTTTTAAAAAATGTTCTAAATTGCACTGGGAAATTTGACAAAGAAAGCCTTAATTTTTAAAATGTGGATTCATTTGAATTATTTGCCCTTTTCATATCAAATAATGGTCACTGTTAGAAAAATGAAAGTGTATTTCAGTTTTATTCCCTTCTTTATATTTAAATTGAACTTAAACTTATATTAATATATTAACATCTGTCATACGACCTTCACCAGGCCCCTCTCACCTAAACCAACAATCATACATGAAGAACTATAAGTCTTTCCTTCATATTTAAAAATTTGGTCACATTGCCCCTCTGCCTTTCCCTGAACAGATTGAAGGTAAGAATCAATCACCATTTAAGAAGATTTTAGATTCTCTGTAAGAGAAGGTAATATATTCCCAGTTTGTTTTAGTTTTTTGCTTGTTTTTATAAAACATTGGTTCATTAGCAGCTAAACATTTTTAATATTTGAAAAATACATCTTCATTTAAAGCTACAAGTTTAACTTCACTGTGATAGGCTAGGATGTGAAGACTTAGATTTATTAGCATTAATAGAAGCAAATGCATGTTTAAACCATTAAGATAAGAAAATCATCCCTTAGGGAGTATTTCAACTGAGAAAGCAAAATAAATAAATAAATAAAGCCCTTAGATAAGCCTGCCATTCACTCTATAATTTAGTTGCAGTGCCTGACAACTGTGATGTCAGAGTACATAGCACCGCAGCCTGCTCTGCTCATTCCAAGTCTGAAATTGTAATGACAAAGTGCCAGTTTCAGCCTTTTGTGAATAAGATCATTGAGCAAAATTCAGAGGTTTAGATATATCGCTGCAGTCACTCTCTGTAATATGAAATTCTGAAAAAGCAAATCAGTTAAGAATTCCTACAGTGAGACATCATAATAGTGTCCTCTGAAGATTCCATTGCATGAATTACTTAAATACATGTGTTTGATTTAAGTGAAGAAACTACCATTCTCCACCTAAGTACATAATAGGGGTTCAATAAACGTTTACTGGTTTGAATGCATGATCTGATTTTGAGGTACTAGGAGAAGAGACAGAGGACATACAATTTGTCTGAGAGTGAGTATAAAATCATCTAAAGTCATAGGCTGGGGGTCATGTTTGGGATAGAGCACATTTCCTTCATCTCATTTTTTCATAAAGAGATTGAGACTTCTCATCCACTGTCCAGGAGAGAGGATATTAAAGTGAACGTTTATGATACATCTCCCTACTTAGCCTTCCCTGAAGAGGAGATGGAGGGACTCACCTGTTGGTGAGATTGAGGAACCTAACATCCACTGGGCCGTGCCCCAAGAATGGGCTGAATTTCCTTTAACTAAAAGTAGAAAACAATCGTCTGTAATTCTCACTCTCATTCTCACTCCTCTTCCTTCTCACTCCCTCTCTCCTTCTCTCTCTTGCCTTTTTCTCAAGCAAAGCATTTCCCATCCCCTTTGCTTCCTATGTGCCTGTAGCTCAGGCAGAACTTTTTCATTGCAATGGCCCATTTGGTTTGAGGTAGAAGGCCTGAGTTTTCTATTGTTGCCTGTAACAATAGCAAAGCCAGTGCTGTATCGGCTTGTCATGTGGCTCTCCGTGTCTGCTAGCAGTTGGTTGGAATTTACAGGAGGAAACGGGTCGACTGGTTGTCTTACCTTAATGTCCAATAAATCACTAAATCCTAGGGAGCATCAGCTCTCAAGAAAAAAATATATTTAGAAGAACTCTGGGGACAGAGTGGGGAATTTGAATGACAGGCACTTTTGTTATATAATTCTGTGCAGAAGTAAGACATCGATAAAAGTTTTGTAGCTTATTTAGATGTTTCTTACAAAAATAAAATAATAAAAATAATAATAGGCATAATTGATTGAATATATTGTTATAGGCCAGGTGCTGTACTATGTGTTACATATTTTTATATCAATTATTCCTGACACCTCCCAAGTACAGATTGACAAATTCCTAATACTACATAATAACGACTACAGTGTCTCTGTAGACTGGTAAAGCCCAAATGAATGACATAAGATTTATACAGAATCGCTAGACACATGACTCTGGTGATGTCACCTCTCCTTCCAAGACCATTTCAGACTTTGCTAATCAATCACAACATAATCACTACCAATCAATCTGTATTGACCCAGAGAGATGAAATCTCTTTGCCATCATGGTGCTGTCATAACCCCAGAAGGGTCTAAACTCTTGATTTCCTATGCTTAGTTGTCACTTAGAATTCTAGAAATATCAATGGCTTAGAAGAATGTTCCAAATAGCAAGTCATAGGCTAGGCCCACATGTACTGATGAATCAAAGGAATCATTTCCAGTGCTCTACCTGTTTTGTGAACTGTCTGGATAATAATAATCTATGTCTGTGATTATCTAAACAACAACAGAAATCAATAAAAGATTTTTTACTGATAAAATACTTTTTAATTTTATCATTTTCTTCCTATTTAAGAGCACATTTTACAGACTGAGAGGCAAGAAAAATGTGAATATAGAACAGACCAATAAAGTCTATTAAAATGAATAACATTTTTAAATTGAAGGTCTTTGCAGCCTAGTGACTTAGAGAACAGGTTTTGGTGTCAAACATCTCTGGGTTCAGGTTCTAGCTCTGTCACTCTATTTCCCTGTGCAGGTTACTTAATAGCTGTACTTCTTGATTTGTACTCATTGTATAGGTTTGATGGAAAGGCGAGTGAGATGAGATTTTTGAACGCACTTAGCTTGGGGCCTTCACACATATAGGCCATTATTATTATTTTTAATTGAAGTATAGTTGATTTATAATGTTGTGTTAGTTTCTGGTGTACAGCAGAAGTGATTCAGTTATACATATATCTATTTATCTATATATTCTTTTTCATATTCTTTTTCATGATAGGTTATTACAAGATACTGAATATAGTTCCCTGTGCTATATTAACAGGGTCCAACAGTAGGACTTTGTTATCTATTTTATACATAGTAATTTGTATCTGCTAATCCCAAACTCCGAATTTATCCCTTCCCCCTTTCCCCTTTGGTAACCGTAGGTTTGTTTTCTATGTCTGTGAGTCTGCTTTTTAAATAAGTTCATTTGTATCATATTTTAGATTCCACATATAAGTGATATCATATGATATTTGTCTTTCTCTGTCTGACTTACTTCACTTAGTATGATATCTCTAGGGCAATTATTTTTTAACTATTATTGCATATTAATGCCAGAAGACAGAATTGATAGAGTGCAGAGCCTTCAAACCATGCTCCTCATGGAGAAGATTGGCAGGCCCGTCAGTGTCTTCCTCTTCAACTCTGTTTTTATCTGATTCACATGCATGGTTTTGGCTATAAAATTTCATTTGAACAAATAGTAATATGATGTTTTTGTCTTAAAATGACTTGTCTAATGAAAGGATTTCCTTTGTAAGTAATGACTGGTTGGATGACATTGGGCAATTGACCTAACTTCTCTGAAACCCATTATTATAAAATAATGACATTGGTTTGGATGATCTTTAATAATCTGTACAAATCTCAGAATCTATTCTTTAGTTGGTATTAATTTTTAGCATTGATTTAGCACTTCAAACTTTAATTCATTTACTCTTATCTTTGGTTTTCACAATATTAATATCTTTATATCAATATAGTACCTAGAGAAATTCAACTATTTATTTCTGTTTTCCTGGTTTACTTTCTCTCTGGGAATATCACAATAAGTAAATGCAATTTCATTACTATGAAACTGATTATCATATTAGCTATAAATTTGAAATTATCGTCATGTTAATTATGTATGTAAAGCAGCATTGTAAGAACAGATTCAGTCTAGTATTTATTTCACCTTTTAAAATGTGATATTGAAAACTATATAAAATTTTATCAAAGAGAGAGGATGCCAAAGGATTTGATCTCATCAAAACTGCATGAAAAAAGTCTGTGCTTTTGCTTATGGGCAATTTTGTATGGAAAGAATCCATACAATTTATCAGGTTTTCAAATTGTCAGTGACCCCAAAATCAGAAACTATTTCCATTACTTCTCATCTGCTTCCTATCATATCCCACCTGAGCTGCATTCTTTCCCTTCAGTATGCTCTTCCATATTTTTGCAAGCGACGAATAGGAAGACAGAAGTGGGGATTGCAAACCACTATCTTCTATTCCATCTCAGGGTAATGCATATACATTTTTAAAAGTGGGATGTGACATTTATTATTTTGTTAAATGGTTATTTATTGAGCACTGCATTGGTGAGGATTCTTTATTCCAAGTAACAAAGCCAAGTTTGGCACTTAAGGAGAAATAAGTTATGAGAGGATATTGGGTAACTCACAGTGCAGTTGAGAAGTTTAGAGAACGAAGCAAAGGACTCAGCAAGCAAGAATTTCACCCAAAGCCATACCTCAGAACTAATCTGATAAGGAAAGAGCAGCCAAGAAAAGGACATGCTAACCGTCCCCTGCATCATGTGTACTAACTCTCTAGGCTGCGTTCTCTATGGCTGTCTCTGCAGGGAGGACCCCAGATCACAAATCTGGGCCCAGGACACAAAGGAAGCCGGGGAAGCAAATACTTAACATGTTTACCTTCTGCAAGTCAGACAGTCTTTGATTATCAACCAAGACTCAATGATGAGTCTTCCCACAACTTAGAAATGGTTTCAGATGCTAGAAGGCCAAAATGAATAAAAGTGTTTATTATTCTATTATTATTATTAGAATAATAATTATTATTCTAATAATAATAATATGATTATAATTATATTATAATTATATAAAATATAATATAATATTATATAAATATAATATATAATTATATAATATAATAATTATATAATTATTATAAAATAATTATAATTATAATTCTATTAATATTATTATTATAATTATTCTATTATTATTCATGCATTTATTATTCACCATAAGCAGACAGTGTGTGTCAGGCCCTGTACCAGCCCTGAGAAAATGAAAATGAATAATTCATGTTCCTTGTTTCCAAGAGAAACAGAGTCTAATGAGAGTGATGGGCAAATGGAAAATTTGAATCTTATGTGATAGGGTCTATGGGACCATAAAATGAGAACCCCTGACTGACAAGATGAAAATATATACCAGAATTATTTGAGAATTGTCCAGTTATTAACTTTAAATCAAGAAAATGAATGGAGCATTCTTTCTACGTAGTAAAATCCTTGGATTTTCATCCTTAATGTGCTCTTTTTCTCACACCTTATATCTGATCCACCAAATCCTGTTGACTCTTCCTTCAGTTTGTACCCTGAAAAGTATTATTATTATTATTTCCTAAGGCCTACTGTCTTTGCAAAACAAAGCAGCCAATTAAAGTGGAAGAGCATGTCCCTTAGAACCTTCCAATGGCCCTCAGTCTCTCCCAGAAGAAAATCCCCAATAGTTAGAGTGGCCTGCAAAGCCCTGCAAGACTTGGCCTGTCATCTCCACCACTGCTGCTCTGGCCACTTCCTCCCTCATTCCTGTGGTCTAACCACACTTGCCTCCTGACTGTTCTCCCGGCACAGGAGATACGTTCCTACCTAGGGTGCTTGATCTCACTTGATTCTTGTTTGTTCCTTCTTCTTACAATGCTCTTCCCCAAATTATCTGCATAGCATGGGCCTTCACTTCCTTTAGTCTTTACTCACATATACCTTTCTCTGAACACCCTATTGAAAATTTTAGTGACTATTCCCACCCCCAACATGGCACACCCCATCCCACTTCCTTGCTTTACATTTTTCCATAGCAGTTATCTCTGTCTAGTGTTTTATATCACTTGTTTATTTTGTGTGCTGCTTGTATACTCCTCCCCTAGAATATAAGCTCCATGAGAGCAAGGATTTCTGTCTGTCTGATTAGTTCTCCATCTGCAGTGCCTAAAACTCAGTAAGTTCTTGGCATATGGTAAACACTCAAAAATATTTGTCCAGTACATGATTGAATAAGGACCCCAACTGAAGGATAAAAACACATACAGATTTCCCTTTCTGCCATAACATTTTCTCCTTGTGCCTTGGAATTTATTTTCATAGTAATTTAACTTTAGAATCTTTTATTTGAACATCATATTTACATCCTCACTCCTATGAACCCACAGTCCAGGAATCCTCCTTGTGTTCCAGATAAATACCCTCTTTTCTTGTCCTCCAAATATCGGAGATAAAAGAACACGGAAATAGCACAATTAATAAACTGAGACTGCATCTTCTACTTGTTTCTTTTTCAATGCCTCCTTCCTTTTGCTTCTCTCTGATAATGATTCTCATCCTAGAATTTAATCTAGGCAGAAGAGAATGTTTCCCTTGTTCAAACTTAGGTGAGGGAGATTCTTTTCCTAAGTGTGTCCTAGGCCACCAGCTTCCTCCATAACTAAGCATAACATTATTATCTCTGTGTAGACTTAGCTGAGCTCTCCTTAGAGAATTTTAGTAAATGAGGACTATAGACCAGGCACCCTTCAGGAGCTTTCAAAGCTGTAATGTAATTTAATTCCAAGAACAATATTACAGCTCTAAATTATTATCCCCATACTACAGTTTAAAAAACTGAAGTTGGACAAAAATAGGCAGTGTGCCCACAGTCAGCTATCTAGTGATGGAGCTTACATCCAAACTCACGTCAGCCTGACTCCAGAAATGGTTCTTTTTCCACTTTCTTGTATCCTGATTGCAGATGTCTCTTCATGCATCCGGTCTCCTGCTTCATCATTCCAGTTTTATTCTCATCCCCCAAAGACATCCTTAAGTTATTAAAAAACTTAAGAGAATTTGTTTCATCACCAAGACCTTTTTTTTTTTTCATTTTAACATTTGTAATTAGAATCTAGCATATAAACCACAGAAGCAATTATCCATTTTGAACACATGAAGGGAAGTAAGTTACCAAAAAAGCTGAAAACAGCCTGTGGAAGTATCAGGGGCATTTATATACTGATGCTGATTGTATTTTACAGGCTAACGAGAAACTAGAGGCGATCACCCTAATTTGGGGGTTCAGCTTGCCCCTGACCACTTTCTTTCAATCTAAACAAAAAGAAGCACAAAGAATACAAAAAGATCTAAGAGGCTTGACACTTTTCTTTACAAATTCAACGAAGACAAGCAGTTCTTTTTTTATAGACTATTGGAAAAAAATTAATACCTTCCCAGATAGTTGAGACATGTTTGTTTTTCTGCTTTGATACATTGCTTGGAAAAAAAGTTCTACTTCATGCTTTATTGTTAAACCTAACGTCTGACTTTCGTTCTGCTGTCACCCAGCACGTTCCTTGTTCCTGGATGCCAAAAGTCACAGGAGACAATGTGCTGCCTCAAGCCTCCTTGCCTGTGGTTATGGTGTCATTAGTACCTTCTGCCCCAGGCACCCCTGTTTAAAGAACTCCTGCAGCTCTTACAATGATTTGTACCACTGACAGGATAGCAGCTAATTAGCCTTGGTGGTTTGTTAGCTGCCACTGAGGTCACTCACTTCTGTCCTCTTTGTGGAAAATACTCCTGAAAGCAGGTGCTTTTCCACTAAGATTCCTAGAGTAAATTATAATTACATTGTTTTCTCAGATTGAAAAAAAACAATATTTCTTCCATCACTGCTGTTATCTTCAAGCAGCTGGGTATTTCAGGTATTTTGCTACCATGCCTCCCCCCGACCTGCCACTCCTGGTTCATTTTTAAGACACACAGATTCTTTCATCAGTGCCCAGTTAAAACCTACCTGGCTCTGTCTCTTAGTTTCCTTTTCATTGATGTTATTCTTTTCACCACATGTATAGTTTTAGATATTTGGGGAGGTTGCTAAATATTTGAGCTGCTATTTGAAGTTATCTAATTGACAGAGACTTCTACTAACTGTCAGTTTTCTAAGAGGTGCAGGATGCTTTTTCAAAGAAAACTATAAATATGTATGTAGATTAATGGAAATTATGTTATTTTTGCAATATAGAATGCTTTTTTTTTTTTTGTGGTACCCGGGCCTCTCACTGTTGTGGCCTCTCCTGTTGCAGAGCACAGGCTCCGGACGCGCAGGCTCAGTGGCCATGGCTCACGGGCCCAGCCACTCCACGTCATGTGGGATCCTCCTGGACCAGGGCACGAACCCGTGTCCCCTGCATGGGCAGGCAGACTCTCAACCACTGCGCCACCAGGGAAGCCCTTTATGGGTTTTTTTTTTTTGAAAAAAAAAAAAAAACAGATTTCTGCCCTCATTTACTTTTGCTTTTGTCACCTTTCTAAAATCGTCATCTTCCCACTCCTGTACTTGTAGTTTTCCATTGCAGATCTAACAAATCAGTGAGTATGCTTAGTAAATTCACAAAATTTTAAAATGTACTCGAGAAACTTGGATCCTTACATGCATTCCTCTTTAAAAGTAACCAAAAAGACAATTATTTTCATCAATCTAAATGGAAATTAAGGCACTTAGGATATTAAAAATGTCAGAAATAAAGTAATACGATTAAGTTCACACAGTGGCATGAGATGTGTAAGAAGGTGCTGACAAATTTTTAGTATTGATTAATCTCTCTATACATAATTTCACTGATGTTTCCTTAGCACACTTCAAAATGTATTGTACAAAAAAATCCCTCCCAAAAAGTGGATTTTTTTGGTGTGCAATGGGCTACAAAGTTAAAACCTTCAGCAGATACTTAAAACTTGTTATCTGAAATGAAATCCTATAAACAAGTTTATTAAATAAACATGATAACATTAATACAAATAGAGTATCAACCTTTTAAAAGAGGAAAGTCCAACATGAATACTCACCATTCGACTCTGGTATAAAGTCTAGATTCTGAGATTCAGTCTGCTTTGCCTTGTTGAGAATAAATTTGCAGGTAAATGAGCATTGTAAAGAGTGTAGATAGTGAAAACCCTAATGTAATGGGTCTCCGGCCAGGGAGAAATATTACCATTTCTAATAGTGCTATTGTAATAGAATAATACTTATGATTATATAAACCCCTAAAATGCTTTTGAAAATATATCATTATAGGAAATAGAAAAGTTAATACTTTCTGCCCTGGGTCCTTTCTCTGGTTGGCTTCAATAATCATCTATCTTGTTACTTTATTCTGTATTAAGTAATCATAATCCCTATTTTATCACACAATGCACAGCTCTTTTCCATGAAAAGAAATGAAACAGGAATATAACTAGTAGAAAGGCACAAGAAAGGAAAAACAAATGAACTTTTCAAATAAGAACCACAATACAAAAACCATATCACTGTAATTGATTTTCATATTTTCAGTGGAGTGTACAAATACTGAAAATAAAAAAAATGAGTACACTAGTTTGTTGCTCTGCTTTAATCCTGTTTTCTGTTTATATGTTCACCCATACTTATTTTCTTACCATCTGTATGTCAGACTAAGATAGGTCAGGCACCTACTACTAGTTACCAATCACAAAATCTCAAAGTTTAGCACAGCATAAGCTTATTTGTTCCCCTTTGAAGTCTTGTGGATATCAGTGAAAGTAGCTTATAATTTACTATTACTAGTTTGTTCTGGTATCTACTTTTTTAATGGAATCTTTCCCATACAAGCTAATTAAATCATGACTTAATTTTAAAAGTTGGCAATATAGTGTGTCCTTCAAGACAGAAGAATTATGTCTTTTCAATAGTAATGATACAATCTAGAAGAATATATTAATTAAATCTCTTATACTAAATGTAACTGATAATATTCTTTTTATTTTTTTTTAATTTTGATTAAAGTTTTTATTTATTTATTTTTTTTTTAATTTTTTGCTTTATAACAAATTTAATCAGTTATACATATACATATGTTTCCATATCCTCTCCCTTTTGCGTCTCCCTCCCACCCTCCCTATCCCACCCCTCCAGGCGGTCACAAAGCACCGAGCTGATCTCCATGTGCTATGCGGCTGCTTCCCACTAGCTATCTACCTTACGTTTGGTAGTGTATATATGTCCATGCCGCTCTTTCACTTTGTCACAGCTTACCCTTCCCCCTCCCCATATCCTCAAGTCCATTCTCTAGTAGGTCTGTGTCTTTATTCCTGTCTTACCCCTATGTTCTTCATGACATTTTTTTTTCTTAAATTCCATATATATGTGTTAGCATACAGTATTTGTCTTTCTCTTTCTGACTTACTTCACTCTGTATGACAGACTCTAGGTCTATCCACCTCATTACAAATAGCTCAATTTCATTTCTTTTTATGGCTGAGTAATATTCCATTGTATATATGTGCCACATCTTCTTTATCCATTCATCCGATGATGGACACTTAGGTTGTTTCCATCTCCGGGCTATTGTAAATAGGGCTGCTATGAACATTTTGGTACATGTCTCTTTTTTTTTTTTTTTTTCTTTTTGCGGTATGCGGGCCTCTCACTCTTGTGGCCTCTCCCGTTGCGGAGCACAGGCTCCGGATGCGCAGGCCCAGCGGCCATGGCTCACGGGCCCAGCCGCTCCGCGGCATATGGGATCCTCCCAGACCGGGGCACGAACCCGTATCCCCTGCATCGGCAGGCGGACTCTCAACCACTGCGCCACCAGGGAGGCCCGGTACATGTCTCTTTTTGAATTATGGTTTTCTCAGGGTATATGCCCAGTAGTGGGATTGCTGGGTCATATGGTAGTTCTATTTGTAGTTTTTTAAGGAACCTCCATACCGTTCTCCATAGCGGCTGTACCAATTCACATTCCCACCAGCAGTGCAAGAGGGTTCCCTGTTTTCCACACCCTCTCCAGCATTTATTGTTTCTAGATTTTTTGATGATGGCCATTCTGACTGGTGTGAGATGATATCTCATTGTAGTTTTGATTTGCATTTCTCTAATGAGTAAAGATGTTGAGCATCCTTTCATGTGTTTGTTGGCAGTCTGTATATCTTCTGTGGAGAAATGTCTATTTAGGTCTTCTGCCCATTTTTGGATTGGGTTGTTTGTTTTTTTGTTATTGAGCTGCATGAGCTGCTTATAAATTTTGGAGATTAATCCTTTGTCAGTTGCTTCATTTGCAAATATTTTCTCCCATTCTGAGGGTTGTCTTTTGGTCTTGTTTATGGTTTCCTTTGCTGTGCAAAAGCTTTTAAGTCTCATTAGGTCCCATGTGTTTATTTTTGTCTTTATTTCCATTTCTCTAGGAGGTGGGTCAAAAAGGATCTTGCTGTGATTTATGTCATAGAGTGTTCTGCCTATGTTTTCCTCTAAGAGTTTGATAGTGTCTGGCCTTACATTTAGGTCTTTAATCCATTTTGAGCTTATTTTTGTGTATGGTGTTAGGGAGTGATCTAATCTCATACTTTTACATGTCCCTATCCAGTTTTCCCAGCACCACTTATTGAAGAGACTGTCCTTTCTCCACTGTACATTCCTGCCTCCTTTATCAAAGATAAGGTGACCATATGTGCGTGGGTTTATCTCTGGGCTTTCTATCCTGTTCCATTGATCTATCTTTCTGTTTTTGTGCCAGTACCATACTGTCTTGATTACTGTAGCTTTGTAGTATAGTCTGAAGTCAGGGAGCCTGATTCCTCCAGCTCCGTTTTTCGTTCTCAAGATTGCTTTGGCTATTCGGGGTCTTTTGTGTTTCCATACAAATTGTGAAATTTTTTGTTCTAGTTCTGTGAAAAATGCCAGTGGTAGTTTGATAGGGATTGCATTGAATCTGTAGATTGCTTTGGGTAGTAGAGTCATTTTCACAATGTTGATTCTTCCAATCCAAGAACATGGTACATCTCTCCATCTATTTGTATCATCTTTAATTTCTTTCATCAGTGTCTTATAATTTTCTGCATACAGGTCTTTTGTCTCCTTAGGGAGGTTTATTCCTAGATATTTTATTCTTTTTGTTGCAATGGTAAATGGGAGTGTTTCCTTGATTTCACTTTCAGATTTTTCATCATTAGTATATAGGAATGCCAGAGATTTCTGTGCATTAATTTTGTATCCTGCAACTTTACCAAATTCATTGATTAGCTCTAGTAGTTTTCTGGTAGCATCTTTAGGATTCTCTATGTATAGTATCATGTCATCTGCAAACAGTGACAGCTTTACTTCTTCTTTTCCAATTTGGATTCCTTTTATTTCCTTTTCTTCTCTGATTGCTCTGGCTAAAACTTCCAAAACTAGGTTGAATAAGAGTGGTGAGAGTGGGCAACCTTGTCTTGTTCCTGATCTTAGTGGAAATGGTTTCAGTTTTTCACCATTGAGGACGATGCTGGCTGTGGGTTTGTCATATATGGCCTTTATTATGTTGAGGAAAGTTCCCTCTATGCCTACTTTCTGCAGGGCTTTTATCATAAATGGGTGTTGAATTTTGTCGAAAGCTTTCTCTGCATCTATTGAGATGATCATATGGTTTTTCTCCTTCAATTTGTTAATATGGTGTATCACGTTGATTGATTTGCGTATATTGAAGAATCCTTGCATTCCTGGAATAAACCCCACTTGATCATGGTGTATGAGCCTTTTAATGTGCTGTTGGATTCTGTTTGCTAGTATTTTGTTGAGGATTTTTGCATCTATGTTCATCAGTGATATTGGCCTGTAGTTTTCTTTCTTTGTGACATCCTTGTCTGGTTTTGGTATCAAGGTGATGGTGGCCTCGTAGAATGAGTTTGGGAGTGTTCCTCCCTCTGCTATATTTTGGAAGAGTTTCAGAAGGATAGGTGTTAGCTGTTCTCTAAATGCTTGATAGAATTCGCCTGTGAAGCCATCTGGTCCTGGGCTTTTATTTGTTGGAAGGTTTTTTATCACAGTTTCAATTTCAGTGCTTGTGATTGGCCTGTTCATATTTTCTATTTCTTCCTGACTCAGTCTTGGCAGGTTGTGCATTTCTAAGAATTTGTCCATTTCTTCCAGGTTGTCCATTTTATTGGCATAGAGTTGCTTATAGTAATCTCTCATGATCTTTTGTATTTCTGCAGTGTCAGTTGTTACTTCTCCTTTTTCATTTCTAATTCTATTGATTTGAGTCTTCTCCCTTTTTTTCTTGATGAGTCTGGCTAATGGTTTATCAATTTTGTTTATCTTCTCAAAGAACCAGCTTTTAGTTTTATTGATGTTTGCTATCGTTTCCTTCATTTCTTTTTCATTTACTTCTGATCTGATTTTTATGATTTCTTTCCTTCTGCTAACTTTGGGATGTTTTTGTTCTTCTTTCTCTAATTGCTTTAGGTGCAAGGTTAGGTTGTTTATTCGAGATGTTTCCTGTTTCTTAAGGTGGGATTGTATTGCTATAAACTTCCCTCTTAGAACTGCTTTTGCTGCATCCCATAGGTTTTGGGTCGTCGTGTCTCCATTGTCATTTGTTTCTAGGTATTTTTTAATTTCCTCTTTGATTTCTTCAGTGATCACTTCGTTATTAAGTAGTGTATTGTTTAGCCTCCATGTGTTTGTAATTTTTACAGCTCTTTTCCTGTAATTGATATCTAGTCTCATAGCATTGTGGTCGGAAAAGATACTTGATACAATTTCAATTTTCTTAAATTTACCAAGGCTTGATTTGTGACCCAAGATATGATCTATCCTGGAGAATGTTCCATGAGCACTTGAGAAAAATGTGTATTCTGTTGTTTTTGGATGGAATGTCCTATAAATATCAATTAAGTCCATCTTGTTTAATGTATCATTTAAAGCTTGTGTTTCCTTATTTATTTTCATTTTGGATGATCTGTCCATTGGTGAAAGTGGGGTGTTAAAGTCCCCTACTATGATTGTGTTACTGTCGATTTCTCCTTTTATGGCTGTTAGTATTTGCCTTATGTATTGAGGTGCTCCTATGTTTGGTGCATAAATATTTATAATTGTTATATCTTCTTCTTGGATCGATCCCTTGATCATTAGGTAGTGTCCTTCTTTGTCTCTTCTAGTAGTCTTTATTTTAAAGTCTATTTTGTCTGATATGAGAATTGCTACTCCAGCTTTCTTTTGGTTTCCATTTGCATGGAATATCTTTTTCCATCCCCTTACTTTCAGTCTGTATGTGTCTCTAGGTCTGAAGTGGGTCTCTTGTAGACAGCATATATATGTGTCTTGTTTTTGTATCCATTCAGCCAATCTGTATCTTTTGGTGGGAGCATTTAGTCCATTTACATTTAAGCTAATTATCGATATGTATGTTCCTGTTCCCATTTTCTTAATTGTTTTGGGTTCGTTATTGTAGGTCTTTTACTTCTGTTGTGTTTCTTGCCTAGAGAAGTTCCTTTAGCATTTGTTGTAAAGCTGGTTTGGTGGTGCTGAACTCTCTCAGCTTTTGCTTGTCTGTAAATGTTTTAATTTCTCCATCAAATCTGAATGAGATCCTTGCTGGGTAGAGTAATCTTGGTTGCAGGTTTTTCTCCTTCATCACTTTAATTATGTCCTGCCACTCCCTTCTGGCTTGTAGAGTTTCTGCTGAGAGATCAGCTGTTATCCTGATGGGGATTCCCCTGTGCGTCATTTGTTGTTTTTGCCTTGCTGCTTCTAATACGATTTCTTTGTGTTCAATTCTTGACAGTTTGATTAATATGTGTCTTGGCGTATCTCTCCCTGGATTTACTCTGCATGGGACTCTCTCTGCCTCCTGGACTTGACCAACCATCTCCTTTCACATATTAGGGAAGTTTCCAACCACAATCTCTTCAAACATTTTCCCAGTCCCCCTCTTCCTCTCCTCTTCCTCCGGAACCCCTACAATTCGAATGCTGGTGCGTTTAATGTTGTCCCAGAGGTCTCCGAGACTGTCCTCTGTTCCCTTCATTCTTTTTTCTTTATTTTGCTCTGCAGCAGTTATTTCCACCATTCCATCTTCCACCTCACCCATCCGTTCTTCTGCCTCAGCTATTCTGCCACTGATCCCATCCAGAGTATTTTTTATTTCATGTATTGTGTTTTTAATCGATGCTTGATTCATCTTTAGTTCTTCCAGGTCCCTGCTAACTGTTTCCTGCATTCTGTCCATTCTATTTCCAAGATTTTGGATCTGGGAAATAGAATCTTGGATCATCTTTACCACCATTATTCTGAATTCCTTTTCAGGTAGACTGCCTATTACCTCCCCATTTGTTAGATCTGGTGGGTCTCTACCCTGCTCCCTCTCCCGCTGTGTGTCTTTCCGTCCTCCCATCCTGCCCATGTCACTGTGTTTGGGGTCTCCTTCCTGCAGGCTGCAGGTTCGTAGTTCCCGCCGTTCTCGGTGTCTGTCCCCAGTGGCCAAGGCTGGCCCAGTGGGCCGTGTAAGCCTCCCGGTGGAGGGGACCAGTGCCCGCGCTCTGGTGGATGAGGCCGGACCCTGTCCTTCTGGTGGGCAGGCCCACGTCTGGTGGTGTGTCTTGGGGTGCCTGCAGACTTTTTATGATTTTAGGCCACCTCTCTGCTAATGGGTGGCGTTGTGTTCCTGTCTTGCCAGTTGCTTGGCCCAGGTTGTCCAGCACTGTAGCTTGCTGGTCGTTGAGCGAAGCTGGGTGCTGGTGTTGAGATGGAGATGTCTGGAAGATTTTTGCCGTTTGATATTATGTGGAGCTGGGAGGTCTCCCATGGACCAGTGTCCTGAAGTTGGCTCTCCCACCTCAGAGGCACAGCACTGACTCGGGGCTCCTCAATTTGGGATGATGTGTTGTCCATTCATGTATTCCACAGATGCAGGGCACATCAAGTTGATTGTGGAGCTTCAATCCGCTGCCTCTGAGGCTGCTGGGAGAGGCCTCCCCCTCTCTTCCCTGTTCTCACAGTTCCTGGGTCTCAGCTTTGGATTTGGCCCCGCCTCTGCGTGTAGGTCGCCGGAGGGCGTCTGTTCTTCGCTCAGACAGGACAGGGTTAAAGGAGCAGCCTCTTCGGGGACTCTGGCTCACTCAGTCCGGGCGGGAGGAAGGGGCACGGAGTGCGGGGCGAGCCTGCAGCGGCAGAGGTCGGCGTGACGTTGCACCAGCCCGAGGCGCGCCGTGCGCTCTCCCAGGGTAGCCGCCCCTGGACCCCGGGATCCCGGCAGTGGCGGGCTGCACAGGCTCCCGGAAGGGCGGTGTGGGCAGTGACCTGCGCTCGCACACAGGCTTCTTGGCGGCGGCAGCAGCAGCCCCAGCGTCCCACGCCCGTCACTGGGCTCCGCGCTTTCAGTCGTGACTCGCGCCCGTCTGTGGAGCCCCTTTAAGCAGCGCTCTTAATCCCCTCTCCTCGCGCACCAGGAAACCAAGAGGGAAGAAAAAGTCTCCTGCCTCCTCGGCAGCTCCAGAGTTTTCCCGGACTCCCTCCCGGCCAGCTGTGGCACACCAGCCCCCTTCAGGCTGAGTTCTCGCCGCCAGCCCCAGTCCTCTCCCTGCGCTCCGACCGAAGCCCGAGCCCCAGCTTCCAGCGCCGCGCGCCCCGGCAGGCGAGCAGACAAGCCTCTCGGGCCGGTGAGTGCCACTCGGCACCGATCCTCTGTGTGGGGATCTCTCCGCCCTGCCCTACCCAGGTACGTGGGGGGACTCCTGCCCCCCGGGAGGTCCGGGGTCCTCTGCCAGCGCCCAGCAGGTGCTCCGCAGGAGCCGCTCCACGTGTAGCTGCATTTCCGGCGTATCCGTGGGGAGGAAGGTGATCTCCGCCGATAATATTCTTAAAGTGCTCTCTTTTAAAGTTACTTTAGGGTTTTATTTTTCACATTTGTAATCTCTGAAGTCAGATCCATAGGTGTGTAAATGAGCATTAAGTGTTTCTTTTTATTCTTCAGATTACTTTGTATTGCAAAGTATTACAGGCAACACAGTGTGATATGCAGAATTCCTCTATGCCTTTGGGTTACTCTGTCTTGTTCTTTTCCATTTTGATATGACCTAGTCTAAAATGAGAGACACATTCTTTAAAGTGGCTAATCTGTATAGTTTAAACAAAATCATTCAGATGTCAGTCTTCTCTCTTTAATCCTGGGTTGTAAATTATAGGTTGAATTTACCAGGATCCACAGTATTTGATTTACAGAAGGAAACAAAGGAGGCATCTTTGGTCGTGACCTCTTTTACCATTTATACCTTGGTTTATCAGAATTGAAGTTGACATTGTTGATTATATTACTCCAAGAAAAGGACCGCTGGTCATGGATTGAACTTTTTACCACACATGTGAAATCTTTGTGTATAGAAAATAATGCCAGTCTATTCTTGAAGGGTAAGAATCTAGGCATGGATATTGCAGTGGAATATCCTGACTGAATGCATTGGATAGTGCAAAGGTTTCTCATTTCTTCCTCTTGCAGTTGAGCCTGTTTTTTCAAGAAGAGCATGTACTGAGCCACCCCAAAGCATATCACAGCACTGCCTGGTTTTCCCTAGGCTGTCATTTAGGCTCTACTGCTGTATCAGATTGGGTTGTCAGGGATCCTGGCTCTGGCTGAGTCTGTCCTTACAAGCTAGTTAGATAGTTTGATTTACCTAGTTAAGGTTATAAATGTTTATTTCCACAGAGCCAAACCAATAGTATAACTAATTATTTATCACATGAAATTTTTTACCTCATTTGTTTATTTATTCCTTAGATATTATGTGAATAATATACAATGCCCACCTACTTTTAAGACACTTAAAAGCTAGTGGCTGAGGGAGCAGATACATGTAAGAATCATACTAGCTGTTTGAACTGTGGTGTAGAATAAGGAGTGATTCATTCACTGAGACAAAGGGAGAGCTGGGGCTTGCTTAGGGTATTGTTTTTTATTGCTACCTAGCAAATCACCACAAAATTAGCATCTTAAAACAACAACCATTTATTATCTCACAGTTCTTTAGGTTTGAAGTTCCAGTGGGTTTGCCTGGATTTTCTGCTCAGGGTCTCACAAGGCTGAAGTCAAGATGTCAGCTAAGTTCAGTTCTTATCTGGAGGCTCTGAGGGAGAATCTGTTTCCAAGCCCTCTCAGGTTATTGGCTGAGTCCCGTTCTTTGGGGCTGTAGGTCTGAGCTCCTGGTTTCCTTGATGGCTGTGGGCCTGGGGGTCACCATCTGCTCCTGGAGGCCTCCTGCCTTCTTTTTCATGGGGTCCCCTTCATCTTCAAATCTAGCAATGGCATTTGAAGCCCTCATGCCTCTTATGTCTCTGACTTTTCCCTTTTGCTATCAGCCAGAAAAAAACTCATAACTTTTTAAGTGCTCATATAATTAGAATAAACCTACCTAGGCAATCTCATATTTTATTTTATTTATTTATTTATTTATTTATGGCTGCGTTGGATCTTCGTTGCTGCGCACGGGCTTTCTCTAGTTGCGGCGAGCAGGGGCTACTCTTGGTTGTGGTGCACGGGCTTCTCCTTAAGGTGGCTTCTCTTTGTTGTGGAGCACGGGTCCTAGGCACGTGGGCTCAGTAGTTGTGGTGCAAGGGCTTAGTTCCTCTGCAGCATGTGGGATCTTCTCAGACCAGGGCTCGAACCCGTGTCCCCTGCATTGGCAGGCAGATTCTTAACCACTGCGCCACCTGGGAAGTCCAACAATCTCTTATTTTAAAATTAACTGATGTGTGATCTTAATTAGAAGGGCAAAATCCCATTTGCCACGTAAGGTCACATAATCACTGGAGTAGCATCAGGGAGCAAAGGTCATGGGGGCCAGTGTAGAATTCTGAACACTAAATTAGAGAAATCTTTTTACAGATCTAAGGTTGAACCCCAGTGTTTGGGAGAGAAAGGACAGAGAAATGAGACATTAAAGTTAAGGTCATATTGTGAAGGCAGCTGGGAAAGTCCAGTGTGGTTGTAACGAAACCCTCAAGTAATACCCATCTTGGATTCTTAGGAAAAATATTATGCGATGTCATAGACTTTAATTCCTATGCAGCTAAGTGCAAAAACCATATGGCAAACTGTATAACTGATGTATCAAGAGAAGGATACAATGAGACATAAAGAATGAGCACAGAGGAAGGGCATCTTACCAGCTCTGGGCAGCTGGAGGTATCCAGAAAGATTTCCATGAAGAAACTTGAACTGAATTTTTAAAAATAAGCATATATGCCAGGTAAGTGGGTGGGAATAATGAGTGGACCATGAAGAGAGAAATAAAATATCAAAGAGAGGAAGAAAGTGGCTTGTGCAAGAGGAAGAGTACGTTTCAGTGTTAAACTGATGAGATCAGTTTGTATGTGTTCAGTGAGAGGTGTTTGAAACGAAGAAAGGGAAATGCCTAGCCAGCCGTCCCTTAGACCTATTTGTCTGAGGTTTGGAGGTGGAACTGGTTAGATATAAAGATGTGAGCAACACTTGTGTATTGGGAGTATTTAAAGTCAGGGGTTTGAGAGAGTCTTCCCAAAGGAGAGCATAAGGGTATAGGAGTCGAAATCAACATGCTGTAGTAAAGGATTAACGGGAAATAAATAGAGTAGAAAATATGAGTGGAGGCTACTCTTTCAAGAAGGTTGGCTTAGAGGAAAATGAGTGTTATAACATTAGTTAAAGAATGATGTATCTTCTCAAACAGGGTTTCTCAACATCCAATAGATGTTTAAGGATGCATAACTTTACTATGGGGGGCTGTTCTGTGCATTATAAAGTATTTAGTAGCCATCCCTGAGCTCTACCCACTGGATGCCAGCAATATATCCCCTGCAAGCTGTGACAGCCAGAATATCTCCAATCATTACCAAATGCCTTCTGGGGGCAAATTCATCCCCAGTTGAGAGCCATTGTTCTAGAAGGCGTTCATTTTACATAAATAATCAATAAGCATAAATGCAATTAGAAGAGGATAAGACTGAATATTGAAAGATCCAGTGGGGAAAGAGAAGCAGTCTGTTGATGGGATCACTGGGAAGAAGAGCATTCAAAGAAGGAGGAAAATATGAAGAGTAGGGCTTCCCTGGTGGTGCAGTGGTTGAGAGTCCGCCTGCTGATGCAGGGGACACGGGTTCGTGACCCGGTCTGGGAAGATCCCACATGCCGTGGAGCGGCTGGACCCATGAGCCATGGCCGCTGAGCCTGTGCATCTGGAGCCTGTGCTCCGCAATGGGAGAGGCCACAACAGTGAGAGGCCTGCGTACCACAAAAAAAAAAAAAAAAAAAAAAAAAGATATGAAGAGTAATACTGTTCACAGGCTTGGAGGAAAACTGAGAGAGGCTGCCAGACAATGCTGTGATATTCTTATCATTAGATAGTTTTAAAAGGAAGCCAATTGTCTCTGTTCCTACCTGAAGACAGTCCTCCCACTTGTGTCCTGGATTCCAGCCGTTCTCACCTTCTCGAGAACATTGCTCAAGCAATGCTCCCTTACTCTTCCTTGGTAATAAATTGTCCCTCTCTACAGATTATTTCTGTGGTAAAAATAATTCAAGATTCTGTGAAAAGAGCTCTTGAACCCACAGACAGGAAAGATTATGTGCATTACTTTCTTGTTGCTGCTGTAACAAATTACCCCAAACTTAGTGTTTAAAACAATGCAAATTTACTTGCTTACAGTTTTCAAGCCCAAAAGTCTGAAATGAGCATTCTGGGGTTAAAATCAAGGTGCCTGTTGGTGCTGTGTTCTTCTGAAGGCTCCAGGGCAAGATCCGTTCCCTTGTCTTTTCCAGTTTCTAGAGTCTGCCTGCATCTCTCGGCTCACGATCCCGTGTCTGTCTTTAAAGTGCATCATTTCAACCTCTGCTTCCATCATCCCATCTTTTTCTTATGACTTTGACTCTTTTGCCTCTATCTTAGAAGGATATTTGGGATTACATTGGGCCCACATGGACATTCCAGGATAATCTTCCCATCTCAAGATCTTTAAAACATCTCCAAATTCCCTTTTGCCGTGTAAGGTAATATACTAAGAGGTACCAAGGGTTGGGATGTGGACTTATTTGGGGGGCCTACTACTGTTTGGTGAAAGGAAGACTATGACAATATGATGAGAATTATGTAGGTTAGATACATGGGATGGAAGAGGAAGAATTACATCTAGAAGACATTTTGGCTGAAAATAAGTCAAACCTTGGTCATAATATGTGGAATAAAAGAGATGGGCCCTATCCATCTGTCGCTTGATTCTCAAGACTGAATTAGAATAGGACCTGTGTCCCTAAGGAAAGGGTAATGCATGGTGGCTGTTAATGTTCACTCCATGTCATTCTCATTTTTATCAGTCTACTAGAAAATTCAGCAGTTTAATTTCTGGTGCATTTGGAGGCCATCAGGTGTTCTTTAAATGCAGCCTCTAAAGAAAATAAAGTTTCATCAGAACCATCTGGAAAGTCTACATACATTCACAAGGGAACCAAGTGGCAGACCCAACCTGCTTAGGATACACATTTCAGGCAAATGTGTTAGGGCACAAATGCTCCTGATCTCATGTCTGAAATGGTCAATGGAGGTCGTGTTATTGCTGTTCTATTATTAGCAATATGAAATTTCCAATCTGTTTACTTCGTTTTGACACCTGAGATCAATTTCATAATAAGCTACACAGAACACATTCTACTAAGCACTGACTCAGGAAAGAAAAAAACGATTGTAACCAGAAGTGGGTGTTGATGCCTAATACATGTAAATGTAGCAAAAAAACATTAGACAATGAAAGTTAGCTCCCAGATGGTACTACCATCTGGAACATAAATCCATAAAGGTACTTCTGTAGTACTTTTGTAATGAAAAATCAGGCCTTACTGAGAATTTTTAATGACCACTTACAAAGCTCACTGTTAACATTAGTGTTGATAAATGACAATTATGCATATATATACAAACATTCATCAAGGTAGGAGCTGGAAGCTTTGGACCTCTGTTAAAGAAAAAGTGTGTTGTAAACTAATTGGTCTCTGGGAGAATGCATGCAGCTGGTTTAGTAACCAGGGTGTGAAAAATTTTAATTCCGTCCAAGTACAGAAAGCAGCATTTGTCTATTAGGACCTTTCTCTTTGTTTTCCCATTTAAATCCCTCACAAATATTAACTAAGTACTTTACTTAATTCTCTCTTACATTCTCATTTCACAGCTAGATGAGTAAGAGAAAGACAATTAGTAATCTTTTTGCAGCTTTAAAGTAAATAATAAATGGAGTCTCCCTGCTATAATATGATTTTCTCTAAAGCAGATAGGAAAATGAGGATGGCTTTGTCTGAACACTGTTTAAGGAGTGTCCTTCTTTTAATGTCATTACCTTATTCATGATACACATCTGTAGCACCCACCAGACAGTACTGCAATAATGGCTCTTTCCACTGATTATTTGCCTGAAAATTCCCTAATTTATACTTGTAACATTCCTTTCTGGAAAAAAATCAAGTGACTTCTACTTGGAAACTTAATTTTCTATAGGATATTTTTAGAAAATTGTATTCTTTTATGGATATTTAAAAGGCCGTAGCAGCAACAAGCCTATCTATATGCCACAATTTTATTTACATATTTATGTATTTTTTAACATTGAATTGGTTCCACTGTTGCTGTCTTCTACGGGATGAAAGTTGAAGAACTTCAGGGCTGAATTTCAATGTGATCTATCTGAGAAATGTGCAGTAAACAGCAGACAGATTGATTTCCTAGAAACCTGTCATAATGAGATTGCACAGGATATAGGCCCAGCTTCAGGCTTACTCATTGATCCCCGACTGAAAGCAGGGATACTGCTGACCATAAAATCCCACTTGTTTCCGTATTAGAACCTACTTAGGAAACATGGCCTCTGGATGATAATGGCAGATTCTGGAAAGATCCACATGTATATGGCATGTAGATACACAGACACACACATGAAGTACCTCTTATCCTCAAAGTTCCCCTCCACACCTTAAGTCCCTATATTTGAAAATTAAATTGAAAACTTAGTAACTTTTGATCCATTATGCATTTCATTGGTATAAATTCCTCAGATGTCAAGCATGAGTAATTCACAAAACATAGATGAATTAGATCCTCTCATTTGTGAAGCCTGGCACTTCATCTTTGTCATACCTCTGTAATGGAATAGGTTTAGTTATTAGCTGAATATAATCTTATAAAGATGTGTATTTGAAATTAAAATGGAATTCATGTTTTCATCCATGAGTGGCATGTTTAAATTCTGTTCACAGTAACGTGCTACATATACTTTCATTTTGGAATTCTAAATGCCTTTAGTGGATGCGTAGCTTTTTAGCATTAAATATGTCCTGCGTGTTCATTCTTAGCTCCCCGGTGCCAGAAAACTTCAACAAAAGGATATGGGAGAGTCTAACAACACTAATATTGTTAGGGAAATCATCATTAGTCAATGCTGTATTTCAGTAGAAGAGGATTGGGAGCTCAAGTCCCATTTCTGTTTCTGTCTGTTTTTAACTGCCAGATGCATAGGATATTTCCCCAGAAAGGTTCAGTGGAATATGACAGAGTCAAAAACCAAATTAGCAACCCTGGATGGTGGCCATGAACTGGGGTGAATATAGATCAGCACAAATGTCTCTCATCCTCTCTGTTAGACCAATTGTGAGTGTTTTTCTGATGGAAACTCTTATAAATCTGATCTGAGTCTGTTAAACTGAAAACTACCAAAATAACTGCATGATACGAGCATCAGTATTACTCAAATCAGAGGCTGAAAAATCTGTCTCTGGTTCATAAAGAAAGAAAAAGTAAGAACACTGACTTTTTATGCCCTATTAGTAGTGTAAAAATATCACACTTGCCATTTTGGTTCGTTACACAGATTACAAATATTGGTTGAGCATTACTCTGAGATCTGAGATTATGACTAGTCATTTATCTCTCACGATAGGAGATGTAGTAAAATTTCACTTCACTTTCTTACTGAGTGTTGAGCATAGATTCCTAGGGTGACATGATATCTGAAATTGTTTTCCTTTTATTAATAATAAGATTAATAGTCCTTCCATATTCGTGTATGATAATTGGTATAAACAGTACCTCTCTTCCTGAGAAACACTCATGCTATCACAAAATAATAAAGCTCAAACCTCGCGTAGCACCATTTCACCACTACCACTACCAGCTACATCTACTCAAAAGGAAGAGATAAAATTTACTTACATTATTAAGTGAATTAAATTTTTTCCAACTAGGAATATCCAGAAGTCTGGGATATTTATCCTTGAAAGCCCCCAGTTCCTTTTCCACTCAACGCACAAGGACTTTAACATAAGTGCATTGTGTGTGCCTTGCCTATTTGTCTCTTCCCTAAGTGAGCTAGTGTCAGCTTTTTTAATACAGATTGAGGGTTTATGTCCTAGATCTAACACCATAATAACATTTTTTTCAAACTTAACCATGCAAAGGCTATTCTTCCCCTCATAGTCTATTCCTCCCTCAGTTCTCATCCAACTTCCGTAAACTTTTTAAATAGAAAATGTGTTTTTTTGCTGGTGGTGGTTGCTTTTTTTTTTTGCTTTCAGAGAAAATGGTAAGTAGAGATGAGAAGGAACTAGGTGACCTTTAACTTCCCTTCCAAAGCTAAGAGAGTTTAGGAGTTTATAATTCTATAAGAATTGATAACTTGTCTAGAAAAGGCATAGAATGGAACCATCATAGTGGAGAAGGGGGAATAGAGGGATGGATGTCATGGTAACTCAATGCATTTGTTAGAATATCATACTTGTACTATTATATGACACTATATATGTAACATAGAATGTAGTTAAAATGCATCCAGTCTTCATTTATGGATTGAATTAATGTTCTTGGTAATACCTCACAGGCCAATGTGTGAATTGGTAACAGGGCTTAATAACTTCCCATATACATTTCATTAACTCAAATAAGAAAGAAGAAAAATGTGTGTGTGTATAACATTAAAACCATTAGAAATTACAAGTGAACCATCAATTAACCTACATGGAAGACACTGGAATTGGTTAATATGCTGATCAAAATTCCATGTAATTAACTGTCACACTGAATTATAGGCAAACCATACTTAACTATATATATATATATATATATACACACACACACACATATTATATATGTATATATATATATATCTCAGTCACGTAAATAAAGAAAGTTTTAAGTGAGCTACTATGTTTCAATATGATAGGAAAGACTACATAGCTTCATTTATTAGCAGTACTTCTTAAGAATCTACTGGAAAGTTATTATCTTTTTTGCCTACCTGTCCTCAAATTGAAGATATCATTATTTTTTTCATAGTATAAATCCTCAAAATAAAGATAAATTATTGTGGCAGGTGTACAAATAATAGCAACTTATGGTTGTCTTGACTGGAATTATACATTCCTCTAAATGTTTAACTGGAAGAAACAATTCTTTTAAAAATATCTCCAAATTATCCCTAAATAGAAAATACATGCATGAAATATTGACACCACAGATATGGAATCACTTACATTTGATACTTCAGGGTATACCTTTTTTGACTTGGGTAGCATTCTAATAATGAGTGTCCAGAAATTTGAGCTCTGTACTGTCACTGTCTGTCCACTTCACTCATAGCCAAGCTATTCAATCTCTCTGAGACTTTAATTCACTATAACCTCACAAGCACTGTCCTTAGGGACTACGCCATGAGGAGACTAATGATGACAAGAGAACATTATTCTTTTGAAAATTAAACTTATTGGATAGGATACTGAATTCTACTCTCAGTTACAAAATATCAGAGTGTATGTCAAATATTCTTTAAAATTGAATAATGTAAAGTGTTGGAGCAAAGTTGTAATAATATGCTAATATTCAGTAAAGCAAAATGTAGGGAAAGGAATCACATACCTTCAGTGAGGTGGAGGATCATGAATGGTAAAATTTTCAAAGAACATGTGGCCAATAACAAAACAACAATTAGACTAGAAGAATAAGCATTTATCATGCGTCGAGTATTACCTCAGTTAACCTTCACTGTATTACTATAACTACTGTCCCCATTTTAGAAATAAGGAAAACAAAGTTCAGGAAAGTGATATAATTTACCTGAGGTTGTATTGCTACCAAGTGGCAAGTGGGTGGGAGTCTTGCTAAAAGGAATATGCCAGGATAGTGTGACCTTAGGAATGAGTGAAAAGCAGGCCAGGAAAAATGCCACAAGAGATAGTACCTGGAGTAAAAGTCCATTGTGTCACAGTGGAAAGTGCATAGGCTTTAGAATAACATTGCACTAATAGCAAATCCCTGTCATCAGCTTGTGATCATGGGCAATTTACCTTCAAGCCTCAAGGTCTTGTAAAATAGCGATAATAATATATTTTCTCATAAGATTGTTGTGAGGCTTGAAATACACATACACATAGACTCACACAGACACAGACAGACACACACATAGTTTGTTTTTCATTTCTTGGTTGGTTGGTAGGTTGTATTTTTGTTTTTGTTTTAACTTTCTGGAGGAAGCTTGGAGTATTGTGAAAAGTTCAAGTATTACCTCAGTTAACCCTCACTGTATTACTATAATTACTGTCCCCATTTTAGAAATAAGGAAAACAAAATTCAGGAAAGTGATATAATTTACCTGAGGTTGTATTGCTACCAAGTGACAAGTGGGTGGGAGTCTTGCTAAAAGGAATATGCCAGGATAGTGTGACCTCAGGAATGAGTGAAAAGCAGGCCAGGAAAAATGCCACAAGAGACAGTACCTTAGAAGAGATAGTACTTTAGAACAACCATAACTAGACTCTGTGAACTAGACTCTTAAAACTTAGGAATCACAAGGATACAGAATGCTCTGAACAATAGAAAATCCAAAACTGACTATAATTGTAAGTTTGTGAAGGCAAATGGTGACACTAGGAAAGACACTCAGGAAAAGGTACAGCCGTGAACCTGGGAATGAGCATGTGGCTGAAATCCACAGGGAGTCAGTAAGAGTTGACAAAGGATTGTTAACAGTTAATAAATCTAGGAAGCAAAACCAAAAAGAAATCCATCTGTGAAAATATAGACCATGACAGTTAGGAGTGCCCTGATGGCAAGGATGGCTGGAGCCTGACCCAGAACGTGGAGCTTTCCAGCCACTACCAGCCCTGGGGCCTGTATGGGGCCAGCATGCAGCCCCTGGTTTGCATGCAGGCAATGCTGAGGCTCAGATGCAGCACTCAGGGGTGGAGGAAACTGAGCTCTGAAGAACGTGCGAGAGCTGGGTGTGGAGCTTGTGATTGAGCTGGTGGTTGATGGAATGTGATCCGAAGCAACAATGGGTTATGCTTAATTTAGAGGACTGAACCTTGCATGGCTACTCTCACAGAGAATAATGTGTCTGGTGAAAACAACAAAAAGCATCATTTTGGGAAGGCATCCAGGTCAGGTTTCAGGACTCGGGGCCTCTGCACTTCCTCTGACTGAAAGACTCTCCACCGTGATCATTCAGGTCAGTCTTTCTAACCATTCGGTGTGCTGCTCCAGTGCCATGTCCTTCAAAGGGCCTCCTCTGATCACCACACATAATAGTTCTTCTTCTCCCACCCTCAGTTATTTTTGTATCAGGAGAGTAAATGTCACTCAACACCAACTCATGCTTAGAGGTAATGTAATTTCTTTTTATGTCTGTGATTAACCTAGCTTCCTTTATGCTTAACCTATGCAGTGGTTAATAAGAAAAAAAAAAGCTTCTAATCCAACCAAAAGTATTTTTTTAATTCAATAATTTTAACAGTGTGGAGGAATATTCAGCTTTTATGGATAGAAATGCTCAGTCTTTCAGCTCTTCTCCCGTAACTCTGCTTCCCTTGTCTAGTCACTGGGTATATCGGGGGAAGGAGGAGGGTTTGTGACCATATCATGAGAAGGGAGGTTCAGTATCCCTGAGAGGAGATCTCGGGTTCTTGGGACTCAGGGTAGTGTTCTTTATTCAACTAGTTGATGCTCCTCCTGTGGTCATCTTGACTGAAGTCTGTAGTCATATCATTTTGATGTGGCTTAATGATGCCCCTTTCCCATGTCGCCTTAATCTCAGTGGTCCCTTCACTATGGCACTCCATGGTCTTGCTGCGTCTTATTGTCAGCCCCAGCTTCGGTGATGCCCAGTCCTTTCTACAAAGGCACTGTCCCAACTCTTTTCTATGGCATCCTCCACCCACAAATTCCCTAGCCACAGCTTCTAATTAGGTGCTATGGATGCCACATGGACACGGAGGTCTCCCAGTGCCTGACCATTCTGCTCTGCCAAATTCATGCAAAAGCATCAGAGGCGCGTATGGGGTCACCTGAGTGGTGGCTTCTTTTCAGAGTCCTTAATGAGGAATAAAAGCGAGAGAGCATTCTCTGCCCTTTGCTGCTTCTCTCAACTATGTAATATCCCCTAACCACCATCTCCCCACCTCAACACTGGTGATCTTCATCTAGTGTCTCCAGAGAAGGAGGGCAGGGGATGTCAAGGTCATTTGCTTCTCTACGTATTCTCGTTCTAGCCCTTGCCAATCAGGACCTCTGTCATCTTCTCAGGGCATTCACTTTTGACCATATAGGACCTGGTTTTAGATACAGTGAAATGTACATTGCTCACCCAAAGTGAGCATTGTCCATTTCACTCTTTGAGAAATTTTGCTCTGAGAAATGCTAATTCCTTCCAGACATTTTTACTCAGAAAAGTCTTAGGTTCAGAAAGGCAAAGGAGAAAAAAGGGATTAAGAGTTTCTGAACATTATGCCCTTAAGAAACAAGAGGTAATTCTATTTCTCTCTGTTTTCTTCAATTTGGTTCTTAAAGTTGTACATAAATACATAGGAATACATTCTAGTGTATATCAGTGGAAAAGATAAAGTAAACTAACATTTATTGAGGGACTGATATGCACAGGGTGCTGCTCTGTCATTTCCTTACCTCCTCCCTTAAGTAGGATCTTTGTAATGATCTCGCATACTGCTTGCTACAGAATAGGCTAAATGCTCTATCCCTTTCTTTAAAATTATTTGTAACTGAAAATGTGAATACTTTAAAAAAATGTCAAAGCCTTTTTATTTACATTTTTCCTGTGAGATCCTCGCACCAGCTCTGTTGTTGTGGAAGAAGGTTGCTGGTAGCTCTGTTTCAGAGGAAGAACCTGAGGTTCCCAGACTTTACATGACTGGTTCCAATGTCAAATAACAGAGCATGGTGGACGAGGAATAGAATGCACGGGTGGAATGAATGTCATTTTGCTCTTCTCTTCCAAGCTTCCTCATGTTTTTATAGCATTATAGTAAGCAGCAGAATGTTTAATGTGGCATTATATACATTGTGTAATATTGTGCCAATATAACATTGCTGAATGTTAATCTTAACACACATCTGACCAATTTGCTTAAATTTGGTTAAAATTAAAGACAGAAGAGACAAAATATTATAGAGTTCCCACCAAATCAAATCCTGGTACCTCAAATTATATACTGACAATTGTCAAAAAATGGATATGGGAGGATGCAAAATGCAACAAGTTTCAAAGGTGAATGTTCATCATTATAACCAACCTAAGAAGTGCTACTTAATTCCATTAGAAAAGAATGTATGAGTTTTCAGAAAACAGTGGCTTTATGAATGTTAATCTTTATTTCTATGTGACCTCAGCTATATACGTGGTTGAGTGCATACAACCTAGGGAGAAATAATCCCAGTGACTCAGTTTTCTCTTCTGTGTTAATAGTTCCTATCTGATGAGGTTGTTGTGAGATTTAAAACACATAAACCAACTTTAACAGTGCCTGGCACAGAGCAAGAAGTGTTTAGCTGCCACTAGAGTGTAAGCTCCTGAAAGCAGAAATTCTTGTCTGATTTCTTCACTACTATGATTCCAGTGTCTATAACAGTACTTAACCTAGAAAGATACTTTCAAATTTGTGGCAATTAATCGAACACTTTTTATTTAATCAAAAAGGCAAACTAGACAATGTGAAGCTAACCAGCACATCCCATTCTATTCATACCATGAACCCTTTAAGTCAATTAACACTTTAGACTTGACTCACCCTTCCTCATATTGAATTGTTGCTTTTCTGGTATATGGTTTGCATATAGGTGTCTCTGTGGGAAGGGTGAGGGGCGGGTAGGTGAGAAATAGTGCTTTTATACATAACCTTACTAATTGCATCCTTACTCCTCCTTTCAAAATATCCATTATACTCTTTCTCTTTTCAAAAGAAATTTGTGCTGACTTATGTTAGAGCACAACACAACCTAATAAAGTAGAAAGAGGAAACTTTCAATCAATAAAAGGAAAAGAAAGAAATATCTAAACAGTAAGAGCCATTGCTGTGTTTGAGTATCACAATGGACTTGAACACTTGCACAGCCCTTAACCTTCACAAATACCATCCAGCAGGGCTGGCCTCATCTCATGACTAAAGTGGTAAGTTAGGTAGCTATTACCACAGGACATTTTTGAGAAGTAGTTAGATTGTTCTATAACACCAGCATATTTCTCCCTTTGACCTAACTTCAGTGTATGAATGTTCAGATACAGATATGTAAGAGAGTAGCTACAGGATAGCTTGAATTTGTTTAGAAGTACCTCACTCTATACTACTACTTTACTATAAGCTATCTATCTTACTATATGCTAACTATCTTGCTATGTATTAAGTAGCTTAGAGAGGCATTCTGAACATTAAAATTTAATTTTAAGAGAAGAGAGAAAGAAGTGCATGAAACGATTTACTAAGGCAGTTGGTCTGAGTAAGGCACTGCAGTCAAGCATGCTGGACAAATTGGGATGGCATTTATCTAGCACTGAGTAAATTAGAATAATATGGCCTACTGACTATTTCAGCAACATTGTTGGATATTCCTCATTTGGACTCCCTACTTGTAAGGTGAGATCAGCATGAGTATCCTTAATTATTAGAAGACACATAAATTGGAGTCAAAACTAGTAGTAAGTGGGAACAGATGTATATGTATGACTGATTCACTTTGTTATAAAGCAGAAACTAATTAAAAAATTAAAAAAAAAAAAAAAAAAAACTAGTAGTAAGAATTGCTTTCTTTTTCAAAATTCTGCTCACAGACCTGTCCATTTATCTCTCATCACTAGCTTTTCTCGTCAAAATGCTTAAAGTGAATTCTGTCCCTTTTATGTGAATGCTAAGAATATAACAATAATTATTATAATAGTTATTTTAATCATTTATCTTTACTACAATTAATTCATCAACAATTTGTAGCAAAAATAAAAAAGAAATAGACCATATAAAGTCAATTACATTTATAATCCTTACGCTCTTAAAATTGCCCCTAAATGTAGCCCAAATGAGAAATCTGTCCTAAAACACTTGCACTTGTTAAAGCATTCTGCAAGCATAAAAGATTCTATGCTGTAATATTATATATGATACTTTTAAACGGTGCTTTTATCACTCATAAATTTTCAGTATGTCATACATTGAAATTTACCTTACATCACCTATAAATTATCACTTAGTCATACTAGCTACCCCATTGATATCAACAGTAAGTGCTGCTGATTTTCAGGTAAGAAAAAAAAAACTTGCCAATGAAGTAAGATTTTCACTTTACTATAGGGATGGTACTGGCACCAAATTCTGCTACTGTCCTCATTTTTTCTTTATTCCAGAGGCCCATGGAAAGAGTGGAAATTAATTTAGCCTCAACTTAGATAATGAATCATGAAAAAAGATTTCTTTTCCTGATGTAATATGAAAAATAAAGAACTTAAAAAAATTTTAAAGCTCTTATGATCTGGGTAAAGAATTGCTTAAATATTTTTGAATAGTATAATTACAGCTATAAGAAAAAAATTGAGTTGAAGAAAAAGCCCTACTAACAGTTCATATTTCCAACTCTATAATAATTTCTTGTACTAGCCTCTGGCTATAATGTTTTCTATCAGACTCCAGAGACAGGATCTTTTATCTCTTTCTTAGACAATCCGGGAAAATAACCATACGGGGATTTTATAATTATATCCACATAAAATAGAAGGAAACTTGATCCTCTCTAATTTAATAATGTATTAAACCATTAATATTTTTCTCCCTCATTATGGAAAGATAGTACCTTAGAGTCTTCTTCTTGATTCAAATGATATAATTCATTTGAATTTGATACTAACCAGGGAAGTAAGTAGTTTCTGCATCTTTGCTGTAGGGAACAGTTTAAACAAATACATTGAAATTCATGACTCACACTTGACTACAGACAATATCAACTTAAAATTCAAGGTTGTAGTGTTACAGATGTGTTGTGAGGCTTCATACATACAAGTTCATCAATGAGAGGCAAAGGAACAGCAAAACCTCATTTTTCCTAAGAAGCTTAAAATACATTGTTTTAGTGTGCAGCTACATTGGTGTTTGTTTATCAGAAAGATTCTGAGTACATATTACAGATTTCTGTGTTTTCATTTCACATACAGAACATAGAGTTAAAGTAATATTTCAACTTTAATTACAGATTTAGTAGATCACTCTTATCCACTCAGATTTCGCCATTATATGTATTCTAGTAGAACATTGATTATACATATCTGTATAACAATAAGTTAAGATGAAAATTATACTGGGTGTTTATAAAATTTCAGCTTTCTTGTATAATAAAATTAACCTAATATTTTTTAAAAAGGTATATTATCAAACATTAAAATCTTTTTATCAACCCATGGAAATAAAATGGTATTTTCTTTGGCTTGATTTTGCAATAGTTTTTAATTTAGCGAGTTAGTGAACTTTAAAGACAAGAAAGAAGTATAAGCATATAAAGTTACAAAAGAACTAGAAAAAATGTGTTTAACTACAAAGGACTTTTTATTCCCTAAAACGTACCTGTAACAAACCTCAAAACATATATCATATTTTCAACAGTAGTTACTATTTCTTTTTTTTTAGTAGCTACTTTTTATGGAGGAGTTATTTCAAAAAATATTTTAAAAATATATTCTGATGCATTTCAAGGGATTTCTAAAATGTTTATTCTGGTAATTCTCAGCATGAATTTTCTATTTGGTTTGTATAAATTCCCTCTAAAAGGAGAGAGAATCAGAATACAGTACTCAAATAGAGAAGAGATATATAAACCATTATTACATGGTAGTATTGGTATAGTGATGCAGGCTGATACCTGCCCAAAACATAAATTTCTGTGCTCAATTATCAAGAACTTTATTCATTAAAAACTTTAAGGTTTAAACTGATAAGATTACCCTGTCTTATTGTTGACTATTTTTTGACCATATATATCAGCTTTCATGTGGTGATTATATGAGTGCATTTAATATTGTTTGTAATTAGGTGTGTGCATATGCTAAATTTTCTTTCACCGTTCAGAAGGAAGGTGTTTTAACACTAAGATCTGTGGATACCTGCAATAAAGGAAAAATACATAATAGAAATGACAAAGCATTTGCAAAGTGTTCTCCCTTTTTGATAAGGCATCATTTGAAAACTTTTGACATACATGTTGCCAAACCGCTAGAAGACACATCGTAGAGACACATTGTCAATGAATGATTGAATACTATTTTCTAAAAGATTTCGTTTTGGTAAAATGACATGATATAGGAATTTGTTTTAAAATACTTCAGGAAATTGTAGAGAGAGTAGTTGAAGCGAATGGGGCAAAATCATGAAAACTGTTGAATCTGATGATTTTATGAGGATTTGGTTTATTTTTAACTCTAGTTTCCTATATTTAATTTTTTCATAAAGTTTTTAACAGATATCTTTTGACCATTAAAAATCATAAATTTATAATATGCAGGCATTTGTCATATTTGAAATCAGATTTAATTATCTTATTTCTGTGCTAATTTTAACATCCCTAACTTTAGAAATATATGAGGAAAATATGTCTTGAATTCTTTTTGGTCATTAAAATAAACTTCTTGTGGCATTTTTTAGATATCTAAAAAATTATGTCCAGAAAGCTCTTAAAAATCTGTAAGTCAGAATCTTTTCTTCTTACTTTTAAAGGCCAAATTGATTTTTTTTCACATTCTCATACATTTCCCATTTCACTTAGCATGTAAACTTGCAGTTCATACACTACTCAAATTACTTCTAAATGTGAATCTAAGGAGCAGTGAAACAAGACTCTCATCATATTTTTTGAGTTTAACCTGTAAACTTATCTATAAGTGCTCTTGTCCTAGAAGTAATCACAGGGTAACTTAATTGCATTAAGTAAGCTCTACAGCTGATATAATCAAGTCTAATTGGCTAATCTTACTAAACCTGAAACTACCATAGTCTTTGGGGCAGTGAAGCTTAGTTGCCTACCTGAAGATCCACTCATTTTTCTCCTTACCTTATTCACAATGGCCCTGCACTCAACAAAAGGAGATATTTCACAGACTTTCTTGCAGCTATATTTTGAGAAACAAAAGTTAGGCAACTTCCAGGAAATCTTTTTAAAGAGAGAAAGCGTACCCTTTATTATTTTATTCTTTATTATTTTACTGGTGCTCTCCTCTAGCTCAAACTGCCATTTGGGAGCATACCCTATACTCTAATAATTGCACTGTATTTTTAATCATCATCACCACCACCACCACCATCATCATCATCATCACTGGCATTTATTGAGTATTTGCATTCTGAGAACAGTGATAAATTGCTTATGATTAACAGTGTCACATTACTCATAACCCTTTAAATTAGGTTCTGTTATTATCTTCATTTAACATGTGAGAAAATCAAGGCTTAGCGAGGTTAAATGGTTTGAGAAAGTTCACAACGTCACTATGAGGTACAGCTGAGATTTAAACCCGAGGCTGTCTGACTTGAAAGTTTAGGTTCTTAACCACTGTGCTATAGGGCTTTTTGAAAAAAAGGCTTTATATTTCATTTAAGAATTGACTTTTTAAAAAATTTCAATTAGCCTTTTTCTACTGACACTATCAGAAACTTTAAGAAGAACGTAGCATTTGCATCAGATCTTGAAAAGTGTGTGGCTTTCAACAAGGGGAATGCTGAGGAGAAAAACACAAGAAAAGGAAACATGATGATTTAGAATTTGTTCAGATTGAGTTTGAGATGCTTGAATGATAAAGACGTGGAAGTAATCAACAGGCAACTGGAATATGAATCTGTATCCCTCAGCTTTTTAAAAGGTCAGAGCTAGACATATAGATATGAGAGTTATTTGCTTAGAAGTGATATTTTTCAATAGAAATATCTGAGATTATCTGAAAGGAACAGTAGAAAGCTAAAAACAAAATATTGGTGAAGGATTCTTGAAAATTTCTGCATTTAGAGAAAGGGAAATGAAGAATGTAGCAATGGCAACTGAGAGGATTCGGAGAGGTGAGAGGAAGCCAGTTTGGAACATGCAGTGTCAAAGTAGCCAAGGAGAGAAACAGTGAAAGAAAGAAACAGTGGTAGAAAATGTTACAGATACATTCAATAGGGCAGGGACTCAAAAGTTGAAAATTAGAAAGGTACTCGTAACCTTGAAGAAAGCAATTTCAGCCAACTAGTAAAATGATAGGCTGGTTGTGTTACTGATAAGTAAATATCCATTGAAGAATTAGACACACCAATTATAGAATATTGTTTCTAGACGTTTGACAAGAGGGAGGAATGGGTATGATCAGGTATCTGAATGGGAAGAAGAATCCAGAGAAGGTCTTTGGTTGTTATTGTCTTGTTTGAAAATTTCTTTTTGCATGGAGAAGTTTGAATATGTGATAGCTGAAAACAATGGTTTAAAGTGTTTTAATGTGAAGATTAAAAAAAGACAAAACAGAAATTTATGAGGAGCAAGGTAATTCATTGGAGATAGGAAGTGAGGGCAAGGCAGGTGTGGACAAAGGACACTCTGATGTGACTATTATTAATCTATTTCATTTTGAGTTTTTATTATTGGCTAATCCTTCATTTCTGCTTCTAGATTTGGAAAGGTCTCTTAGCTATCCTAAGATTTCAGGAGGTTGGACAGGTGTCCCTTGTCCTCTTGAGGCCACCAATTGTGGAGTTATTTTCCATAATTCTATAAAGGGTTTACACCTACTTTCTTTTATGTAGATATGGAATCTAGCTTATTACATAGGAGAAACAGACATCTCCAAAAAGCAACAAATCTCTAATATGGAATGCATTTCTGTTGAAATACATTCCAACAAATACTTTTTTCCCTAAAATTAAAATGGTCCTTTTCAACATTCCCAGTTGAACTTGCTTACTATACCTTTTAATGCTTTTTCCATTCTAAGTGGTTTCATGTTTTTTCTAATTTATTTTATAGAACATATCAAATATATAATATAAAGCTCTTGCAGTCTCCAGTTGAGAGATGAATCTACCATTTATGTGACCCCCTCATTTTATTTTATGAACTTGTCAAGGTTGTATTGTTTAAAAAAAGCTATCAATATGAGAGTTTTATACCTTTGGGGTTTTTTTCTTCATAGTAAAATAAAATACACAAACATACCCTATTTCTAAGATCCAGGCTTACCTACATTGTATGTATATACATACACACACCCACACCCACACATTTTCATATACATATATATGTAAAGAAAAATTAAAACAAAAGTGCTTTGGAAGCATTTTAGGAAACATTGTGAAAACCTTTCATGTTTATGCTTTTATGTTTTTATTTTTATTTTTGGATGAACTAGAAAATAATCCTTCATTTAATGTAATACTTGCACCCATCAACATTTTGTTACAATAACTGGAGTTTTGTATTGTATTAATGATGAAATTACTGTTGTATTCTGGACATTACTTCTTCAACTTATAAAACTCTCATCTAAATCTCAAATCCTAAAATGCCCAGGGTTAATTATCCGAGAGTAATAAAATCTCCATTGTCCCTTCAAATAATGCCAAGAAAGAATTGACTGCATGGCAACATGAAATATCAAAGTGTAGGAATGGAAATACAGTGCCTGAACCGGAATCCAGACAATGACATATGACCATAGCTTTTCATAAAGCACAAAAGAAGAGAGCAGTAGTCCTTGATTTGGTCAGACAGAAGAGTGACCTCGAGGTGTTTCACAGAAGACTTGCCTCAACTGGATTCCCTAGAAAAAATATGTGCTCTATGTGTGGAAGACACTAGAGAATTTTTTGAATCAACTAGGAAATATAAAAAAGAAAATTGATAACAATTGCCACCTCATCAAAGATGCGATCTGTTCCATTCTTTGTAAAATAGTAACTTGAAGACCCTTCACGATATTTTATTATTTTTCCTAGCATTTGTTACGACCACACACTATGTTTCTTTGTTTTTGTATTTTCCATCTCCCTTCTCTAGAAAATAAGCTACAAGAGAGAAGGACCTTGTTTGTGTTATTCATTGCTGTATTACCAGCCCCTAATATATATAATGTGTTCAGTAAATATTTTAAATGCATAAATGAATGAATGAACAAATCTGAGATTTGAATTCATTCACCCGTGAGTTAATGTATTTTTGATGTACAAAATATTTATATTAATATAATAATTTGTGACAAGCTAATTATAAGCTATATGATAATGAAAACTATATCTAATATGTTTGAATGCTATAAACACAACCTTTGAGTTGTATTTCTGGGGAAAATTTTCATTGGAAATTAACACTTAGATATGTTTGGTATAAGTGAAGATATATGTTTAGCTCTCCCCCATCCAGGAGGCCTACCAAGGTTATAGTAACATAAAATAAAAAGGCAAAAACCTAGGGAAGTTAAAGAGAATATGAAGAGAAATGATGAATGAAAGATATCATAGAAATTTTGGAAGCCCAAGAGTGGAGGAGAGGAATGGTAGTTGACTCAGAAGACCAGAAAACATGAAACCTAAGCCTGCAGCAAGAAGCCAGAGCGTGTAAGGTGATTAATGCTGCAGAACTCTAAAAGAAACACTCAGAAATTACAGGTATCAAATTCTTCTGAAGGTAGAAGAGTAAAGTAAGACAGATTGATTACAAGTTAAAATGGGGAGGAGTTAGCCAGCCAACAGCAGTACTAGGAAAGGACCATAGGTTTCCATTCCACAAAATGGAATCAGAAAACCTGTATGTAGATTCATGGACTCCAGATGCAGGTAGATCATCGAAATGAGCGCAAAGAGAATGAGTAAAAATTTCCATGCTGAATGGTGAGAAATGGCAGGCTTCTTTCTGCATCTGGCTCACTTCTTGTCTTTTTTCTGGTTTGGCTAACCCACAAATTATGTGAATCAGTTACAGTAATTGAGACAATGCAAAGGGAATTGTAAAATACTACTACCTACCAATGCTGTCCTTTTAAATATATATATATATATATATGATAAGCCCAAATATATTTGACTAGACCTTGAGGAATGCTAGACATTAAAAAGCAAAATCAATGTTAACTTTCAATCCCAATTTAAATGAATTGAACTATTGAAAAATCAGAGCCACAAAGGAAACATGCTACCACAGAACAATTTCAATGTTCTTGACTGACGTAAGCAAATTGGAACTATATGAAGGATCAGGGCTGCAAACGGCTTTGAAAGCCATAAATTGTAAAAATCAATGCGCTGAGCTACTGGAATCCAATGTGAAAAGCATGGTCCAGGAAAACTCTAGTGATCAGCCTCGCTCCCACCAACAACTGGCATCCATTCTATAAATTACATTTTAACAGGTTTAGCTTTCTTGCCAAATAGGCCTACATATCTTACTAGAAATAAGGAATGTTTTTTAAGTTAAGGAGATAAAAGGATACCCTTAATATTAGAGCAAGCAACAATTTAGCTCTCAGTATCAGAAACTGAGGTAAATCACTCTTCTACGTACAACAAAGCACCAAAGTCCAAATAGGAGAAAAATGAACAACTATTTGAAAAATGTAATATCAGGAAAAATGAAGGACCTGGAAGATATGAGAGAGAATTAAAGAAAGAGAGGGAGAAAAATAGAATGTCTTCAGCTATCTCCAGTGTCACTAAACTTCACAGAATCTAAACAACAGGTCCAATTGCATGGGACGTGCACGGTCCCCCCAAGCCTTCCCCATCTATGAGGTGGTGTAGAAAAACTCTGTTGGGACAGCATCACCATCATTATGCTTGAAATTCTTGGAAAGGCAAGGTAATGAAATACTGAAACCGCATCTCACCTCAACTGCCCAGACTTCACCTCAGCTAAGACCTTTTTTCAAATAATATGAAAAAGATCTGAAGATTTTACATATCAAGTACAAAAGCAGAATCAAAATAGTTATCCTTTATGCAGACACCAATACAAAAGATGTGCAATTAAAAAGGGGGTCCAGGATGGTACTACCAGTGGCTTTATTTTCATAGGAGGACTAAGGGTATATTGTTTAAAATATTTGTAAATCTTTTATTTAAGTATTTTATGTAATTATGTATTAATACTTTAAAAATATTGTTTGTAGAAGATTATGTTATTTAAACATTAAAATAATGTATGTTAATGCAAAATAAAATTGGTTTCTTTATTTGGGAAAAAATGTTATCCTCATGCTTTTTATCTAACTTATTTCATGTTTATTTACTAATTCTGTATTCCCGTTTATGAATTGTCTTTTTAGTCCATTATTCTGTATTTGAAAAAAATTAAATTTAAAAAACATTATTGTCCTTTAAATAGAAGTAATATTAATAAGAAAGTCAACTTAATCACTTGTGACTTATTTTAGGTATCTAACGTGCTAATTAAAGCCAAAGTATATTTTCCAGATTTTTAAAAAGTAAGCACATATTCAATAAGTGACTCTAAATAATCTGTCCAATTTTCCCTAACCATTTGAAAGTATAGAATGTTAGATCATTAGGATAAATCAACAATTACAGCTAAATGTTAACAAGTATCCTGATTAAAATTACGATTCTGCTGGAAATAAATTCAGTCTTTCTGCATATATATTAATATTCTGTATATTAAACATAGGCCAAAATAATCCTATACTCCCATCTAGAATAGTTTGTATTTGTATAACTAATACATCATATCTAAACACAGCATAAATAGGAATTAATTCATACATAATAAAAAGGACCTGTATATCTATAGATCATTTTATTATTGTTATAACCATATTATAAGTTAGTTCTCTTTAATTGATATATGAATGAGTCAGATATGGGTATAAATTATATATGTTAATATTATTTATATATTATATGTACACAGTATACAAATTAAAGATTAATAACCTTAATAGAATAACAGTTCTGTTATTTGATTAGTGAATCTCTTTCTTGTTTTTCCTTTTTTTTTTCTTTTTTAAAGAAGATGTTGGGGGTAGGAGTTTATTAATTTATTTATTTTTGCTGTGTTGGGTCTTCATTTCTGTGCGAGGGCTTTCTCTAGTTGTGGCAAGCAGGGGCCACTCTTCATCGTGGTGCACGGGCCTCTCACTATCGCGGCCTCTCTTGTTGCGGAGCACAGGCTCCAGACGCGCAGGCTCAGTAGTTGTGGCTCACGGGCCTAGTTGCTCCGCGGCATGTGGGATCCTCCCAGACCAGGGCTCGAACCCGTGTCCCCTGCATTAGCAGGCAGATTCTCAACCACTGCGCCACCAGGGAAGCCCACTTTCTTGTTTTTCTTTTGAAAGACAGGCATTTATACCATTAACTCAGTTATACAAGTTAAGCTACAAACTTCCAACTGAAATAAAAGTCATCGTCACATGCTCTAAATAAGTAACTTTCACAGAAATTCCACATCCACTACAAAGATCTCCTCCCCCTATTCCTGATGGATCATCTGACTTGCTGATGAGGCATATTCTATAAAGTTATTTTTCCATGTTGCATTAACAGCGATTTCAATAGAGATGAAAGTGCTTTCATTTCAGTTGCTGTTATTCACTCAGTCACACCATTATCAGAATCAGTGCTAATCTGAAAAGTGGTGGTATTTTTTGTAGTTAAAGAAAGCACTAGGCTTCTTGTCCCATCCCAAAGGGACATAGAAGGAGTATCAGATTTAAAGCAGTAAAAATTGTGGATCCTGTAAATTTAAGAAATTAGTAAAGATTACCTGAATTTCCATTATGTGTGCTCTGTGATACTTTTGGCAGAAATACAGAAGATATCTGAAAGCATTTTAGATGGCAATTCAATCTAACACCCACCTTTATAGGTGGGCCAGCCAGATGAGCAAAAAAAAAAATGGGCAATGAGGCGAGTCATCCTGTCATTCTGTAAACAAAGAAGCACCTTTATTAAACTACACTTAAAACCTAGGCTTTGTCAGGGCAATCTGGAAGCCTAAACCCTAGGAGGGTTACCAGAATGCTCTGTCTCCACATCTCCCCTGGGCAGAGGACAATCGGGTTTGGAGAACAAGAATCAGAGATTCCAGTAATACTCTAGTGTCTGGAAACTTGGGTGGAAACAAAATTATAATTTCATTTTTTCCCAATCTCATTGATATTTAGCATTTCCCTCAAATGTGAATTTTCCTCAAATTTAGCATTTCCGTCAAATGTTTGTAAGCAACAAACACAATAGTACCACTATCCTGCTATGTCATCATATCATATTGCATTATGGTAATTGCACTCATACAGAGTTTAAACTCATCTCTACTTTGTGATTTAGGTAGCTATTAGAATGCAATCCTAGATATTATCTTATATGATTTATTGATAACAAAGCATATCATGATTTAGTTTCTAATACATTTATAACCGAACTTCGGTATTAATGGTTTTTGTTTTAATCCTATGTATTTATTTTATGCATTTTAGAACTCTATTCAGAAAAGGAACCCATATATTTCATCAAAATTCCAAAGGCGTGCATGACACATAAACAATGAAGATGCTCAAAATACAGACCACAAGTTAAGCAGCAGCATCAGATCACATCAAGTCTAAGATGTTGAGTGATTTTATGCCGTAACTCTGTGGTTTTAGTCTGTACCTTAAGCACTCCCTAGGAGATTGCAAAAGTGCTAAATAGCCACAAAGAGATTTGGAGTGATTGGATGAAAGAATTATTTACAAAAAACAAATATGGATAGCTCAGGAAATAAAATTTCTCTCCGTATTCAGCATTAGTCATCACCATCTGGCATAAAACTGCTAAAGCAAGTAAATCTGTCATCTCATTGCTGAAGTTATACTGAGGTTACGAGAATGATTGGACAAAGTACGCAGGCCACATCTACAAACCAGAACGAGGGACTTAGTGAATGCTTAGTGACTAGTAAACACCAGATGACCAAAGAGCTTCTATTGTGCTTTCACACTGATAGGACGTAGGAGAGAAGATCTGCCACCCAGGCTTCTAATATAGGATTAACAAAATAGCTCCAAATCATCAAAAATAAGCAGAGACTTTCACATGTGTTCATCACAATAAGATTCTGCATCATGTTTAAGAAACATGAACACATATCACATTCCAAGTGTTGACTTCACTGGATTGAAGATACCACGGAGGAGCAAGAAAACTTCCTTATTGTGTAATACTATGTTCCCTGAAAAGTAAATGTATCAGTTAATCATGGGACAAGTAGCAATGGGGTGCCCACTATGGGCAAGGCACTAATGTGTCATTCCTACAGCAATAGGACAGACATATGATATCAGACATTCTAGCAACTTAAAGTTTTTCTAGTATTATCGAAAGGTTTCTCTTTCTTTTGAAGAGGTAGAATACTATGGTTGTTAGCCTATATTCATAATTAAAGGTAACTTCTTTTTATGTTTCATGGAGCTGTAGTAAAAAGGCTCACCTCAGGCATATGGGAATAATAGTCTAGATTCCTAGTATATAACAGAGCAAGTTCTGTGAAGATTCACAGGAAATAATCATATCTTTAAGTGTTAAATGCATAGGAATAATACAAAATCTTAGCAGAATACCTGTGGATTTATTTTAAGTCCTATGAACACTCTAACTCATTTAAAAAATGAAATCTCAGAATTCTGTCATCTCTTCATTTTAATTTTAGCTTTAATTCTCATTTCATGTATTTAAAATTTTAGAAGCAATTAGGAAATGTTTGAAAGGGCTACTACTATTAGCACTATTTATGTGATTAGTGCAATTATGTAATTAATGTAAATAATTACAACCTAGCAATTATACCTTATTATGTTTTAGTGAAATATCTATAATGCTAAGAAATTTCATATAACAATCAGAATTTTAATTTAAATCTTTGGCCTTTTGAATCATGTCTAATCAAAATTTTTATTAATAGTGCTGTACAAAATAGCAGTTACAATTTCATGTTTTCAAATGGAGAAATGTCTTCTTTTTCCTTGTATAAGTCTATTCCAGACATCAGTATTTTCCTGACCACACTATTTCAGGGCCATCAATCAAATAAGAAGCAATTTATTTCTCTAGATCTTGGAACATTTCAATTCCCATCTCTACTTATTCTTGTGGAATGAGAATCTACTAAAAAGTAAGATACACATGCAGACAGAAAATTATATATTCTCTGTAGTAACAAAATCATAACATAATGTGTGATTTAGAAGGAAAGTCTTAAGGTAGGTGGATTTCTTGAAGTCACTTTATAGAAAAGCTGGTGTGTTCCACACCAAAATTTGTTAGCATCTCTCTACTAAAACATTGTTTTATATATATATATATATATATATATATATATATATATATATATATATACACACACACACACACATTGACATATGTATATATGTATATAAGTGTGTATATATATATATATACACATTGACATATGTATATATGTATATAAGTGTGTATATATATATACAAACATATATATATGCTTAGAAGGAAGCTTCTGTTTCCTTTCCACACCCTTCCTATCCCATCATCTTATAAGCATCCTATAGAACAATGATTAGTATTTTTCTTAATGATTTAAGAAGAAATTTTAGCAAAAGAAACATGTTCTCTGCAAAAGAGAGAAATATATAATTGAACCACGATGATGATCATTGGGGATATAACAACAAAGAAGGTACAATCCTTCCTTTCAAGGAATTTAGAGTTTAATAGGCTTGAGACAGACATCTGAAGAAACAACATATGATTTCATAAAGAATTAATGCAAATACAGAAGAAAAAAAGCAAATAGAAAAATTGGCAAAAGTCATAAACAGGCATTTTCTTTTCACAGAAGACCAAACACAGAAACACCATAAACCTATAAAAAGATTCTCCATACTATCAAAAATAAGAGAATACAAATTAAGACCATACAAAATGACATTCAACACCTACTATTATTTGTGAAAATTAAGAATTTTAACAAGGGCAAGATTTTAGTGAAGATATGAAACTTTGCAAACTCATATATGTTGCATGGGAGTAGAAATTGATACCATCAATTTTGAAACTCTTGAATATTTGTATCAGGACATATGATCCAGAGTATACTCCTATACTCATAGGAGTATAGTCAGAATAGTGTTAAACAAGAAACATCTCAAATATACAATTGGTAAATAAATCACAATATATTTATACAATGGTATCTTAAATAAGCCATAAAAATTACTGACTACAGGTAATTACATTCAAAAGGAATGGATCATAAAATAGTAGAAACATAAATAAGTAAAAAGTATCATTTGATTATGTAGAGAACAGTATAGTTTTTTGACAGTTTAAAAATCAGCAAACAAAACAATTAGAGACACATATATGTGGAGAAAAAGCTACATCTTAAAGCAATAAAATCATAAAATAAAGCTTAGCATGGCTGTTTCTTTTGGTGGGGAAGATGGAAGATGGCACCCAGAAGGAGGAGTCAGATAGCATCAAGAAACAATAATGTCTGGACATTAAGTTAACTGAGTTTTCAGGTGTACATTATCATTATGCCCTTTAGTTTAGTATGCATTACATATGCTATTTTTTCTATATATTATGACAACATGTTTAAAAGGAAAGAATTTAAATAAGATATCTATGTCACGTGAAAACGTGTCTCTAAAAGAGGAATATTTAGAAAGCTTTGCGGAGGAGCTGCGGTTGCAGTGGAGAGAGAAATCACCTGGAAAAGCTATATTTAGGTCAGACTAACATAAAAAATAAAAATTAGATAAGGCACAGGTCTGTATAGGAAAGTATCTCATGGCTTATGGACAGTTTTTGTTTACCTTAAAAATACATTAATGCTCCAAAGAAAAGTGCATTTAAACAATTCTAAAAATATCCAAATTTCCTTACTAAATAGCCCTGCTGTGGAAGCCAAATTATATTTTAATCTTCTAAAATATGGTTGGGAATGTATTCTAATGCAATTTAAATTCTGCAGGAATTTGCATGGCATGCCATTTTATTTTTCGGTGCTCTAGACTAATGCATTCTTACAGGCAATGATTATATCACTGCATGTTAAAATGTATCACATGTCTGAAAATAGTCAAAATATATGTAAATCAATATTTCAAGTAGAACCTAATGGAACCATTTAAACAGGCTTGTTGAAGTTTGACCCATAATTGTGATTACACCAGTGTGTTGTCAATTTGACTTCCCACTGCTAGTTGATCACCAGAGGACATAAATAGCCCCGGAGTGTATAATTGGTGCTGCCTTGCCACAAGTAGTTATTTAAATTCAGCTTCTCTCTACTCCCCTGAAATCATGTGCATTAGTAATAATAAAGCTGCCGAAATAAGTGGATGCTTTGGAAATATAATCAAATCTTTAAAACGTGTTAGTTTTATTTTTTTTCTCCCTAGTATACTAACCTGGAAACCCTTCATGTTTACATTTTATAAAAGCTAACATTCAAACCTATTCTACAAGCAGTAGAAAAATGCGGGCTGTTTTTAAGCACAGTGTTGTTTTGAAAATTAATGAGATCAAACATTCCATTCCAAAAACAAAAATATTAACAACCCACTCTTGGATATTTTAAAGCAGGACAGAATGATAACTGTATTTTAACCAATTCAATATGATCCAGCTCTTCGATGAGACCTTCTTTATCATTGTGAGATAAGAAGCAAGCCTGTCAAACCGATTTGCCCAGGTCCTTGTGTCCCTTTCAATCAGGAAAGTTGGGGCTGTAATGTTACTGACCCAGAACTATGCAGATTGTTCATTAGCATAATGGCTGATCAACCTAATGCATTTTAATGCCATTAACTTTTCCCTGTCCCCAGGAAGGAGAAGAAATGTAGATAGCTACAATTTTAGATTTGTCATGGGTAGATTTTCGGTTGAGATCCTCTTTTTCCTGAATTTCATAGGCTCAAAGTCACTCATAAACCTCCTTCACTTCTGGCTGAGGTCAAGATTGATAGGTGGATTACTAGAAAGAAAAGTGAAGACAACAGTCCAAAATACTCTATCCATGTCCTGCTCCACCCACCTTAGGAGTAGGGTCTACCTGAGTTGAGGCAAAAGCAGTCTCAAACCAGTAACTCTGTCTTTAAGGCAGCAAGAAGGATAAGAACTTCTTAGGCTTTGAGAAAGTATAATATTCTACCCTATTGTTGGTTAACAGGCAGTATACCAGGGTCAGGCAGCAGGTATGTGACTTAGCCAAAGAAATTCTAGAAGGGGATGAATTAACACAAGAGGCAGGCAAAATCAAATAAAGAAAAGGTCAATATAGACAGGTAGCTTCCGAACTAAATACAAGTAAGAGGAGTCATTTTCAAAGGTTGTGGGAATCAAGAAGGCAAGACCAATGGCTGTTAGAAGAGGAAAAGAGATCTTCTCTGGCTTAGAGACCTCCCTGGTTCTAAAAACCGCATCACTCTCCCTGAGAAGATTCCTTGGTAGATAGATGTTGGAGGACTTGGATCGCTAATCTCAGACTTACTTGATGGTGTCACTCTTGGTCCGAGTTGAGACCACAGTTGGCGTCAGATGAGAAGGCCACGTGTTCTAAACTGCCTCGCAGCAGGTGGATGTGTTCACTGCTACCTTCTTCTTGAAGCTTTTCCTAATCCCTGCCCACTGGCCCTTACCTTTCTTTCCTCCAAATCTCTGTTGTACTTTGTAGCAGGTTTCGTACTCTGGTTTGTGTTTTAATTATTTTTGTCTTACCTTCCCTATAAGACGCTAGCCTCTCTAACATTTGGAATTATGGGTAATTTGTATACACACCCTGTACTACCTAGTACAATCACTTGTTAAGCCAAAGAAAGTTCATTATCCATCCTCATGAAAAGCTATTAATATGGCTTAATGATGATGATGATGGCATTTGAATTTGTCCAGGTTCTTTTTAAGATAAAGATAATTTACAAGAACTGTCATATATTTGAGACTATGATAATATCCTTTCTCTGCTAAGTGTTATGTGTAACATGTAAAAATACTGATTAATTATTCTCTTTGTTAACTAGACTGAAATGTGAAGTGAAAATAAAGGATATTGCTAACATTTAGAGATAAAAATAATAAGCACATAAGAGCATCCAATTCTGTCAAGATCTCTTTAATTGCATTGTTATTAATTTCCAGCAAGCTCCCACAGTTCCCTTCATGTGATGTATATTTTAAGAGATCATCTTGCCCTTATGGTCCCTTTGGAGGGTCAGTATGGCCACAATTGGAAAATGAAATTATTCATAAGGGCAGGATACTGCTCAGTCTTGGAAAACTTTCTGAAAAAGGTGAATCCTCAGAATGTTTAAAAGATCAGAGTTAACAAGTTGTATTCCCTAAGATTAGGTTCACATGTTTATTTAAGTTAGGATCATGTTAATAGGTTTTTAAAAGATTGAGATTTATATTTCCTTTGTGTCAGGAGGTAAATGTGTCTCTGCTCCACAGAGTCCACAGGGACTCAGGCACCTGCCAGCCATCCCAGGTGTAACCATCCTTCTCACTTTCCAAGATGGCAAGTGTCGCTTCATCCATTACACTCAATATCCATGGACAGTGGGAAAAGTGGCAAAGGTTGTAACACTACCATGTTTTAAGGAATGATACCAGAAGCCAGAAGCCCAGAAGCACAGGACGTTTCCAACTGCATTTTATTGACGTGAATTTATTACATAGTCAAACTTAACACAAAAGAACCTGGGAAAGTAGTTTTACTTCAAATATTCACTCAAGTAAAAGTCAGGACTTTGACTTTAGTGGGAGAAGAGGAGTATGGATAGCAGAGGTCACCTAGCAACCTCTGCCACAAAACAGTATCCATTAAAAAGAAGGTTTTTAGAGAAATGAATGAAACAAGAGTAGAGGAAGAAACAAGGTCTTCATAATTTTTGCAATTTGCCATGAAGGTTCTTATTTAATAACCACTTTGAAGAGATATCCATTTACCAACATTTTGTAAGGATCAGGTACCACTTTCATTGAGATAGATACCTTAATAAGGCACGGTAGCTTCTAGGGGCTCTTAAAAGAGCATTCAGTAAACCAAATGAGAGCAATATATTAAAAGGCACCCTGGAAACCCAAGCATTTTAGTGTCTACCTACAGGAAATAAATTTTGTTCATAAGGCCTAGGCTGATCAGGGTAAAAAGTTTTTGTGTTTTTTAATTGCTTTTAAAGAGGCCGAATGAATTGCTATAGATACAATTTTCCAGCATGGTCATTTGAAGATATGAGTAAAAATATTAATATACTATTCACTTCATAGGAAAATTTTTCTTTGGGACTAACACAAGAAATCTGTGATTTGACTTACATTTAAAATTATGGGCAGGAAGCAGTTCATCCACATGAGCCATGTATCATAAATTATATTCTAATTGCCTAACACGTCAAGTTTCCATACTAATACATATTCAGCTGAAGCAAAGGGAGGAAAACCTCATTATATACCGAGCTGTATTTAAATGGATTCTCTGATAAGGGAAATTTTACAAAGTCTGCTCAGACTTATGGAAATTAATGAACATTCAAAATATATTCATGTATTTTATCATAAGTACATTATAACTCAATTAAAAACAAATAATAATCTATATTATCCTATGAATTTTATTTTATATTTAAAGTTCCATAATAAAGGAGAAACCGTATTTCCTTATTTTTATCATCAGTAGCAAAAAGACATTTTATTTCTGATTTTATATGCCATATTTGGGATCTGTACAATGTATATTTTAAAAATTGCAGCCTTATTTTTTAAGAACATAAAGCCATTTTCAAGGAATAACTTTCATCACAGAAATTCTTATAAGTAGCGTGGCACTTTTAATCATATTGTTCTCTTTATCTAGAATGTCCTTCAATTTGCTCCAATCCCCTCTGCCCGTGTCCCCTCCCGTCACACACCCTTCTGTTAGAGCAAGTCCTACTGTTAAGACCCAGTTTACATGCTATTATGAAAATATTTTATGCTGTCTCCACCTAAAATCCATGCCTAACTCTTTTGCCTTCCACATGTACTTGTCTGATGTATCATACAGCACATACTTCTATGGTATAGAATCCTGACTTCACCTTATCTCTTCTATTAGATGACTCATTTTTTGAGCACCAGATCCCTATCTGATTAATTCTGGTACCACCACTTGCCCCCATGTAGCACAGGGTACCTGGCACATAGTGAATGCTCAAAAAATACAATAGTTGTGGATGTAAAACATAGCAACACTTAAATAAATACTGGATTATATTGGCATTTGCATTACATTATGTTTTGTACATGGACTTTTTTATTTCTTTTTTTTTTTTTTTGCGGTATGCGGGCTTCTCACTGTTATGGCCTCTCCCTTTGCGGAGCACAGGCTCCGGACGCGCAGGCTCAGCGGCCATGGCTCACGGGCCCAGCCGCTCCGCGGCACGTGGGATCCTCCCAGACCGGGGCACGAACCCGAGTCCCCTGCATCGGCAAGCGGACTCCCAACCACTGTGCCACGAGGGAAGCCCGTACATGGACTTTTTTAGTTCCAAAGAGTTGATTCGCTCTGTTTCCTGATAATTGTTTTACTAAATTAGATACTGTTCTCAGAGATCAGAGAAGGACTCTGACCATTTCTGGTGGTTTTTGGTGTGAGTTAAAAAGATTTTATTTGAACTGACAACAAAGTCCAGAGGTGGGAAATGACTGATTATTCTGTGCTTCACCAAATGCTAGCAAGGAAGGGCTCTGCTAGGTACGGCCTCTATTTAACCCATCATCTCCACCAATCATCATAAACATTAAGTCAGTGTTCTTGTACTTAAACACTTTGCTTTTCCGTAGCTATAGTATCAGTGCTTATTACTTCTCCTATCAAGTTATAAAGTACAGTGTGTTTTCTGGCATATCTGACTTGATGCTAAGCCCTCACTCTGGGAACACTCTTGCAAATTTCGTGAGGAATGTCACAATTCCCAGTGTTAGAAGTTCCCAGGTGCTTGTACTTCTTTGAAATGCTTCCAAAGAAACCTTTTTCTAGGTAAGGTGTTAAAAAAAAACCTTTAAATATCCTAAGGTAATTCAATAAAAAAACCAAAACTGATTAAACCAAAGAATCTAACAGACAACAGCAATAGCAGAATAAAACCAAAACTCTAGGTTATGCAACTTTCCAAAGGAAAACAGAATTTCATCATTACATAACTTAAAATTTTGCCTCATTTCATAAACTTTACTTTTTTAAAACATATGCATCTGTGAGTTATGATGAATGTGGTTTAAGTGTTATTACTGAGAACATTCCTCCTCTAATGCCAAAACGTGAATAAATAATGTGACTTTTGGTTCACTTTTTCATTCTCTTATACCACAAATAATGGTTAAATTTGTATTGACTTCTGGCTAGAATTCGTTCTTTTTGTGTGGAAAAAAATTCAATGCTAAATTCACTAGGCTTTGTAAGAACTCATCAAATTTTAGCTAAAACCTAAAGCCATGTTTTCAGTATGTTTTTCAAGTAAGATTTGTTACTCCAGAATCTGTTAGTCCGTGTTCTTTGTTTCTTAGTTGCACTAGTCTTTATACTTCGACATATGTCATCTTGGGGAACAGACTCACAGCACAGTAATGACCTTGTCAAGGACCAAGAGGTGTGTCTTAAAGAATTATAATCTCTTGTTAGTCGATTTATGTGATTACTGTGTAAAACAGAACTTGTTCAGTAATGATGGATGGCAATGCTGCAGGTATTGACTGATCTTTAGAAGTATTTAAATGACAGGTCCCTTAAGGTTTTGTACATTATAGTAGAGAGTAACTGCATACAGAAAAGGAATGAGTTGTGATTCAGTTCTTGAGCAATGCACTTAATTATCATATTTCTTCCATGCCCAGTCTAAAAACTGAACATCTGCCAGTGTAGTAGAAATAAGTGGCATGTAAATAAACGCCCTCTGCCCTTTCAGAGCATCATCTTTGTAAAAAAAAATGTATGATTTTGAAGAAAACAACAAAATTATTTGTTAGGTGAAGAATTTATGTAAAATCAAAATCTACTTGAATGATTTAGCTTCTAAACTCAACATGCTCTCTGATACATTTCTAGGCTGGGAACTGCAGACAGACACAGACACAAAAGCATAAGAAATTCAGCCTATGCTGACAATTCTGCTTTGTTTAGGGAATTCCAACTCTTGTACATGAGATCATGTATTTCCATCTGTGGCTTTCTGTATTTCCCTGGGTGTTTCAGATTTTTTAAAATCTTCACTTTTAAAATTGAATTTTCCATGTAATATTTACTTCAGGTGACTAGAAGAAAAATGTTTGACAGAGTTAAAGCTTTTCAGAACATGTACTTTAAAAATGTTTCATTTAATTAATTAAACTAAGGATATTCACAGAAAAACAATCTGTAAAAATTATAAAATGTTTGTAAGCAGTGCTTTGAATGAGCCGGATGAATGCGATATAATCAAAAAGCATCTTTATTTTTACTTTACTATCATTTTAAAATTTACTCCATGGGGGGAGGTCTCTAGCCAGTGGTTGAAGTATAATGTAAGGAGCCCATTAACTGCTACCTTGTTTAATAGCAAACTCAGTCCCATATAACATTCAGTTCTATATGATCATCAAAACACTGATTTAACTGTAAAGTTTTTCATCTCCCAAAGCTGAGGCCTGATAATGGTTGGCTACTGGCTTAGAGAATGTAAGATATTGCCTTTCTTATCTCCTTCCCTCCCCCCAAGCTTTCACTCCTTTTTCCACCATCTTGTGAACTAAACTTTCTGACCTCAGCAGAGTTGCAGAAGAATGGAGAGAGGCAAACAGAGAGGAGAGGTAGAGCTCCTGACTGGTACCATGGCTTCACCTTGCCTGAGCCTAGCAGGTGTTTAGACTCTCTCATGGGCCACTTGACCTGGGATCTGTCATCTAAAGTTCCCTCAGTCTGGATGAATGTTTCTCTATTCCAGCTGGTTGCTTCTTGCTTCAGCAGCAACTAGGAATTCACCAATCCACTTCCGGCTTTGGTTGGCTGAGGAGGTCCTATCAAAACAGGATTCTGTGTTCCTTTTTTTGAACAAACTGTAGGAATTCAAGTTAATTACAGCACAGCAGCCATTCTCCTTCACTACAGCACCAAAGCAGTTAGCGAGCTTCTATCCTGTTAGGTCTCCTGGCTGGAAGTCGGACTCTGGTTCTTTGTATCTACCATCTACAGGGAAACATATAAAGGTTTTCTCAGTGGTCCCATTAAATGCTGTCTGTCCTGACATGCGCAGTCTCTCTCCCCAGGAAATCTGCCCTGTAAACCTCCCACTTCATATCACCTTTCCTTTCCTAACCATGTCATGTGCTTGAAGTAGGTAAGGCGAAACTGGTTTTTCAGTTTTTATTTATCTATTTTGAATTTTTTTGCAGGGGACATCCTCTTAACTTATCTGCTACCTATTGCCTTAGGATCTAGGCTGAAATCTATTTTAACATCTTGCAAATGTAACCTCCTGCACTACAGCCACTTAGCAGTTCCTTTGCAAGCATCCTAAAATGGATCGAATTCAAAGAGGAAAATAGGGCTTCCCTGGTGGCACAGTGGTTGAGAGTTCGCCTGCCGATGCAGGGGACACGGATTCGTGCCCCGGTCCGGGAAGATCGCACATGCCGCAGAGCGGCTGGGCCCGTGAGCCATGGCCGCTGAGCCTGCGCGTCCGGAGCCTGTGCTCCGCAACGGGAGAGGCCACAGCAGTGAGAGGCCCGTGTACTGCAAAAAAAAAAAAAAAGAGGAAAATAGAGGAGGAAGAGGAAGTTCCCATGTTGAATGAATATTGTGAAATTTTTCTCCAATTCATATTTTATGAAATAAAAATTCAATGGCATATCCAAGATAAAAGTAACAATATTCCATACAAATATTACAGAGTTGATGTTTTAAAACTTGAGGTTACAAATTCATTTCTAAAGTAAGAGAGTTGAGGGACTTCCCTGGTGGTCCAGCGGTTAAGACTCTGTGCTTCCAGTGCAGGGGGTACAGGTTCGATCCCTGGTCGGGATATAAGATCCCACATGCCATGAGGTGTGGCCAAAAAAAGATGAGACTAAAGTGAGAGGGTTGAATGCTGTGGCCAAGAGCACACGTGAGACTCGTGTGGACTCTTTTCAGTCCCTAAGACTCAAATGATTTCCACATACGTTTTTTAAGCTTTCAGCTCTTTCTTCTACATCCCTCCCTTATACTCTCTTCCTTTCCTCCACCTTTCCTACTCCTCTTTTCTTCACCTTTCTGCATGCTGTCCTTTGCTTCTCTTCTATATTTGCTTCTGAAGATGATGAAAACTTGTCCATGTTCAGCTCATAATTCTTCAGTTTCCTCTACATTTAGTCCCTTCTCGATCCTGAGGTCCCCAGCTATTTAAAACTGAAAAGACGTCCAGATGTTCATATTTACACACAGGTGTATCTGTTTTTTATGAAGCCTGCAGCCTTATACGGTTTGGGGTGGAGAGGAAACTATGGTAAGTGATAGAAATAAAATTCAAAATAAGGAATATAAATTAAGTTCGGGACCTTGGAAAAGGCCCTTGCAAGAAAGGGGCCCTGAAGCTTCATTAGCTTCGCAACAGATCCGCCTCTGCATCCATATATAAAAAGCCTTGAAAAATCTTTTGCTCCTTCCTTCTGTCTTTCTAAAACAGTCATAATTAGATAGCTGCTTCCCTATGTCTTTCCCCTAGGTTATATAAGAATAAATAATGAAAAAAACTTGTTTGTTCAGCTCTTCAAGATCTGATTCTTACGTGGGTATTAAATATGAAAGCTACATCACAGTAATTAGGTAACTCTTTTTGGTATACACAAATATATTATAGTGTACAAAAACATAATTTTAGCTCATTCAACACCCTCACACTTATATAACTAGTAATAATGCCAAAATAATATTACTATGACTCTTAAAATAATTCTTTAGTTCAAAACGTGCAATAAATAGAATGATTTTTGAGTTCTTAGACAGTTCCTTATTATGCTAACAAAATTACTTCAACCCAATGAAATATGGAACGTGTTAGCTTTCTCTTGTTTAACTATTATTTTACATAAACCTTAAAATACAACCTCAAGAATATGGATCTATTTTTATTAATCATTAAAAAAAGCCTTTATGTTGCTTCTTATTGTAAATAACTAAATTTACAATGCTTGTCCCTTATGTTATATTTGATGGCAGTTAATTGTTAGTTGGTTTTAATTATACATCATAGTCTTTGTTCTGGAGACAATCCAAAGAGTAGATCATCTTGGTGTGTAATTTACTGAAACAGTTTCTAGGCAACATGCCATACTAAAGACCATGTGGTACAATTGTCATTAAAATTAGAAAAATATTGGTATACATGTTTGAATTAAGGATTAGGGGGTGGTTCTATAAATTACGGAAAGCTCAGCAAAGTATTAAGAAGGTTTGAGTTCAGCCAAAGGCCTAATTTCTAAATATCATTACAATACACAGATGTACTTCTTGTACTTGTGGTAAGACTTTGATGATCACTGCTTCTGCTGGTAGAATTTTGGATCACTCATAAATATTGATATATTCTTTTTTAGCAGGTGAGTAGGTAAATATTGTTAGCATCTGGTATTGAATAAGACACTAAGCAATCTTGTCCCATTATAAAATATAGAGCACTTTAGCTTTTTAAAATAAAGGGCCCAAATTCTGGTTAATATTTGTTAAAGATAACATGTTACCCAATTTAAAAATGAGTGAAAATGCTCAGGCAGTATTTAATGTCATAAATTTATTCTCACAAATTTTAAAACAATTGCTCTGCTAGCTACCACTGAATAGCATCATTAAATGTTATTTTATTTTTGTTATTTTATTTTTGAAACTCAGTAAAAATGTGTCAGACAGAGACTAGCATGAGCTGGCTGAAGATAAAAGCACTAGGCACTCTTTTTTTTTTTTTTTTTTGCGGTACCCAGGTCTCTCACTGTTGTGGCCTCTCCCGTTGCGGAGCACAGGCTCCGGATGCGCAGGCTCAGCAGCCATGGCTCACGGGCCCAGCCGCTCCGTGGCATATGGGATCTTCCCGGACCGGGGCACGAACCCGTTTCCCCTGCATTGGCAGGCGGACTCTCAACCACTGCGCCACCAGGGAAGCCCATAGGCACTCTTTTAAAATAAAAGACATATCTTTCCACTCCTTCTTCCTCCTGACATCTATCTGAGGAGTCTTCAAAAAACAAATCTCAGGGCAGAGAGCAAAAGAAACAAAACAAGACACAGAAACAGAACTTGGGTTTCCTGAAGTAAAGCAGTGAGCTGCAAATACAACTCTGGAAATCGCAATCAATTGCTTTTATTTTAGTGTTATGCCAAAACATTATTCTTTTACAGTAAAACTTAGGAAAATATAGAGAAACTGCATGTTTGTAATAAAATAACAAAAAACATATTTTTGTTTTTTTCTAAAATGGAATTTTATCATGTCAATCAAAAATCTAAGTTTCAGTAAAGTCTCTTGCCCCTGGCCCTATGTCAGCTTACACACTCTCCAGCTTTGACAGTTCCCCCTCCAGGCCAACCTAAACCCAAAGAGCTATTTGCATGATATATGAATAGCTAGCATAGTGGTAAGAATTCTGGACTCAGAGTTGATATAATAGATAAATGAGAAAAATATACTGCTGGAGTAGGGTCATAAGGACTGACCTGCTTACTCATGTATAATTTTACTCACCATTCATTGTCTAGGTGCTACTTGCTCTTCTAATGTCTAATTTCTTGTTTGACCTCGTATGGAAACAGCACATTTGGCATTAAAATCTATTTTCTCATCAAAAAATGTAGATAATTTCCTTTTAATGTTTTTAGTCTTTAAATTTAATACAAGAATTTTAAAAGTCTTTTCTACAGTATATTTGCTTCCAATAATTTAAACTAATTGTTGATTTGAATCCCTGAAAAGGAAAAAAGGCAATCTTGCCTTCTCTTTCAAAATTCTTTTTTTTAATTGTTTTTCTCCCCACAAAATTTGGAAGTAAGAAGAAATACATAAAGAAAGCAGATATTTTTTTAAAGTGAAGATTATGGGATTATAGTTTTATTCAATAAATATCAAGCTCAATTCATGTGCCAGGAAATGTGCTAGATCCTGGGTACAAAAAAATAAATATGATTCCTGCCCTTGAGCAGCATATAGGCAAGGGCAGTGGCTAGTTAATTGGATTAGAGCAGCATACTAAATGATGCCAAGATCATAGATTCCACTTATGGACCAATAAGCTCATCTTTGTTCTATGGCCATAGATTGCATACAGATTAGGTACTTTCATGGGTTTGTGCATTTGTACTCTATTTCTTGCCAAAAAGAACTTGAAAGAGCATCCAGCAAAGATATATAGAGTACAGAAACTGTGGAAGATAATAGAAAAAGTTTTTTGAGACTGTATTTCATAAGACTATTCAAACATACAAAAAATTTATTTCTATTTTAGCCTATGAAACACATTGAAACCAAAATGTACTTATTAATTTAGTAATCTGGAAAATATTTAAAACTGTAAAATGGTTTTAATAAAGAAATTCAATAATTTCCTAATTCATTTATTATAAACCAAGCCTTAAATATAGACTCTAGATTAAGGATAACAGATACAAATACCCAAAGTTAATAATTTGAAGAATGAGAGATTTCTTAGTTGTAACTAGACTATCTGTAAACAAATTTTCTGCAATAGAATTTATCAGTTAGTCCTTTTTAATTTTCTTATTTAATTAATTTCTATATTATTTGCATAAGTCTTTCATTGTTGTAGGAATCATAATAATCATAATTTTATTCATTTTCTGAGGAATCCCACAAATAATAAGAAAGTAAGGATGGAATTTCTGACAAATATCAGAGGCTATATCTATGCTATTATATATGTTACATATTACATATACATTGTTTTATAATAATAAATTAACGAGTTGGCTTAATTGGTTCAGTTAAACATTTTTTCAAACTGGTTATTTGACAGACCACATATGATCATGGACCTTATTCTTCATCTTTTAATAAAATGTATTAAACATTTTAAGAAAATAGTTTTTCTTAGTCTTGTTCTTCCAGTGCAGGGACTTGGAAAGGAGAGCAAGATTTAGCTGTTGGATCTATAACAAATCCTTTTATGAATAGGATTTCTACTTATTTACCAGATTTGTGTTGAATGGGGACATCTGTTGATTTTTCTGTACCCACATACAGGGCAGAGACTTCTGGTTACCCTGCATGTCAGTCCTTTTCTTCTTCCTTACTAATAAGCCCTAATTTTTAGCTAGACTTATGACCACATGGAATAAAGACCACATCTTTCAGCCTTCCTGCAGTTAGGTGGGACCAAGAGATGAAGTTCTGGCTAATGGGTTGTAAGCAGAAGTCTTAAATGTGCAATTTATAAGAAAGTTCCCCATATGTCCATTCCGCTTCCACCTCTCTGTTGGTTGGAATGTGCACCTGATGACTAATACTTCAACAGTTATCTTGAAATGTGAGGTGACCTGAGAAGGGGAGCCTACATGTTATGGAATGTCAGGATAGAATGTGTCTGCATCCCTTTTATCATGAAGCTCCTTTTAGCCCTATACCTCTTAGTTGTGGACTTTTGGGTGAGAAAGAAATATATTCTTATCTTATGTAAGGCACTGTTGTTGTTGGGGTTTTTTTTTAGATTTTTTTTTTTACTTGCATCCCAAACTAATTATACTTAACATATAAAAAAGCATTTTTGATATAACATGGCATTATTATTATATAATATGTTGAAGTTAATTTTCATAATAGCATTTCATCAGCATAAGCTCCTTGGGGGTAAGCATCAAATATTTGAAATTTTATGTTGAAACTGCATTACCCTTAATTTAATGATAAGCTTGTTCTCTTTAGAATTGTTAAGAGGTATTGAGTCTGTATTGGTACTTTGATTATTTTAATGAAATTCAGAGTTTTGTTTCCTTATTAGCCACAATGCAAACCAAGGCCCATTTATAAGATTTTAATTAGTCTTTTAGTTTAAAAAATAAAAATCATCAACAGAAAGAATTGGTTGATTTTTTCCTCTTTAAAAAAAAAATTCTAAATAGTTTCTAGAACAAATCAAAATTGTTTCTTATAATTAAAATACCACTTTTTCTATTATGAATATTATATCCTTTGCTGATATCCACAGTTTTACATTCTATTAGAAAGCTGGTTTAAAAAAATCAATTGTAATATATTTCTGTTCTCTGGGGATCTGAGATTTCCAATCAGAAATGAGTATTTAACATTATCTGAAACTCTAAATAAGAACTCTATTATTTTTTATAACACACAAAATGAACTGATAGATTTTGAAGATTTCATACTCAAAGGAAGTTGCTAGAAAGATGGTCTCAAGGAAGGTAGCAGTAGATATAATTCTCCCATTCATTCTGCCCTCTGGCTGCCATACACTACTTATTCCTAGTAAGGTAGAAAGAAAAGAAAAAAAGCTGTGTTTAAAAAATTATATCTCCCAGAATGATTGCTCTAGCAGTCTTTTTCTAATAGTCTTTCACTACTGGTCTTAAAGGAAGTCAAGGTGATAGATGTCAGCTAGACTTATTGTGGTGATCATTTTGCAATGTATACAAATAGTGAATCATTATGCTGTACACCTGAAATGAATATAATGTTACATGTCAATTATACCTCAATTAAAAAATGAATTAAAAAATAAGTAAAAGGAAGCCAAAGTCAATGTGAAAAAACACAAATGCTTCAAGTTCCAAAAATGCCTATTTTAGCTGTTCCCAAAATTCTGTAAATTACTTTAAAAATTGTTCCAAACAGTCTATAAAATCATTGATCCAAACTATAGAAAGTTTGTTGTGCCACAGGAATTGTATATATTTTCTGCCAACTTTGTGGCGTCCACCAATGTTATTACCAAGGCCAACTAGATGAATCCACTTTTATCCTCTTCCAGATACACACTTTCAGGTTGCAAGTTACCTTCTATGATTTATTTTTTCCTGCAATAGTCTTAAAAATAAATTTTTAAGAAATTAGGGAACAAGCTGTGCTTTTCCCCCAGCCTACTGTTTCTAGAGACTGGCACTAATTAAAGATTAGATGAAATATTGGATACTAATAAAATACTAGACACTGATAAAATATTGGAAACAAAACATGTTTGTGAATATGCATGTGACATAAACTGGCAAAATATGAAAGAAATGTTTCTGCCAAGGAGTTTTCAAATCAGCATAAGGATGAATCAATTAAAACTTTTACTTGTAATTATACTTATAATGTAAAAATATTAGGGTCACTGTCACAGCCAAGACAAGTCCAAGAAAAAATGATTACTAAATATAATGGGGTATCCTAAATGGGATCCTGGAACAGAAAGGAGACATTAGGTAAAAACTAAGGAAATCTGAATAAATTATGGGCATTATTTAATAACAATGTATCAATATAGCTTTATTAATTATAATAAATGTGCCACACTAATGTAAGATGCTAATAGGGGAAATTGAGTGTGGAATATATATGGGAACTCTCTACTCTGCAATTTTTCTGTAAATGTAAAACAGTTCTAAAATAAAAAGTGCATTTTAAAAAATACATTAAAATATTATGTGGTCGGGCTTCCCTGGTGGCCTAGTGATTGAGAGTCCGCCTGCCGTTGCAGGGGACACGGGTTCGTGCCCCTGTCCGGGAAGATCCCACATGCCGCGGAGCACCTGGGCCCGTGAGCCATGGCCGCTGAGCCCGAGTGTCTGGAGCCTGTGCTCCGCAACGGGAGAGGCCACAGCAGTGAGAGGCCCGCGTACCGCAAAAAAAAAAAAAAATAAATAAAAAAAAGAAATTATGTGGTCTAGAGATAGGCATTCAAAAAGAATCTTATTTAGGGCTGGAATTCACTTCAATTTACAAGCTTCACAAAGATCGAATGTTTTACCGCTTTTGGCACCACACTAGAGAGGTCATATGGCTTGTCGGAGATCAAATAGCATCTTAATTTTTTGGATGTTGTGTATTGGCATTTATTACATTTATTACATTTGTGCATAGAATGTCAGGTGCACCCAACATATTAATAAGTGGCTGCAATGGCATTTTCTGTGTTATGTCAATGCAATGATGAACAACTTCCAGTTGCAAAACTATTTGCCGACTTATGTTCATGTAGTTAAAATGGATTTTGCCTCTCATTCAGGAAATAATTCCTACAATTCTTGCAGTAAGGTATACAATACCTACCTAGGACTCAATATGTTAACCTTTGGATAACCTTTGGTTCTTTCTTCTAACCAAGCACTTGCCCAGGAGCAGGGACTTGTGAGGTAGCTGTTGTGGTGAAAATACTCTCTCTCTTACATCTCTTACATCATTTATGACTACCTAGTTATAAAACCCTACAGGTTGTCAGTCTGTTTCTCCTCTATCATTTCTTGTGCTTCAGTGTTTGAAGGTTAACGTTTATGTTTTCCTATGTGACAAAAAATTCCCTAGTATATACATCACTAGCACCAACGTTCAGGCTAAGAGGCCTTGATTTCCTGGCCTCAAAGACGCCCTTTTCAGCAAAACAGGTTGATGTTAGCATATGAAATATGGCATGTTCTAGCTGTTAGAGACAACTAGGCAATGGTCTAAGCACTCTACATGTATTCAAGTTCACGGTTAACAAACTCTTTGAGGTTGGCACTATTCTTAATTTTAGAGGAAGAGGAAGCTGAGGCCAGAAATTTTCAATTCACTTGCCCAAGATCATGAACTATTTAGTATTGGAACCAGATTTTCAATCCAGGTAGCCTGGATCCAGATTCTCATCCTACACCACCTTCCAGAATCTTGTCAGTGCATGAAACTATTGAAGGAAACATTGTTTGGGGAACTTAAGGACATAAATCCAAGGGTCCTTAAAGCACTTTATCTCAATTTATTCATTGATAAATATATGCAATTTAACTAGATGCCAATTTCCCAAAGACTGGTTGGGGGAGGGGACTATTTGATGTCATATCTTTTAACAACCCTCTCCATGAATTTTGAAAATTCTCTATTTAGTAAGCACTAAATTCTTTCCCACATTTAAAATTAGCTGACAACTGTAGCTTTAAATGTATTAATTTTTAGAACATTTTAAGATGTTCTAAAAGATACCATTCACAAATTACAGATTTAGTCATCCTAACCAGCTTTCCCTACTTTACCCTCTGCCCCCCTATATCAGTTCTCTACAAAGCAGCCAGGAAGTCTTTGCAGGCCTGAATCACTCCTCTACCCACACTTTCCAAAGGCTTCCCATTTTCAGGAAAAAAAAAAAAAAACACCCAAATCCTAAAATGGTCTGTAAACCCTCACATAATTTATTATCTGTCCCCCTCACGTGAGTGCATGCGTACACACACACACACACACACACACAAACTTCTCAAAGCTTTTTCTAACTACTGATTCCCTCGCACACTCCTTACCAACCACTCTCATCTCCTCGCTGTTTCTTAACATGTCGAGAAAACTGCAACCCAGAGAATTGTAGTTCCTCTCTCTGGAGCATTTTTTCACCCAGAGAGCCCTATGGCTCATTCTCACTTTTTCCACATCTCTTCTCAAAAGATCACCTTTATCAAGGAGACTTTACCAAATCCCCCCTCATCCTATGCATGCAAATCCTTGTTACTATGCTTCGCTTTTCCCCAAAAGACTTATCACCGTCCAACATCATTATATGCTTAATATTTTATTTGATTTTTATTTGTCCTGTCCTCCAAGTATGTCATCTTCTTGAGGGCAGAGGTTCATTTTGTTTACTAAATATACTTGGTCCATGATGGGTGTTCAATAGATATTTGTTGAGTGAATAAATGAGTGAATGCATCTAAAAAGTGTTATATACCTTATGCAGCATGCAGTGGGATACACATCAGTATTTTATTTTCTTCCTTGATGACTTATACATCCTAAGAATGATTTCTACATTATTTGAATACAATAAATTGTTACTATCTCAATTTCTGCACAACGGAGACATATGGCTTTAAGTTCTGATATTGCCATTTCTATTAGTGGGGCTGTGTGTGAGGTTTTTGACCTTCTTGAGATTGTGCCCTCAACTGTGATGTGGGGATAATAACACCAATCTTACAGATTTCAGTGAGGATATAATACCTAAAAGATATTAAATTAGAGTTTTATGGAAATGTCAGGCTACTATACAGCTGTTCATCATTGAGAACATTTATGCCCCTAACAGAAGAGGATCCCATACCAGCCCATTTGTATTATATGATAACAGCCCAACCTCCCCACTACTTCACAAACATGACACCAGTGGAATTTCTTCAGTTACGCTTCCTTTTCATTCAGATGCTTGGAGCAACCTGAGATAAATTGCCTTCTCCCTAACCCAGATGTGTGAATTACCATGTGTGAGCTACCATTATTTATTCATACCAATACCTCCCTTCATTGACATTGAATAATTGAGAGTTGATTGTGTTTAGGAAGATCAACAACCCCATAGTACAGTTCACTTTTCAAAGCAGAGAATTTGCCAACCTTCAAAAGGATAAAGAGGAATTAATGCATTTCAAAAACAATGCAAGTGCAAAATTTTTGTTTACATTGAAAATTGGTAATGATATTGATGAACAATATAGATTAAAGATAAAGACTGATAGAAAAAAAAAGACTGATAGAGCAGTAAGAAAGATCTGTGATGTATGTAGTTGCTTATTTTGTTATAAATATTAGATTTTAAAGATTAATTAGATATAAATATTAAACATTTTAGTGTATATTTATTTAGTTTTTAAATTTTTAAAAATTTGTTAATAAACAGAAAAAATTTATTGGGCTACATTAATATCACATTAACTTCTAACCTTCAGAAATTAGGAAAAGGTAGCAATTATACTCTTAACAGTTTGCTTTAGAATCAACCAATTAATTATTCATTGCCCATGGCACTAATAAGTCATTAGTCTTGTAGGGGCTCATTATAAAGAGCAATATGTAGACAGGTTCATTTAGGTAATTCTTTCTGAATGTTGATGAGGTTATTTGTAGATGATACATGCATGTTAGGATCAATTTAACAAATTAGGGTTTTCTTTCTCCTTTTTTTAAAGGCAGGAAGGACAGAGACTGTCTAAATCAACTATGAATTACAGTTTTGAGATGTTGTTGAAGTTTCTTTAAAGTGGGTGAATGGAGCAATTTTCTAGGGAAACCCGGTTTTTATATCTTAATCTATTAGCAGCCACATAATTCTAATGATTGTGCACACACATTCTGAAGCATGTGTTGAGAAATGCACATTTGGAAGGTTTTAACTGTGGAAGACTTTGAAGCCAACCAATGCAGGCAATCAATAGTGACATTGCATCACTATTTTTCTTCATACATACGCACACCGCACACACACACACACATACATATTCTTTCTTTCTTTTTCTTTTTTTTTTTTTGCGGTACGTGGGCCTCTCACTGTTGTGGCCTCTCCCGTGGTGGAGCACAGGCTCCGGACGCACAGGCTCAGCGGCCATGGCTCACGGGCCCAGCCGCTCCGCGGCATGTGGGATCTTCCCGGACCAGGACACGAACCCGTGTCCCCTGCATCGGCAGGTGGACTCTCAACCACTGCGCCACCAGGGAAGCCCTCACATATTCATTTTTATTATCTTAATTCATTTAACTTTTAAACGCTCTTTGCCACTTACGATTCAGATTTAGGTTGTATCCATGTGAGGTTAAATAATTTAACATTTTTATAGACTCAAGTACTCCAATTTTTTTGGTTTTTTTGCCTGTTTTTTTTTTATTGGAGTATAATTGCTTTACAATGTTGTGTTAGTTTCTGCTGTACAATGAAGTGAATCAGCTATACATATACATATATCCCCTCCCTCTTGGACCTCCCACACCCCATCCCACCCATCTAGGTCATCACAGAACACTGAGCTGAGCTCCCTGTGCTATACAACAGGTTCCCATGAGCTATCTATGTTACACATGGTAGTATATTTATGTCAAACCTAATCTCCCAGTTCACCCCACCCTCCCCTCCCCTCCATGTCCACAGGTCCGTTCTCTATGTCTGCAAAAACAAGTTATTAGACTAATTTATTTCACTGAAGTGACCCTCCAGTTTCATTAATGGAATCAACCAGTTGCTTTGGTTGATGAATACAATGTATGTAGATGAATATAAAGATACAGAGAAACCTAGTTCTGGTTTTTTTTTTTTTTTTTTTTTGCAGCCAAAAATAAATTTATTTTTAAAAAAAGATATTTATTCTACATAAAATGTTTTAATAGCTTAACTGTCAGTAGCTGCCCAATGTTTGTTTGTTTGTTTTTTTTCATATTCTCCCTTGAATTTAGAATGACTGTTTTGGAACTGTTGTCAACAATGCATAATAATATATTGGAATGCTTCCTAGCATTATCAGGGGGAAAAAACAAATGAAAGTTTTAATTGACATAAAGTACACATAATTGAACAAACAACCCTGCAAAATGAAACATACTATCTGGGAATTTCTGATAAGAACACTGAAATCTTTATAAAAATTATTTTGATGTATTATAGTTTTGAAAAATCAGTTGCTTATAAGGAGAAATAATAATCTTTGTGATGTACTACCATACCTCCTATTCTTAAAGGGGAAAAAAATGACACCTTAACACTATGCATGTGCAAGGGTATTCAACTAATATCTTTTTTTTTTTAATTTTTTGCTTTATAACAAATTTAATCAGTTATACATATACATATGTTTCCATATCCCCACCCTTTTGCGTCTCCCTCCCACCCTCCCTATCCCACCCCTCCAGGCGGTCACAAAGCACCGAGCTGATCTCCCTGTGCTATGCGGCTGCTTCCCACTAGCTATCTACCTTACGTTTGGTAGTGTATATATGTCCATGCCGCTCTTTCACTTTGTCACAGCTTACCCTTCCCCCTCCCCATATCCTCAAGTCCATTCTCTAGTAGGTCTGTGTCTTTATTCCTGTCTTACCCCTATGTTCTTCATGACATTTTTTTTCTTAAATTCCATATATATGTGTTAGCATACAGTATTTGTCTTTCTCTTTCTGACTTACTTCACTCTGTATGACAGACTCTAGGTCTATCCACCTCATTACAAATAGCTCAATTTCATTTCTTTTCATGGCTGAGTAATATTCCATTGTATATATGTGCCACATCTTCTTTATCCATTCATCCGATGATGGACACTTAGGTTGTTTCCATCTCCGGGCTATTGTAAATAGGGCTGCTATGAACATTTTGGTACATGTCTCTTTTTGAATTATAGTTTTCTCAGGGTATATGCCCAGTAGTGGGATTGCTGGGTCATATGATAGTTCTATTTGTAGTTTTTTAAGGAACCTCCATACCGTTCTCCATAGCGGCTGTACCAATTCACATTCCCACCAGCAGTGCAAGAGTGTTCCCTTTTTTCCACACCCTCTCCAGCATTTATTGTTTCTAGATTTTTTGATGATGGCCATTCTGACTGGTGTGAGATGATATCTCATTGTAGTTTTGATTTGCATTTCTCTAATGAGTAAAGATGTTGAGCATCCTTTCATGTGTTTGTTGGCAGTCTGTATATCTTCTGTGGAGAAATGTCTATTTAGGTCTTCTGCCCATTTTTGGATTGGGTTGTTTGTTTTTTTGTTATTGAGCTGAATGACCTGCTTATAAATTTTGGAGATTAATCCTTTGTCAGTTGCTTCATTTGCAAATATTTTCTCCCATTCTGAGGGTTGTCTTTTGGTCTTGTTTATGGTTTCCTTTGCTGTGCAAAAGCTTTTAAGTTTCATTAGGTCCCATGTGTTTATCTTTGTCTTTATTTCCATTTCTCTAGGAGGTGGGTCAAAAAGGATCTTGCTGTGATTTATGTCATAGAGTGTTCTGCCTATGTTTTCCTCTAAGAGTTTGATAGTGTCTGGCCTTACATTTAGGTCTTTAATCCATTTTGAGCTTATTTTTGTGTATGGTGTTAGGGAGTGATCTAATCTCATACTTTTACATGTCCCTATCCAGTTTTCCCAGCACCACTTATTGAAGAGACAGTCCTTTCTCCACTGTACATTCCTGCCTCCTTTATCAAAGACAAGGTGACCATATGTCCGTGGGTTTAACTCTGGGCTTTCTATCCTGTTCCATTGATCTATCTTTCTGTTTTTGTGCCAGTACCACACTGTCTTGATTACTGTAGCTTTGTAGTATAGTCTGAAGTCAGGGAGCCTGATTCCTCCAGCTCCATTTTTCGTTCTCAAGATTGCTTTGGCTATTCGGGGTCTTTTGTGTTTCCATACAAATTGTGAAATTTTTTGTTCTAGTTCTGTGAAAAATGCCAGTGGTAGTTTGATAGGGATTGCATTGAATCTGTAGATTGCTTTCGGTAGTAGAGTCATTTTCACAATGTTGATTCTTCCAATCCAAGAACATGGTACATCTCTCCATCTATTTGTATCATCTTTAATTTCTTTCATCAGTGTCTTATAATTTTCTGCATACAGGTCTTTTGTCTCCTTAGGTAGGTTTATTCCTAGATATTTTATTCTTTTTGTTGCAATGGTAAATGGGAGTGTTTCCTTGATTTCACTTTCAGATTTTTCATCATTAGTATATAGGACTGCCAGAGATTTCTATGCATTAATTTTGTATCCTGCAACTTTACCAAATTCATTGATTAACTCTAGTAGTTTTCTGGTAGCATCTTTAGGATTCTCTATGTATAGTATCATGTCATCTGCAAATAGTGACAGCTTTACTTCTTCTTTTCCAATTTGGATTCCTTTTATTTCCTTTTCTTCTCTGATTGCTCTGGCTAAAACTTCCAAAACTAGGTTGAATAAGAGTGGTGAGAGTGGGCAACCTTGTCTTGTTCCTGATCTTAGTGGAAATGGTTTCAGTTTTTCACCATTGAGGACGATGCTGGCTGTGGGTTTGTCATATATGGCCTTTATTATGTTGAGGAAAGTTCCCTCTATGCCTACTTTCTGCAGGGTTTTTATCATAAATGGATGTTGAATTTTGTCGAAAGCTTTCTCTGCATCTATTGAGATGATCATATGGTTTTTCTCCTTCAATTTGTTAATATGGTATATCACGTTGATTGATTTGCGTATATTGAAGAATCCTTGCATTCCTGGAATAAACCCCACTTGATCATGGTGTATGATCCTGTTAATGTGCTGTTGGATTCTGTTTGCTAGTATTTTGTTGAGGATTTTTGCATCTATGTTCATCAGTGATATTGGCCTGTAGTTTGCTTTCTTTGTGACATCCTTGTCTGGTTTTGGTATCAAGGTGATGGTGGCCTCGTCGAATGAGTTTGGGAGTGTTCCTCCCTCTGCTATATTTTGGAAGAGTTTCAGAAGGATAGGTGTTAGCTCTTCTCTAAATGCTTGATAGAATTCGCGTGTGAAGCCATCTGGTCCTGGGCTTTTGTTTGTTGGAAGATTTTTTATCACAGTTTCAATTTCAGTGCTTGTGATTGGTCTGTTCATATTTTCTATTTCTTCCTGATTCAGTCTTGGCAGGTTGTGCATTTCTAAGAATTTGTCCATTTCTTCCAGGTTGTGCATTTTATTGGCATAGAGTTGCTTATAGTAATCTCTCATGATCTTTTGTATTTCTGCAGTGTCAGTTGTTACTTCTCCTTTTTCATTTCTAATTCTATTGATTTGAGTCTTCTCCCTTTTTTTCTTGATGAGTCTGGCTAATGGTTTATCAATTTTGTTTATCTTCTCAAAGAACCAGCTTTTAGTTTTATTGATCTTTGCTATCGTTTCCTTCATTTCTTTTTCATTTATTTCTGATCTGATCTTTATGATTTCTTTCCTTCTGCTAATTTTGGGATGTTTTTGTTCTTCTTTCTCTAATTGCTTTAGGTGCAAGGTTAGGTTGTTTATTCGAGATGTTTCCTGTTTCTTAAGGTGGGATTGTATTGCTATAAACTTCCCTCTTAGAACTGCTTTTGCTGCATCCCATAGGTTTTGGGTCGTCGTGTCTCCATTGTCATTTGTTTCTAGGTATTTTTTAATTTCCTCTTTGATTTCTTCAGTGATCACTTCGTTATTAAGTAGTGTATTGTTTAGCCTCCATGTGTTTGTATTTTTTACAGCTCTTTTCCTGTAATTGATATCTAGTCTCATAGCATTGTGGTCAGAAAAGATACTTGATACAATTTCAATTTTCTTAAATTTACCAAGGTTTGATTTGTGACCCAAGATATGATCTATCCTGGAGAATGTTCCATGAGCACTTGAGAAAAATGTGTATTCTGTTGTTTTTGGATGGAATGTCCTATAAATATCAATTAAGTCCATCTTGTTTAATGTATCATTTAAAACTTGTGTTTCCTTATTTATTTTCATTTTGGATGATCTGTCCATTGGTGAAAGTGGGGTGTTAAAGTCCCCTACTATGAGTGTGTTACTGTCGATTTCCCCTTTTATGGTTGTTAGTATTTGCCTTATGTATTGAGGTGCTCCTATGTTTGGTGCATAAATATTTACAATTGTTATATCTTCTTCTTGGATCGATCCCTTGATCATTAGGTAGTGTCCTTCTTTGTCTCTTCTAGTAGTCTTTATTTTAAAGTCTATTTTGTCTGATATGAGAATTGCTACTCCAGCTTTCTTTTGGTTTCCATTTGCATGGAATATCTTTTTCCATCCCCTTACTTTCAGTCTGTATGTGTCTCTAGGTCTGAAGTGGGTCTCTTGTAGACAGCATATATATGGGTCTTGTTTTTGTATCCATTCAGCCAATCTGTATCTTTTGGTGTGAGCATTTAGTCCATTTACATTTAAGGTAATTATCGATATGTATGTTCCTGTTCCCATTTTCTTAATTGTTTTGGGTTCGTTATTGTAGGTCTTTTCCTTCTGTTGTGTTTCTTGCCTAGAGAAGTTCCTTTAGCATTTGTTGTAAAGCTGGTTTGGTGGTGCTGAACTCTCTCAGCTTTTGCTTGTCTGTAAACGTTTTAATTTCTCCATCAAATCTGAATGAGATCCTTGCTGGGTAGAGTAATCTTGGTTGCAGGTTTTTCTCCTTCATCACTTTAATTATGTCCTGCCACTCCCTTCTGGCTTGTAGAGTTTCTGCTGAGAGATCAGCTGTTATCCTGATGGGGATTCCCTTGTGTGTTATTTGTTGTTTTTGCCTTGCTGCTTTTAATATGATTTCTTTGTGTTTAATTTTTGACAGTTTGATTAATATGTGTCTTGGCGTATTTCTCCTTGGATTTATGCTGTATGGGACTCTCTGTGCCTCCTGGACTTGATTAACTATATTCTTTCCCATATTAGGGAAGTTTTCAACTATAATCTCTTCAAATATTTTCTCAGTCCCTTTCTTTTTCTCTTCTTCTTCTGGAACGCCTAGAATTCGAATGTTGGTGCGTTTAATGTTGTCCCAGAGGTCTCTGAGACTGTCCTCTGTTCTTTTCATTCTTTTTTCTTTATTTTGCTCTGCAGCAGTTATTTCCACTATTTTATCTTCCACCTCACTTATCCGTTCTTCTGCCTCAGTTATTCTGCTATTGATCCCATCTAGAGTATTTTTCATTTCATGTATTGTGTTTTTAATCGATGCTTGATTCATCTTTAGTTCTTCTAGGTCCTTGTTAACTGTTTCTTGCATTTTGTCTATTCTATTTCCAAGATTTTGGATCTGGGAAATAGAATCTTGGATCATCTTTACCATCATTATTCTGAATTCTTCTTCAGGTAGACTGCCTATTACCTCTTCATTTGTTAGATCTGGTGGGTTTTTATCTTGCTCCTTCCCCTGCTGTGTGTTTTTCTGTCTTCTCATTTTGCTTATGTTACTGTGTTTGGGGTCTCCTTTTTGCAGGCTGCAGGTTCGTAGTTCCCGTTGTTTTTGGTGTCTGTCCCGAGTGGCTAAGGTTGGTTTAGTGGGTTGTGTAAGCTTCCTGGTGGAGGGGACTAGTGCCTGTGTTCTGGTGGATGAGGCTGGATCTTGTCTTTCTGGTGGGCAGGTCCACGTCTGGTGGTGTGTTTTGGGGTGTCTGCGGACTTTTTATGATTTTAGGCCACCTCTCTGCTAATGGGTGGCGTTGTGTTCCTGTCTTGCTAGTTGTTTGGCTTAGGGTGTCCAGCACTGTAGCTTGCTGGTCGTTGAGTGAAGCTGGGTGCTGGTGTTGAGATGGAGATCTCTGGAAGATTTTTGCCGTTTGATATTATGTGGAGCTGGGAGGTCTCTTGTGGACCAGTGTCCTGAAGTTGGCTCTCCCACTTCAGAGGCACAGCACCGACTCCGGTCTCCTCAATTTGGGATGATGTGTTGTCTATTCATGTATTCCACAGATGCAGGGTACATCAAGTTGATTGTGGAGCTTTAATCCGCTGCTTCTGAGGCTGCTGGGAGAGGTTTCCCTTTCTCTTCTTTGTTCTCACAGCTCCTGGGTCTCAGCTTTGGATTTGGCCCCGCCTCTGCGTGTAGGTCGCCGGAGGGCGTCTGTTCTTAGCTCAGACAGGACAGGGTTAAAGGAGCAGCGTCTTCGGGGACTCTGGCTCACTCAGGCCGGGCGGGAGGGAGGGGCACGGAGTGCGGGGCGAGCCTGCAGCGGCAGAGGTCGGCGTGACGTTGCACCAGCCCGAGGCGCGCCGTGCGTTCTCCCAGGGAAGCCGCCCCTGGATTCCGGGACCCCGGCAGTGGCGGGCTGCACAGGCTCCCGGAAGGGCGGTGTGGGCAGTGACCTGCGCTTGCACACAGGCTTCTTGGCGGCGGCAGCAGCAGCCCCAGCATCCCACGCCCGTCACTGGGCTCCGCGCTTTCAGTCGCGACTCGCGCCCGTCTGTGGAGCCCCTTTAAGCAGTGTTCTTAATCCCCTCTCCTTGCGCACCAGGAAACCAAGAGGGAAGAAAAAGTCTCTTGCCTCTTCGGCAGCTCCAGAGTTTTCCCGGACTCCCTCCCAGCTAGCTGTGGCACATTAGCCCCCTTCAGGCTGAGTTCTCGCCGCCAGCCCCAGTCCTCTCTCTCCCTGCGCTCTGACCGAAGCCCGAGCCTCAGCTTCCAGCGCTGCGCGCCCCGGCGGGCGAGCAGACAAGCCTCTCGGGCTGGTGAGTGCCGCTCGGCACCGATCCTCTGTGTGGGGATCTCTCCGCTTTGCCCTACCCAGGTATGTGGAGGGTTTCTTGCCTTTTGGGAGGTCTGAGGTCTTCTGCCAGCGTTCAGTAGGTGTTCTGTAGGAGTTGTTCCACGTGTAGCTGTATTTCTGGTGTATCCGTGGGGAGGAAGGTGATCTCCGCGTCTTACCTAGTTCTGGTTTAATTAGTAATAACACTTGGGTGTCATTTTTTCCTAATTGTCAGCTCTTTGTTGATATATTTGCACATGTAAGTATAGAAAAATGCATTCTTAAGATAAAAATCACATTTAATATGGACATTTTTATTTTAGGAAACCAATAAAGTGATTGAAAATATCCATCCAAAGGTCCTACAAATTAAAGTTACTCTATACATCAGGAATTGTTTTGAAGACAGTTTGATTTAAACCATACCATTACTCTAGCAAAACACCGAGACTAACATTTAATGTATTGTTACTAACAATTTAAATTCACTAATGAGTGTTTAAATGTGAATTCATTAATAATACTGGCCCAAACTCTGCCCTTGGATACTCACATGTTGCTTCCTTTGAGGTCAATGGGATTTATGCTGGAAGGACTAAGCAACTGATAAAAGGATTTATTTTTTATCTCTAGCATACTTATACTTATGGGGGTGTAGTTTCTTTGAAAAGATGTTGCAAATATGAACAATATAAGTTAGATCTGATTTTCACAGTCAAAACCTGGTATGATTGATGCTTTTGCTCATGACCAGTGACCTGCTCATTTTCTTACCTGTCCACACCAAAACCCCAGAAGGCAAAGAACGCTTTGTAACTGTCAAAAATATGAAAAAAATGTCAAAAGAACATGAAATCAGTTGTGAAACAGAAGTCATGGTTCAGTTTTCTCAAAGACAATATACAAATTGCAAATGTCCAAGTTATAAGCACCCCACTAATACATGTCACACTGTGCCCAGGAGACTGATAACCTCGTTCTTATGAATTAAATCAAACATTAATTAAGTCAACTATAATTTATAGTCCTATCTAATATAAATATTTATTAAGTGTTTAAATAGGACATTCCAGTACCCAATCATATAAAAAAATTTAACTTCTTTACAATTTACCTTTATTGCAACAAATTAGATAGTGAATGTATGCTTCCACATGAGTTATTGAAGTCAGGAAGTTCACTTCTACTTAAAATGTGCTCTTGTTCCATTTTTCAAAATCTATTGTTCTCTTGTTATATTATATTATAAGAGCAAAAGGCCTCCAACCAGTACTTTGTGTTTTTTGCACAGCAAAAGAGACAGGTAGTTCTGAGTTGTTCTCACTCTTCCTGTTTGCTTACCCTCGCCCCCAGCCAAAATGACCTAATCATCTTCCCCTTATAGGCTCCTGATTTCCTGCCTCTGCCACTTTCTCTTATATTTTCCTGACCATCAATCTCAACTCATATCAAAGTTCTCATTCATGGCACAGTGGAAATACATATGTTTTGTGGAGCCTCCCCTGATCACTGCATCTGGAAGTGTTTACTCCTTTCTGTCAGTTTTTATTGCTGTATCAGTCGAGATCCAGTCAGAAAAACAATCCATTACAGTTATTTTACCAGAGAGAATTTAATCAAGAATTTGTTTAAACAAGTATGGGAGGGCAAATGGAGAGGGGAACCCTGAGTTTATAAAGAGACAGTAATTATAGGAAGAAGATATCACCCTTAGGGCTGGACGAACCTAGCTCTAGAGGTTGGAATTATGAGAACCTAGAATTTTGGAGGAAGTCCCCAGGGGGCTGGGACCCACACCCTCAGGAGGGAACATGTTCTGCCACTGCTGATGCCTCAAGAACTCAAAGGAGGTCCCCCCACAGAATGAGGACTTGGAATTCTGAGAATGAGGCATCACAGCTGGCTTCACAGATTGAGAGGGAAATGGATTACTGAACAAATTGATGCTCTGAGTCAACTGCTGAGGTGATGCTGGTAGGAGCAGGAAGCAAAACAGTAAAGTGGCACCTTTCTTCTCCCTCCTTCAACCATCTACTCTTTTGATTAGAGAAAACTAACAGGGAGCCAGCTGGCAAAGGAGAAGCCAACTTCAGCATCACAAAACAGCGTAGAAGGGTGGATTTGACACTGAGAGGTAGTAATGCATCTTAGCATTTTAATTATACCTCTTTCAAATACTTAGCATTTTCTTCTTTCTAATGTAGTGTTCTGTATTATCTCCTAAGATCCTTGAGAATGGTATCTGTCTATGATTCATATTTTGATCTTCCAAATTTCAATTAATATTGTTGAATAAGTGAATATGTGAATTCCCCCAAATCAAAGCCTTTTCCTTTTCAATTGTAAGTACTGAATGTTTCTTTATAAAAGAAGATCACAGAAAATTAGTTTTTCTTTTCCTTGACACTTGAAATAATTTTTCTAGGGTTTTATTGAGTATGCTTATGGTAATACATGTATCCAAACAAAAGCAGACAAGATAGTGTTCTTTTTAAAATTAATCTTTTAGTAGTTGATATAATTATGCAAACATTGCTTCAATTTCTCAAGAGGTGTATTGTTTCTCAGTCCAGCCTCACCCCATTCTCCTGTCTCTACTAAGAGAGAGAGCAGAATCCAAGAAAGAAACCCTGATGGTGTTCCAAAGCTGAGCCAGCTGAAGGAGGAGGTCGTATAGGATAAGGCATAAAAGCGTTGGGGAGGAAACTGAGGTTCAAGGTGATGATCTTTATGCTACTCACATCCAGAAATGATTTACTGGTAGAAGTCTATGTATATACTGCCTGACTCTCCAAGTACTGTAAATTGAGCTCACGAGGGTGAATCAGCTGAACTCTATTAATATAAATAGTCTGTATTTAACTTGACAGAAAAAATGGGAACTCTGCTGTTGACCCACAAATACATATCCACTAATACAAAATACACATACATACACTCAAACATGTGGGCCGTTACATGTTACACTTCAGAGCTTCAGGAAGGCTTTTTAATGGATAGAAAGGTTTTACAATGTGGTCTTTCCTCATCAACTAAAGAAGTGTTGCATAAAATTCTACATAAAATTCAAGAGGTTCTGATGTTAGTCTGAGAGGTATGAAATCAGTATTATAAGTTGTCAAAATTTTATCTGCTCCAAAGGAAGCCATTTGTTCCACTGAAATAATTTTATAAATAGATTTTATAAATTTTATAATTATATTAATATTATATTAATTATAATAAATTTATAAATTTTATAAATAAATATAAATAAATATAATATATTAAATATAGTATGTCAGGTTCTAATCTACAAAACAATGGTAAACTAGGAATTGATTATTCATCTTACAAATTATTGACTACACAATTACTTTTATTAATGTAACCTCATTGCATATTAAAAAAGCAATTCCATTTATCAAAATTGGATTTGCACACAATTTTTCAGGTAATGATTTTTGTGAATTGATCTGTATGGCAGGAGGCACAATCATAGTTAAATCTGATGAGAGTTAGGCCCTGTTAATTATACACTCAATATCCTCTTTGAAGAAAATAAGGAAAATGTTATTCTCAGTATAGTTGTTGAGTCAGAATTGCATCTTCTGTAACTATTTCTGTAACTGTTGTTCACAAATACTATCCATAGCTGAAGTTCAAGTTATAATTAATATCAGTAAGCTGTGAGGTGTCAGCAAAATCATTATTTAGTATCTGATTTCTAAAAGAAGCAGTGCAGCATAACAGTAAAAAAGTACAGAATTTGGGTTAAAACACAGTCTCCTTCACTTACTAGCTATGTGACATTAGGTAAATTATTTATTTGAACCTCTCAATGTACAAAATTTCTTAAATTTGTTATGCAGATTAAAAAAATTTAGGAGCCTAAGTATTTAACACATAACTTCAATAAAGGGTGGCTATTATGAATACATTGCTATTGTCAAATTTAACCATTTTTTATCTGTCTTCATTGCATATTTATACATGAACAACTTATAAGATATTCATCTCAGGAGTGCATTTAAATATAAATCCTCTTGTATTTCACAATCAGTTTTCAATATTATACAGCTCTCCTTACCTGAAACCTTAATGTGCTGGTCAAATAGCTCATTTAAAAAAAATTTAGGGCTTCCCTGGTGGCGCAGTGGTTGAGAATCTGCCTGCCAATGCAGCGGACACGGGTTCGAGCCCTGGTCTGGGAGGATCCCACATGCCGTGGAGCAACTGGGCCCGTGAGCCACAATTACTGAGCCTGCGCGTCTGGAGCCTGTGCTCCACAAGAGAGGCCGCGATAGTGAGAGGCCCGCATACCGCGATGAAGAGTGGCCCCCGCTTGCCACAACTAGAGAAAGCCCTGGCACAGAAACGAAGACCCAACACAGCCATAAATAACTAAATTAAATTAATTTTAAAAAATTTACACTAGTATGAGCTATAGGTCTTCTTAGAAGATTCAAGCATGTGTTTTTTTCCCTTCCCTTCCATACACTTCTCCTTGGGCATACTGTAGTTGCATGTTCTCTGGGCTCTGTCTGCATGGCTCAAGACCGTACAATCATCTATGTTTAAAGAAAGAGTTTGTTAACTAGGAATCTGTAGCCCTGTCTCTTCAAAAGAAGAGCATCAGGTCTGGGGATTAAAAAATGGACAGGGAATTTTCCTTATGTCATAGCATTATACTAGACCGTGTGTGTGTGTGTGTGTGTGTGTGTGTGTGTGTTATCTCATGATCAGAATTTATTATTCTGCTGTAACATGTTTCTAAGGCAAATCCACACTACCTTTTCCATCCAAGGATTCTTTCTCAGGAATAGAAAATTGACTGAATACATAGTGTTGTCTCAATAAATTTCATTATAAATGAAAAAATTTATTCTTTCATTATAAATGAAAGAATTTTAAAAATTCAGTTGAGACATTGAGGTGAATGCTCACTACTTAAAAATAAAGTAGCTAAAAGGAAAAAAATGAAGCCAATAACTTAAGCTTCATTCCAAGAATAAGATGTTAAATCAACAATTTCTTATAATTTTTCTCCTTGTATCATCTGGAAAATGATCACAGTTCTTAACTGCATTTCAATTCAATTCAGTAGATTTTCCCTAAAATTCATCAATACACTAAGCCATCTGCTAGAATAAAGTTCAGGAATGAAGTTATATGCACAGATTATATTCATTCACTCTATAAACATGTGGATATGAAGTAGAAAAATATTGTTATAGTGAATCTAAATTTTATTATATTTGTTATCAATATATAGATAAGAAACGTGGAATCTGAGGTGAATAAGAACTGAAGAATTAAAACAATTTCAGTACAATAGCACTTTGCCATAAGATAGATCATGGCCTCCAAAGATGTTCATGCTCTAATTTTTGGACCTTGTGGATATGACACTTTATGGAGCAAAAGAGACTGCAGCTGTTGTTAAAAGTAAAGATATTATCATGAATTTTCCCGGGAGGCCCAGCCTAATCACATGAGCTTTGAGAAGCAGAGTACTTTCTCTGGCTGGAAGAAGAAGGAATGCCACAGAAGAGGGAGTCTGAGAGATTGGAAGCTTGAGACTGACTGGACAGACTGTTGCGACTCTGAAAAGGGTGTGGCCAACATGGCAGGGAGCACAGGTGGCCTTAAGCAGCTGAGAGCAGCTCTTGGCTGACTGCCAGCAGGGAAAGAGGGACCTTAGCCCTACAACAAGGAGCTGAATTCTGCCCATAACCTGGATGAGCTTGGAAATAGATTCTTCTCCAGAATTATACCTCATAATTCCACGTAAGGGTCTAGGCCAACTAACACCTTGATTTCAGTTTTATGAGATTAGGAGAAGAGAAACCAGCTGACCCTGCCTGAACTTCAGACCTAAGAGAACTGAGATAATAAATTTATGTTGTTTTAAGCCACTAACTTCATGGTAATTTGTTAAGGCAACAGTAGAAAACTAGTATATATTTTTCCCCAGTTCTCTTTCACATGAAAGTGTTATTTCTGTAACAGAGCTATCAGACAAAGTAATTTTTTAAATAATAAAATGTATTCTTTTACATGTATTTAGAGTTTTTATACTCAAGCCTGATTCATTACCTTCATATTTATTTAAAATAGTTTCTAAAATTCTTATGTGATTGAAGTTAATGTAATATTTATGCAATCAAAGTTAACGTTAAGACATATAATGATTTTATCAGGTAAGCCATGAATATAAATTACAAATTATCATAATTATTTAAGATCATAATATTTTCCTGGTGAACATATTTTTTCAAAAGTCATGGTTATTCTTATTAATTTTGCAAGTTCACTTTCACAATGAATATATTAACAAGAGTTCTTTATGATGAATAAGTAATAATAACCATGTAAGGATAAAAATAATTACAACGTGGATGGAAAGTCCTTGTTTAAATGGTTTTGTCTGCCATTTATGCACAATATGAGTTAGCAGAGGATATGGTATTTAACAAATATTGTCATTTCAATAATCCCAATTCTTAGAATATATTTTAATGAAATACTCCTAAATATGAAAAAGTTATGCATAAGGGTACTATTGCAGTGTCACTTATGGTAACTTCATTTATTATACTGAAGTGAACTAGGCAATAGCGATATGGTTACCCAAATTCTGGGATACAAACTCAATAAGAAATGATGTACCTATATAAAAGATAGTTATAAGTATATAGAAACTCATAAGAGTATGATTTTAAGTGAAAATACACAAAAACCCATGCTATTATAATAAGTTAAAACCTTTAGTATTTGAAAAGGAAGAGAATACATACAAATATTAATAGCTTTTTGAATAATGGAATTATAATAATAGTTTCTTTTGTATTTTCAGATAAGTTATGGTTATATAATTTGTACGATTTTATTTGAATGCATTAAAAATAGACATTATACCTATTTCTTAAACCCTATGAGTCTGATTGAAGTCTTTCTTCTCACATAATTCCATAGCTTAATGGAGTCTGAGCTTGGACAGCAATGGCCGTTGCATTATGCTTACAGTGAAGTATCAAAAAAAAATCTTGAAAATGAGGGAGAAAAACTGACCCTTGACATTTTGCTCACAGAAATCAATAAGAGAGTCATTCTTTTCTGCTCATCTTTACCAGTACTGGTCCAGGCTACAGCATCAGTCACCTCATCTTCCTTCAATTATTTCTCACATCCCAGTGCAGTCAGAATGATGGATTTCAGTAGGAGATCTGCTCACATCACCTTGCTTAAACTTTCTAATAGCTCTCTATATCTCTGAGGTTAAAGGATAAAATTCTTAACTTGGCTAACAAAGCTGAGCAGAGCCTGCCCCCACCAGACTTTCCAGCTCTTTTCCAAGGCCCTCATACTCTCACTCTCTGCTCTTCAACTGTATCGTTCTTCAGACAGTGTCCCAAACACGGCAGGCCTTTGCTCAGCCTTTTCCCTCTGCACCACTTCCCAATCTGTTTGTGATGTTAATACCCAGTTATCCTTCAGATATCAGCTCCAACATCTTCACTATAGTTCAGGACCTATTTGTGTTGTATATGCACTAATCTAATACTCATTCCTTCGCAGTGCTCATTTAAATCAATTTTTAAGTATACTTTCATTTTTGTGATTATTTGATTACCTGTCTCTGTCAACATAATGGAAACACTAGGATTAGGTCTCTTTGTTACCTTAGAACAATGACACATGATAGATGCTCAATAATTTTTTTTTTTTTTTTTTTTTTTTTTGCGGTACGCAGGCCTCTCACTGTTGTGGCCTCTCCCGTTGTGGAGCACAGGCTCCGGACGCGCAGGCTCAGCGGCCATGGCTCACGGGCCCAGCCGCTCCGCGGCGTGTGGGATCTTCCTGGACCAGGGCACGAACCCGTGTCCCCTGCATCTGCAGGCAGACTCTCAACCACTGCGCCACCAGGGAAGCCCAATAAATATTTTTGAATGTATGAATGAATGGGTGCCGGAAGTGATACTATAAATTAGCTCAATATAAAATCAAAAGCACCTTTAAGTAAAAATCAAATTGCTAGTACAATATGGCAAATGAAGGTGCCATTGGATGTCAAGTATTATAGTTTCATTGGCAAGGTTAGCATTATTGCATAAATAAATTATTGTTAGCATGAATGCATCAGTGTAGCTTAGTCTAATCCATTAAACATTTGAATCAACAAGTTGTTAAGTCTTTATGTTTTTTTCCAATAAACCTTTTGATTCCAAGTTGGCTTTTGAAGTGATTAAGTTTACGGGAAGAAATGTGATGGCAATAAAGCATGAATATGCTGGCTCCGTTGTCAGTTTTGCTCATGTAAATTACTGTTAGTATTCTGATTTTATATAAAATTTCATAGATGTGTCTATGGCCCTAAGAAGTGGGTCTCTTTCAATGTGGTGACAGAATTAAGTTTTGGAATTTGCTGGGTTTAGCTCTAACCCTGAACTGTGAAAAATTTACTGAACACAGGTACTTTATAATTTCTTATTGGATGAGGTCAACTGGCCTTTTCCAAACCATATACAGTCATTTATAATGTACCTTTTAATTTAATAAGCCAATATTCATTGGCTTCTATGCAAGATGAAAAAAAAACTCTATGTATCTGTATGTATGAAAATAGAAGTTAACAGAAGTTCATTTAACAGACATTTCCTAAATAGGATAGAGAGATGAAGAGAATTCTTGACCTTGAGAAGGTTAGAGGAAATAGACATGAATCAGTGAAATAAAAGAAAATGCAGTAAACAAAAACAACAACAATAGCATATGTGCTCAAGGAAGCTTCTGAAAAAGAATAGAGAATATATAATTTCTGAATGAAGAAGTGTGATAGTGTGATAGTAACTAGATAATGAGACAGACATGAAGCTAAAATTATTTTATTATATTAGAAAGTGATCAGCTGAACCAACTATACATTTAATTTTTTGTTGGTGACAAGATGCTGGTAAATGAAGGAAAGATGAAAATGTAGAATTCAGAGCAGTTTTAAATAAAAAGAAGAAGAAAAATAGAGAGTTTGGATATGTATACTAGTTAAGGTAACTGTAGATGCTATTACAAATAATCTCCAATTTTTAATGGATGAATATTATAGAAGTTTATTTGGCCCTTACATGTCAAGGTGGGTGGCTTTCCTCCATATAGTGATTCAGGAACCCAGGTTCCATCTATCTTTTAATTCTACCATCCTCTTCTGCATTTAGGTAGCTAAAGATAAAAGAGAATGGAAAAGGCATGCCCACTTCGTGAATAATCTGTACATATTCCATTGGTGGAATCTAGTCACAGGGTCAAGCTTGGCTGCAAGGTAGACTGACTGGGCAATGTAGTCTACAGATGACACTATGGAAAGAGGGTCATTAAATGACAATAGTTTTCTACCAATTAAGCTCTGTGAAATTTATATTGAGGCACATGAAAGCAAAATCTATAATCTTAGCACCCTAACATAAGAATACTATAAATGCAGTGAAAGGAAAATGAATACATTCTAATTTAAATAACTTCACCCCAAAATATATTTTATCAGTTTCTGGAAAGCATGAAACCTAAAAACTCTACCCTTAGAGCACAATGTTAGGTGGTCAATTTCAATAAATCACTTCTAGGATTATATTCCAAATGTTTCCTTTAATTTTCACTCGTAATTATGAGTTACAGAAGGAAGAAATGATTACTAAATCAATTGAACATGCCTCTTTTACCTGTATCAGATTTATTTATAAGCATGATTAGATAATCTTAAATTTGTAGAATATTTTTACCCTTCTTGGACTTTCAAATTTTTTAATGCACTGTTTTTGATTAAATAGTGAATGTATTTAGATATTGAGTCACATGCAGCAAAGGAATAGATAACATTGAATTTTTAAATATATTCAATTAATCTTTTGGGACATTGATTTCCCAGTGTCTAAACTGAGCATAATAATATATGCCTCAGATACCTCATAGGACTGTTACACGATTCAAATGAAAAGGATGTGAAAGTTCTTAGAACATTAAAAGTAATTTATAAATATAATATCTATCTATCTATAATATCTATCTATCTGTCTATGTGTGTAGGTGTGTAGTTTGTATATGTATGCACACATACACACATAAGGACACCTAAAGTGTACTTCTAATGGAGTAGTAGGACAGCAGAATAATCTATTAGGTAAATTGGAAGAAAGGCCTATTTTCTGAGATGCATCTTGACATCCTCCTGTCCTGTATCATCAGCTAATTATCTGCCTGAAGGCAAGTTCGATCTCTCAGGGTGCTGTCCACCACTATTATTCTATGAAAAAGTAAAATCGTAACGATAATGGAATTGCATTTCGCACACAAAGTTACAACTCACCCTTTCGAGTCTCAGCCTCCACTTTGATTTATTTCAGCTTTCGTTCTGGGACTCCACCTGTCACTTTTCCTAATCACTCTCTTCTATAGCCTGTTGTCAGGAAGTGAAATTATTTTCTGCTGTAGTCCTCTATGTTCGCTTTCATTTGGACTTTTCAGAAAAGGTCTTGTGTAAGCACTATTCAAAAATCCAAGTTAATCTACCCAATTGGACACAGGGTACAGAATTAGAACAGAATGCACAAAGATTGAATCCTCAACCCAGGACGTATGGCATGACCATGAGTGAATCACTTAATCTCGTCAGGCTTTAGCTAAGGGAATTACCTTAGTTGCTCACTCCAGGATACAGAAATTGAAAGAGCAATGGGATAATATATGTAAAGTGATGTTTGGAAAGAAGCAGAAGGGTAAACAAGACTTCCTCGCATCCTCTTCTGCTTTTAGAAATGAATTGCTCTAATGTGCTTTGTTATGATTGCCACGTAAGCGGTTCACTTTCAAACACTGCTGCAAATCCTAGCAAAAGTGGTTGTTCAGCATAAGTTGGAATAACGGTACTAAGCATCATCTGTGCTGGACCAGAGAGGGTAAATAAAAGTGATGAATATTCAGGTTCATTATGTTCTAAATCCCAATTTGATAGAGCTGCTTTGTAACATTAGAGAAATCACATTGTGTTAAGTCTCAGGTTCTGTGTCTCTAAAATCTGGTAAATTTACTGCTGGTTTCATGAATAATAAAGCAAATCTCTATAAAGTGCTCATTTAGTGGATATACTAAATAATAAAGGGATTCCTTGTATTCTGCTATTTTCAGTAATGCTTCTTGCCTTCATTACTTAGACATACGTGTCTTTTTTATTTTTATTCTGAATTCATACTATTTTTCATTAGATTGTGCCTACATTGAAGCAACCAGAGACAGAAAAAAAACAGAGCCTATGTAGGTGAACCATACAGATGAGGAGGATAAAACAGTCTCCAATTCATTGGATTCTAGAGTACCAGGAAGTGCCTTTTAAATGCAGGCTGTGTGTATAAATGGATTTAAAACACAAAGCCAAATGCAAAGCTGAGGGAAGCCAAATAGCCCTTATCCTAAACTGGCAAGGCTTAGAGTTCTGGTGCTACAAACCATCAGCTAGACCTGGCATGTTTTCACGAATTATTATATTAGACTGGACCATGAAAAAATAATTTATTGTCAGGGACAATTCGAAGGGTGGAGAACAACCCTGATTGCCAAGAACACTTGTAAATTTTGCAACAGATACACAGTTCAGAAGGTTTACTACCGTCTGTTTCTCCCCTCTTCATCAGCAATGCTGGTAGGATCATAAACCTAATCATTGATGCTAATTTATTTCTCCTGCCTGCACAGCTGAACTTTTCTAAGACTTGACACAGGAAGTGATTTGAGTATGTATGGATTTCACCAATCTGACTGTCTAATTTGGGATACTATGGTGTAAACTGTAGCTTTACAATCTCCATGAATCTTCATTTTCAGCACATATCTTTAAAGACACCAATTTATTGTGCTTGCTAATATAATACTGGTTTTTAAATTCTTATAATAGTTATATATAAGTCTTATAATAGTTAACCAGACGAGTGAATTATTCCTATATGTAAATTTGAGCTGTCTGGACCACTAGATACAAAGAAAATATAGGTCCAAATCCCTAGCTTTCATTCAAGTTCTCCTCAAATGACAGATCTTGCATAGAGTCTTCCCTGATTCATGTAGGGGGAAGAAATGGCTAGCCTGGAACTGCCATAGTTTTTCTATGAAGCAAACTACTTCCCATCTCATTTTACAGGTATGTCTACATATCTGATCTCTCCCACTAGTCTATAAAGTTCTAAAAGTTCAAGGCTCTGATTTATTAATTCTTCAGAGAAAACAGAACTTTTTCTCTAAAGAATTAATATACGCTTCCTACTGCATATAGGATAACCACCAAACCTTTACTATAGCTTATAAGTAGAGTGGACATAGCATTTATCTCATCTTTTTGAGTGAAAGGAGGAATTGCTACTCAATACTTTTGTGATAATAAGTATAATTGTCCTGAGAAAATTGAGATGTATGGCCGCCGTACTTACACAAGTTCTTCATGATTTGGACATTGCCTTGATTTCCAGACTGATTCTCCATCATGCTCTCATACACACTCTGAACTATAGTCATGCTGAATTGTTTGCAGTGCCCCACAGGTGCGATGTTCTCTCTCATGTCCAAACCTCTGCAGAAGACAGCTGAAATGACAGTTCTCTGTAATCCTTTTTTCAGCTCTCAGAAAGAGCATCAGCCCTGTAAGACTGTGTGCAGATTCTGATCATCTTCATTTTTTTTTAATACCCCCAAAGAGTTTTTGACTTACTGTAAGTACATCATTAATTATAGTGTTTTGAGAAAGATTTATTTTAAAAAAATTAATTATAATCCAAACTGGACCCAAATATTACATTCTGGTCTGAATATAAAACTAGAAAATAAAATCACATGGCATCAAATCTGGCTTTGAATTTTATATCTTTAAAGTGACCAGTGCATGACATTTACAGCCTGACTCACCCATAATGTTTAATAAATTGTTAAAAGAGAAGCAGTGAAATACTTGTCAGTCACTGTCTGTCCTTTAAATTGAGCCCATAACACTTCAGGTATGGTAAACCGTATTGTGATTGTGCTATTGATGTTAGATAGTAACTTCAGTTACTGGAAACTATGTTCTTTAACATTACTGCCCTATTATAACTGTGCTTGGTTTCTGCCATTAAAGAGTATTGTGCAAAAATCCAGGGAGACAAAATTTTATATGTGCTTTGAATAATGAAGCAGATTTCCAGACATTTCAGAACAAATTAGTCTTATTTTGTTGAGTAAATAAATATTTAAAATACTAATGATTTTATCTGATTAGGTAGTAGTCTGTGTATGTATGTTTGTGTATCTTTACATGGACAAGCGATTTGATATAGATATAGATATATACAGATTTTTTTATGCTGACATGATTTTTACATAAAAGTAATCATAAACCAGAGTATATCAATTCAACATTTTGAAACATCTCAATGAGAAGTAAAAATACTGCTATTCTTAGGAAGCCAAAAAAAGGTGTTGCATCAAGAAGAGTGAAATATGTAAAGTATAGAAGTTTCATCAGAAAATTTTTGAAAATCAGTATTGTTTGAAATTACAAAACTTAGAAAGTCAGCTAATGTCCTCAAAGGCCAAAGTCAGAAGGCACTAACAAAACATACTAAAAATAATAAGGCAGTAAGAGCTGAGAAATAGGAGTACAGCCTGGTAGTGAAATAAAATATGCAACAATTACATTGCTTTTAAAAGTTTTTGCTTCAGTTCCAAGCTAGCTTTTAAAATATACATTAAAATGCTTTTACTTTTAAACTTAGTCTTCAGGCTGTACTAAATACATACATAACCTCCATTTGTTTAGAAATGTAACTTCATTTTCCATAATTACCATCCTAACTGCTATTCCAGTAGGGCTTTGTTAATTCACACTAATGACAGGGAGACAATTGCTGAATTTTTGCAAGTTACTAAGTAAGTAAACAAATATAAAAAAAAAAGTCATGGATATTTCATTTCAGGATGTAGTTTATTTATTTATTTTGACAATTTTAGTATAGTTCTTAATTATTCTGATAATACTAGGACCAGTCAATATCCTGATGTGTATTCTATGAAACTTAAAATATAAGAGATGCTTTCTTGCCAACAAATTGCTTGGGTTAGCCAGCTTAGGGTACCAAATTATCCTGAGATAATAAAGTTTACTTTTTGGGGGAGTGTATTCAATGTATCCCCATTTTGAGGATTGTATTCAACATTTTTGGGGGAGTGTATTCAAAGCTGTTGTATACTATACCTGTCTTTGAGGACCTCACACTCTTGTATGACTTGGAACTTGTATTTTTTAAAAATACTTAACAATCTTCATTTATTCCTGATTTCCTTCTTTAGTCATTCTAAATTAATGAGGTATAATTATAATTTATCTTGAACTATGTTTTAGGCTAAAGGGCATTTATCTTTTGTTAGTTACTATTGGTATTGCTGTTAGTTTTAGATAGGATAAATTCCCAGACTCTGTGACACTTCCTAAATCTTTCCCTAAATGTTTATTTGCTATTCTGTACAAATTCAAGCTATCACTTGAAAAAAAAACTTTAAAATTATATGTGTAAACTATGATTTGGGGAATAACTTTTAAAATTTAGAGCTCCAGAATAGAAATTGAGATTTTTTGATTCTGAGCCTAAGTCATAAAGTGAACCAAGGCATGAGACTTACCCGCTTTGAGTCTCCAGAATTTTAATTAGTTTCTGAGTTCTTACCTTACTTCTGGGAATGTTTTTATTTTATTTCAGGGCACTAACTTTTATTCAGAATTCTATGACTGTATAATCTTAAATCAGCATAATAGAAGCTGGTGTAAGTGAAATAAATTAAAAATTCCTGCTTACAATTCTGAGGACACAATTAAGTATCTGGCAGGAAATCCCAGTCTTTTCCCCAGGGGGCCACACACACACTTGGAAAATTCATACTTTTGCAAGATTTGAATTGACACACAAATCTCTCTACACCCTTCATATAATTTTCCAACATTAACATTATACAGTCTTTACTTACTAATGCAAGTAAACACCATGTGCCTTGTGTAATGCCATTTATCCATTCAGTAATCCTTTTCTAAATTAGTGAGTGAAAAAAGAAAACCTATCATAAATGCCCTGTTGACCCATACTACCTCAGCAAAACCATATTGAGACTTCTCACATTCGTTTCTATGGACACAATCCTGTCTGATTTCTCCTTTAGAAATGTTTTCAATTTTCCCATGTTAATAACCTCATTATAACATAACTGTGTTTACTGTGTTATTCTAATACTCATAGTCTAGACAAGCATGTTTGCGTCCTCTTCTCCATCCTTTCTTCTCCTTTAACTAATGATAATCTCCCCTCATAATCCTGGGATTTCTCAAGGTCTCTAAAGCCTTCTCCACAGGAGAACAGAAGTCACTGCCTTTTCTTGACCCAACAGATTCTCACTAGATCATGCTTCTTACCATGCTGACATATGAGTGTGATCTATTCATTGTCTTTTATGAATTTTTATGTACAATTCACCCAACATTACTTTCTGATTCTGATTCACTTCAGAATTCAACTAATCAATATTGACTGCACATATTAGAAACACGGTATAGAAGAAAAAATGGATCTTAAATAAAAACGTTTGAAATGAATCCCAACTATGAATTTTATGTGGCTTTGGGGGAAAATAATTCCCTTAAACTCAGTTCAGACAAACTTAAGTTGTCTTCTCATATACAGAAGGAAGATTATACTTGAAAGTAAAAATGCAAGGATGTAAACGTTACCTTACAGTAAAATTTTAAAGAAAATATCTTATTATCTTCTTTTGTTCTGATTGTACCTAACAAAGGAATCCAAATACAGTGCTCAGTATCCCCATACACCCCAAAAGAAAACTGATTTAATTAGTTTGAGAAACTTGATAAAAACAGTCTCAAATTTTGATTTTTTTCTATTTTTGAAAATATCATGTGTCCTATAAACCAATAAAATAAATGACTTAGAAATGAAACTTATTGTAGGGGGGAAAGATTTAATTAAACCCTTAAGTATCAAGTTTTGATAATTATTTATTGTAGCAAAATGTTTACTTAAATTTATAATTTTCCTACTTCTTGTTTTTTAAATGCCACGACATTCATGCTGGACGTGCTTCTTTTTTTCAAAATATGGACCTGAGTTTTTTTGTCTTTCAATTTCTGTTGACATCTTATTCGTTGTCAGAAGAACAATAACCTGAACCCCCAAATAACCCTCCAGAATCGATTTTTAGAAGGTAATGTCTCTTTTCGATACCTAAGAGCACATAAAATATTTGACTTTAATTCAATAATAACAGCAACGGACCATTTTAACTTTCGTACCCAATAGAGCTCGTGATAATATAATGAAGTACATCAGATTCACTGAGTTATTATGATGGCACTTTATCAGCTCTGCACAACATGCTGGCAGAGAAGGTACATCGATATATTTACTCTAATATATATTGTTACGCAGTATGCGATAAATTCTCTAGTTTATGGCCTTCTGGGAACTGAGGGAAATGATTCAATTAGCAAGAACACATGAACTGGGGGAAATTAAATCAACTTTAATAAAAACATCTATAAAACATGTTGCAAGCCAAGTATAGTGGTCATTAGGGGCCTCATTCCTGGAAATCAATAAAACATTTCAAGGGTCGTATTTTTATAACTTATTCTTGCATGTTAGTTGGACTTGCCTCAAGGGCATCCCGAAAACTGCCAAAAGCTGAAGACTCCTGACTTCAGGGACACCGCATTTCTGGCGAGGTTGCTAGGTGTGCATTAGCCCTACGTATGGAACTGGGCCTGTGAAAGCGTCACAGCAAGTGATACGTGAATTTAACGTTGGTAGGAAGCACATGCAAGAAAGGTGGAACTCATGAGATTTTTGTTTTCCCTCAAAACTCAAGGTTTCCTTGACCAGATATGGTTTTCATCCATTTGTACCTATTCAGATCCCGCTCCTCTTTCATGATTGTGGGAGTGGCGATGCTTTCTATTGCCTCTTTATACATTTATGTGTTTTTTTCAACTTTTCTAAAATACCTATGTATTTTTAATTGCCCTTACAAAGTAAATAAATAAATTCAAGCATATTTGGAACAGAGCAGAAATGCAAATATGTGCATGTCTTCTTCACTTGCTTCCTGCTTCCCGTACCTCCATTTTCAATTCTACAGCTAGCCTCTCGGGTAATTGCTGTTTACAGTCTAGTATGTGTTCTTCTAGAAATATGTCGAATGTTTTTTAAATTTTTTAAATCTCTATGCACGTTTCAGGGCCCAGTTCAGGAAGCCACCTGACCCTAAAACATTTTTTCCATCTTCCCCCTGGTCAAATTGACTTCTTTTTTTATGTTCCTATAGTTCTTTGCTTAAACTTCTACTGCAGCATTAATTGCACTCTGCATTGTCTTATTATCGTTATGTGTACGTGTCTTTCTTCCACAGAGACCCTTAATTAAGTAAACATCAGGACAGTGCCTAATACATCTTTACATTAACTGCCACACTCACAGGAAATATAAGGACATATTTATTAAATGAATAAATGGATGAATGTATGGCATATCTGTGAAATAGGGCAAGTAGTGGATGCTAAGGGGCAGACAGGTTTGTAGAAAAGAGATATTTATCCATCTGTTTTGATCACAGAGAATTGCTGTGACCTAATTGTGGAAAGTGATAAAATAAATACATTTTGAAAATGTAGCTCTGGCTTTTACTATTGTGTTACACAATAACACATTACAACAATTCAGATATACTTACTTTTCTCTGTGATTTTATTACTTTTCTGCTATAAAGAGAAACATTGTTCCAATACTCTCAGACCCTCAGGGAAGGAAGAATGATTTTCACAGTAGTTTATACAAACACGGCTCTTTAAATTGGATCAGGAAAGCTTCTTTATAAACGACAGCAGTCATAGAATTTAGACTCTCAATTGCAATATAAAATTAAATTTTCAGTTTTTCCCAGCTGTGGCGAATGATTTAGAAGTTAGATTGGAAAGGAAAACTTGTTACATATGTAGAAGAGGTTTTAAAAGTGATTCATTATAAGAAAAACAAATTGGAGACATTTTAGAAGGTCCTTAGCAATGAGCTATTTTAGTTTGGGGTCCTTGAATCAATCTAAACATACAATTTGGGCAAAACATTAATTCATAGTCATGTAAGGTATTATATGTCATTTAAAAAGAAACGAAATTGTCATAGGAGTCTATATCTTCTATTGTTTTGGACTCTCTCCATCTTAACATACTCAGACTAGCCAGCACCTTCCAGAACATGGAACAGAAATTGGCTCACCTTAATGAGATAACCCACAACAAGTAAATGAAACAGAAAGATGATGCAAACTGCCCTGAAATGATAGCTCTCTTCTATGCAACCATGGCTACAGTATTACAAAATTTTTCCACTCTTCTGTTGCCAACTCTTTGGTAGTATTATGTATTTCTACGTAATGATAACCCATGTTCCAGTTTGACTACTGTTCTCAACTTCAGTGTCCCTTAACATTGACCTATGTGGCACATGAGAGAATAAAGCTATAGGATTCAGGGGACCTTCAAATTGACAAACATCTTTATAAACCTCTGTAACTAATTCCTTCCTATGATTTTTTTTTTCTACTAGCAACTAATACAGAATTCAGTGCAGGAAAGGTAAATATTATGAGTCGATGTCTCCTACAAACAATATTTGGACAAATTCTCTGCTTAATAGTTTTCCTCCTTGGCTGTTGGTAGCTTTCACAAACAAGGGACTTCAGTGAAGGTGGTGTCCAGCAAATGTGTGCTATGAATGATTATCTGGGAGCACATGGACCCATTTTGAAACTAAGTCTGGACCATGCTTTCTGTCTCCTTTCTTATGTGCCCCTCTTAGGTTCCCACAAGCGCTAGTTGTATTAAAATTTGTGATTCGATGGTGTCTACGTTTGAGCTTAAGTGAGAAAGAGGTTCTCCTAGTGGCTTATTCAGCAATGAAATGGAGTATCTGAGTTATTGGAATGTAAAAGACACCAGGCAATTTCACCTTCACCCTGTTCTTCTCTTCTAGAAAGCTTTTCATGGCAGCCCTCCAGCTGCTTTTCTTCCAGTTGAATTTGAAATGCTCTATTACCTTGGCTAAATTTCAACTATGTCAGTAAAATCCCAAAGAGCAAATCAAGCTAGCAGCAAAAGTGCCTTTCCTAAGTAAATAGACTGCTGACCCCCAAATTTGAGAAGAGACACCATACCATCAAGATTATTTCATTGTCAGTTTTAATAAAGGCAATCATTTTCTTGTGCAGGGCTATCCATTGATGAACTCAGTTGAAAGGAGCTGCCTATCTCCTTGGACTGAACACAGCTCATGGCTGTACTTGAGTTCACTTATTGTGCTACCAATATGACCAACTCTACCCCAGTCGCCACTATAAAACGCCAGAGACTGGCCTCAAAAGGGAGGCCATCCGTCTTCCCCTAAAAAGCAATCAGGACTAAGTCTACCATGTCATACATCCTCAATAACCTCAGCTTCTATAAACAACCCATTCCTTTCTCTTCTGAAACAAACTAATCAAGCCATGTGGTTTTTGTTGATTACATCCACCATCCTTCTTTATAGTGCTAAGTAACACTGTCTTCACTCCCAAAGTCATCACTGGTTGAAATCAACTATGCTACTCTTTCATCACTCTTGGTGAGTCCAGGAAGGTCTTCCATCTAACGCTGAGATCCTTGGTCATGTCTTCTAATGAATAGCTCTTCTATCCCACCACATGAACCCATTTCCAGGGTCTTCCTAGACCTGCTCAATCCCAATCATTATAGGCAACATCTCTAAAATCTCAATTTCAAATATTTCACTGTCTGAGCACTGCTTATTACCTCTCCACCTTACTTCTGTGAGCCCAATTTTAGCCATTATTCAGTCCCATAGGAACCTGCAATTCGTTGACTATTAATGTTTTACTGTCCCTCACCCCCACTTAACCTTACTGCCCTTATACATAGCTTAGATTACATGACTCACCATTTATAATTGTCACTCCCTTGCCTACTCCCTCATGTTCTTTGCCTGTTTTTTTTCCCTTATCAACCTCACCTGTCAAACTTGAGCTTTAGTTAAAAATCTATCTTTCCTCCTACTGCCAGCCTACAGTGAGCAGTGAACATGGTTGAAGAAAACCAGCAGCTATACTGATGATGTTAAATTTATGGCCACAGATTTATGACTCAGCATTGCCCAGAAATCCTCCTGCATTTCTGTTGTCAATCCATGCTCCCACACTCTGAAATGACTGTTTGATAACTTCTCTTCTCTCCTCAAACCTCAGGTGTCTCCTCCTCCATCCTAACTCTTTCACCTGATAACCTTGACTTTTATATCCTTTAAAGAAAAGCTATCAGAGGATAACTTTCTAATTATTCCACCACAAATCTACCAACCTTTCTTCACTTTACCCATATACTTCTGTTTACTCCTGTTTCAATGGGTGAACTGTCCCTGACACTATTGAAGTCCAGCAGTTTAATCTGTAGGCCACCCCTTCTCATGCACTCAAAGTCCTTGCTCATTTTTCTCCTGCACCAGTTAATTGATTGTTCCCATCAGCATACAAACGTCCTAAAATATTCCCACCTTAGGGAAAAAGCTTCTTTGATCAAAAGTCCCTCTCCAGCTGTCACCCTTTATAGAAAAATTCCTCAAAATGTTTGTTTTATTACTTTCTCTCTTGATATATATTTTTTAACATCTTTCTTGGAGTATAATTACTTTACAATGGGATACAGCCCGGCTTTTTAAGCCCACTTTGCTCCTGCAAGTTCTCTTTCCTGGGTCCCCAGTAACATCAACCCTGCGTACTTCAGTGGTCAATTCTCAGCCTTCATTTTATTTGATAGTTGCTTTTGACATATTAATTCACTACCTCCTTACAAAAGGCTTTCTGTACTTGGTTCCCATGCCACGACACTTTTCTGGTCTTTAGCCTATTTGACTAGCGCCTCTTTTAATCTCATTTCTTGGTTCTTCTTTCCCTTTCTAAGAAATGCTGGAGTTGTGCAACTATCTGACCTTGGGCCTCATCTCTCTTTAATCCGCACTCACTTTCCAGGTGATCTTATCCAGTCTTATTGCTTTAAATATTGCACAAACTCTCAGGCCTCAGGCTGAAAATTCTCCTCTGAATTCCGCTTAAGTGTCCGATGGGCATATCAAACAGAATACTTGATGTATGTAATGTGGGGATTAAGTCATATTTTTTTAAGTTCATTTTTAAAAACCAGAGGGAAGGCAAGGAAAATGGTGATTCTTGCTAAATCTATACAGTAATTGTACCAATATCAATTATATTTCTGAAAATTTCTCTATGATTTCAATGCATCATTATTTCTTCTAAAGTAAAAAATGAAAGCTATGTCCACATTCTTTAAATATATCAAATATCCATACCTGTGGACATGTAACATGGCTACAGAGAAATAAATAAAACAAATAGGCTCACATCCAAGTAAGTTATAAAGTGCAGACAATAAGCCTTTAAATCACTTAAACCTAAGCTAAATAGTTATTTTTAACATCCTAATACAATTGACGATGTAACATTAAAATTGTTATAATATCCTCGTTGTAAAATCCTGTATTCTTTCAATAAAAAGCCATGTCACAAAGCTAGTTGTGAAATAGCAACAAAAAATGAAAGTGCCCACTAGCTGAAATAAAAAGATCATATAGTCCTTTCAAATTACTACAAAAACAAAAGATATGGAAGATTACTGAAATTTAGTGGGAGGATGATGTAGAAAAGAAGCATAAAATAATAGGAAAAATATGATTAAAAGTTAAGATGTAATATATCAGTTATGAAAATAAACAAATGGAACAAAATGCACATTTGAATATATATATTCAAATTAGATGTATATATATATATTATATATATATATGTGTGCTTTTTATATGTCACCTCTAAAGCAAAGTAACACTAAAATAATTATGAATAGTCATGAGAGAGGAAAATGCTCACAGGTAATATAAAATGAAGATATAGGATAAGCTATTATATAGTCATATATAATAATGTCTTAAGAATAAATGCATATGCAAACACAACACACACACACACACACCACACATTCCTCTGGAAAGAAATGAAGTACATGTTTACAGTAGTTTGCAGATGAAAAGTTGACAAATGATATTACTCTCTTCTTTTTACTTCCCTGTATTTTATATTTTTGTTGGTAAATATTCATTATTTTCATATGAGCAAAGGTTAATATCAATACTTTATTTAAATAAATTACAGGTCATCTTTAAAACCTTTAGTCTCCACCCATTTACAAAGTATTTCACCTTGAATTCAAGGACTTCCGAAGTCTGCTGCACTTACCATCTTTCCAGTCATTTTTCTGATCTATTATGTTAAAACTGCTCCAACTAAAGAGGTCTACCTTCTGATCTTCAAGCACTGTGCAAGTTTTCACCTTTAGCCAAAGTTGTAATGCCTTCAAGGTCCAGGTCACATTTTAGTTCCTTCATGAAACATTTGAGACCATCATAACCTTTGGAGATTATTCTCACCACAGATTCTCAGACCATTTTTTTCATCTGACATTTGACAACGGATTTCTGGCATAGTTTTTAAATTTTCAGTAATTATGTTCCCTAAGTATTAGATACTACTAAAGAAACAAAGTAGATACCCTGCATCAAGCTCAGAACTCTACCTACAAAGGCCCTTAAGAAATTTTGGTATTGTTCTAAAGGATAAAATGAACTAACATAAATCCATTACTAATGTTTGAAAATAATTTCTATTAAACCAAGAAGTGTATTTGTTTAACCTCAGATAAGTGTGAAATATGCTGGTTTTATGCAAAACTAGGATAGGTCATAGTAATTGGATAAGTGGATCTACAACATCCCCTTCTTACTCCTCTTGTCTGGATCTGTCCATGGTCCCCCACATCCTGACGTATAAATGTTTCCACAGATCTCTCATTGCAGTCCTTCAGCCACTGTAAGTATGGGGAGTTAATAGCTTGAATATCAATTACATAATATAACTCTAGTTAAATAATAATTGATGCAGAATAATTAATGGTCTCCTTTTGAAAGTGACTAGTTTGAAAAAGGAGTGAAAAATCCCAGTCATAAAATTGGAATGGTAAGGCCAAGAAAAATTCTCCATCCCCCTGATGCACTATGTCATTCATATCTCAGAGATTTTGAAAAAAAAACTTTGTTTTGTTTTACAACATTCCATGGTAGTCTAGAAAATGGATATTAAAATGTCTCTTGTATGAATCTCCTATACAGAAGATGTCCAAATAATTTATGTAGATACACACCACTCAAGGAGGTGAAGTGTAATTCCTTCCCCTTATAGGCTGTGTTTGGTGACTTCCTTCATAATAGTAGAGTATGGAAGAAGCAGGGAATAACTTACATTTAAGAAATATGAAAAGCACTACCTCAGGCATGTGATCAAGGTTCACATCATCGGTATAAGTCCTACTGATAGAATGTACCATTATAAGATATAATAGGAATGGCATTTTACTGTAGTCTGTAGTCTTCCTCCCCAAAACCCTAACTTCAGTCTAACCACAAGAAAAATAACAGACAAACCCAAATTGAAGGACACGCTACAAAATACCAATTAATATTCCTCAAAACTTTCAAGGTGATCTAAACAAGGAAAATCTGAGAAACCGCCCCTGTCTAGAGGAGCCTAAGGATACATGATGACTGAATGTAAGGTGGTATCCTGGATGGGACCCTGGAACAGAAAATAGACAGGGAAAAAAACAATTAAATCTGAGCAAAGTGTGGACTTTAGTTAATAGCACTTAACCAGTGTGGGTTTCTTAATTGTGACAACGTACTGTAGTAATGCAAGTTGTTAGCAATAGCAGTTGTCGAAACGGGGAGGGGTAAATAGGGGTATAAATCTAAATCTATTCTAAAATAAAAAAGGTTGTTTATATTTTAAAATGTCTCTTGCACTATCCACTATAAAATAGCATTTAATGTTTACAGGAACATACCAGATCAAGTAGAGTGATAAAAGAAATAAGTTTTGATCTTTGGTATGTAATATTCTTTAAATGAAAAGCATTCTGGTTAAAGAAGAATGTGTTCTAGAAAGTCATTCTATCACTCCAGCAAGACTGTGTTTTATGTATAGTCTTTGGTTTTAAAGAGTTGTAATTGCTACAAATACAGTTGAAATACATGTCTCAATAAATAAGAGGGAAAGTGGATGAATCCTAGTAAAACCTTACTATTATAGGAATCTTCTGGAGAATTATGGGTTGTTCTGTATCCTTTGGATGTCTCCATTCTGCTGTAGCTGAAGCATGACTTACTTTCATCATTATTCCCTTTCACAGATAACAATACACACACACGCTATGTGCTCGTCTCATCTGGCGTACGTAGTTCAAGAATGCAGGCTTATTCTAATGATTTGTATACTTTGAGTCATAAATGGTTTAACAGTATTTTCCTCTCTGCTGTTCCATTATGATTTCTGGCTTCTTTGAACAAAGGTAATTATTGGCAGTCTATCTTCAAAACCTTTACTTAATAGGTGTTTTGTGCAATAGTTAGATGAGGACATGTCATTTATTTCTAGCAGAGTTTATTTTGGAGTTGGAAGGTAGCATAGAGTACACTTGCTACAAAACTTTTAAAGGAAGAAATTGAGGCAGAGAGGGGTAAATCATTTACCTAAGGGTACATAGTTTATTGCAAAGCATGTACTGGAAATCTGACTCCTACTGTACTAAAATGCTTCCCACAAACTAATATTCACAACAATTATTTTCCCAACGTTTTGGATTTTAATAGTCATTTAAATTTGTAGTTATCACAGTTTCTGACAGAATACGTTGATAATCATATTTTTGACAAATGGAGCAACCATTCTAAAATCGTACTGTATCACTTGTGGATGATAATAGGATATAAATGAATGTGCCACCCACAGCAGGATGAAGGATGCAGCTGGAGATAGTCCATGATCCTCAGAAGACTTTAGCATGGTCCGTAATGCTGAATTACTTGGGTTTTGTGTGTGTGTACCTGTGCATGTGTGTGTATGTGGCACAGCTGAAAGATAACTTAAAAGAAAATACAGTCCACTACTTTTTGTCTTTTATTCATTTATGTGCTAGAGATCTCCAGGCAATGTAGCCACTAGTTAAGCTAGTTATCCATTGAAATTATTTTGTGAAACAGACAATAATTATATATAATATATTAATTATAAGTAATATTTAATAATTATAAGTAATATATATCAATTATATATATTATAGGTAGATAAATCCATACATATCTTATAGGTAAGAACAAAGTGAGAGATTATTATAAAAAGTCAAATAAATAGATTATCAATTGATAGCTAGATATTACAGAATGCATATACACATATCTTCAACTTCATTCTTTCTCATAAGCAGTTAAGTTGTATATTTGCCTTGGGAGTTCAGGAACATCTGTGGTAGCTATCTGGATTTGGTTGCCAACAGCCTCTAGGCTTATGAACCCAAAGTCACCTCTGAAGAGAGCCTTGGGGCTTATGATCAGTGTGATGATTCCTTACAAGGGTATCGGTGTCTGTAATGCATCTGATAGAAAATCCTGCCAAAGAACACTAAGCACAGGGCAGCAGAACCATGGAAGAAAGACGGGAAAATAAGGCTCTCAGAGGCGCTGAGTGGCGTCCCCCATGTAATGCCTGAGGATATAGCTCAGGCATCACCAAAAATGGAGCCCACTGATGGGGACCCAGAAACAAGCTTTGGCTATTAAGCCTTGACCTGAGCTGTCCTATAGCACAGCTAGGCATCCCTATTAGCCCTGAAGTCTTAATAGCACAACTCAAAGATGTGTGGCACATCCAGAGATGAAAATAAGAAAATGTCTTCGACGAGAAGAGCAAGCGTCCACTATAGTGAAGCTTACAGAATGGGAGTTAGAAAACAAAATACCTAAGGCATCAAGTGAAATGATATACTTGTAAAATGTTTCAGCAGTAGGTGTTATATAACAAGTAACAGGCTATTTAAGCTTACCTTGCGATACAAAATTCTCAAAATCTCTTTAAGGCTATTTTTATAAATTGTGCTATTTTAATGTGAGTATATAGGCATTGATAGATCTACACATTAATGATGTACTTTTCGTATAGCCTTTAAGCTTCATGTCCTAATATAGTTACTTAAATATTCTCCAGCTGGTTTGAGAAGACCCATATACATAGCAACTTTTTGTCATACCTTGTTGATATTTTAGTTTTTAGTTTTTCTGTTTTTTTTTCCTTCTTCTGTGGTACGCGGGCCTCTTACTGCCGTGGCCTCTCCTGCTGCGGAGCACAGGCTCCGGACGCGCAGGCCCAGCGGCCATGGCTCATGGGCCCAGCCGCTCTGCGGCATGTGGGATCCTCCCGGACCGGGGCACGGACCCGTGTCCCCTGCATCGGCAGGCGGACTCCCAACCACTGCGCCACCAGGGAAGCCCGATATATTAGTTTTGACTGTGTTTTCCAAACGTCAAAATTTGGGAGTGACATTACAAATTTTCTTAATTAGAGCCTCAGACATTTGGATGATGCCAAAAGCTTAGATAAATATTCATATATGAAGTAATGCTCAAATTTCACACACTTTGTTAGCATGCCAACTACAAGAGAAGTTGTACCCAATAAAGCTGCCTCCTAGGAGGATGTCTGTCTACACAGACAACTTTCAACCACTGTAGTAGATAAGCCAATCAAAATAATAATCAAATTCATCAAAATAATGTGATTGGGTTGTAAGCAATTATACTCCAATAGAGATGTTAAAAATTAATTAATTAATTAAGTCTAAAAAAATAATATGTCGACTTTCTTAACTGATTTCCTTGAATGGGATTGATTCTGCTTCACTAAAAATAGAATGTAACAGCTTTCCTTGGTCAATGACTGAATTGGTTAGTGTCTGTCTATATAGCTAAAACATATTTCATAAGAGCAAAATAGTTAACTTACTGACTTGATAGTTTCAAAATCATTTGAAATTATTTTATTCTTTTTATTAAAAGTAATTCAAGGTGGTAGAACTCAAAACAGTATTGCTCATTTATCCTCTCTCCACCCCAGCTTATGCTCTATTTCACTTTTTCCCCAATACTTTTTTCAAATGTAGTTAAAAGGATTAATAGAAAAATAAAGACCTATAAACACTACCTAATAGTAGATTCAAAAGTTATGAGTACTCATCAAATTGCTATTAAATTTCTAAACCTATATTCTCAATTTCTGTCCTTATCTCAACTTAAATGCGGGGGAAGGGAAGAACCCTAGCTCCTTTGCATACCTGTGCTATAGAATAGATCTGTTGTTAACAAACCTGGCTGATCATTAGAACCACCACTGGGAAAGCTCTATAACAGAGAGATGTCCCGATTGAGTGCATTTATTCAGATGATGGAGGAGGTGAGAGTATTTCCTGTTTAGATAAGAGTGTGGAATGCATCATCTACTCACACAAAAACCAGCTGCCACAGCACCTCATGAAATATAGAAAAAACGGAGAGCTTACAAGTTCAAATTCCAGAATCCTTAGACTGGAGGAGGATTTTCTGAGCTCATGCATGAGGCTTGCATGCTGTAAGCTCATAAAGCCCTTCAGTTGGCGGCCACCAGGACAGGCCATAGTCAGCTTACTTTCCAGCTGCCTCTGGCCACAGCCTGGAAGCACCAGATGATCTGAGAGCAGGAGAAGGATCTTGGCCTCGGTGGTTTGCATAAACATGGTGTGATAATTCTTCTGGTCAAGAGGAAAGAGAAATGGGCCATATTATGTCATTAATCATCAAAGTTGTATGTCCATGTATATATTTGATAATAAATTCACAGGCATCAGGGCTAATTCATTTGAAAGTATTTTATAACCAATGTCATATTGGGTCTTCTGTTTAGCATTTTTCTTTATGGTGAAAGATCATTATAATATTCCAAATGTTTACCTTAAACATATATCATTTTACAATCATTTTTGGTTTAATGAGATGTTTCTGTGACCTATTTTATTAAATATTTTAAGTGCTTTGATATCAGGAACACGAGTCAATTGTTTGCTTATTACAACTTGCTACATTAATGGAGTTAGAAATAGAACCCAAAATTTCAGATTCTCAGGACTCAGCGCTCCAATTTGAAAGGCAATATGTAAATCAAAGACAGTGTCAGTGTCAACCATCAAACAATAATATCAATGTATTGGATTAGATTTCAATTCATTACAGTAAGCACTTTTCATACATTGGGTAGTTTTATTTCATTTTCAAGTGTCAACACCTTTTAAGTGTTTTAAAATCAGTTTTATAACTGGCTTTGGGAGAAACACTCACAACACTTGACACTATTCACTTAGCTGATTATCATGTTGTATTATGAGAGTGAAGCAGTTTTAAAAGAAATTGACTCATTTTATTCCCCTCTAAATAGCACAGGATTTCTAAGGTAATGATTCTTCATAACTATGAGAAAAATAGTAAAATTACCCTGGTAACTGTCCCAACTTCTAGCACAGCAACAGCATTAAGTGATTAAGACCTAATTCTAACATTGTTCTAAGTAAAATGCCCTAACCAACCCTCCATGTTCTTTTCAGTTCACTTCAGCATGTTTCCAGATTGTTTAATGAAATGTGTCCTGTCAGTGTCTGACCCCTCTGGGAGCCAGTGAATACTTTTATTCCTAAATAACATTAGAGAGATCTTTACCTTTTCCAGTAATCTATTGATAGCATCTGATACAATTTGGAAGCCTGAGCACGTGGCTTGGGAAGCATGACTTAATGTTGAAATATTGTCTCTTGTAACAACTCTTTGCATTAGGATGCAGCAAATGACTTCTATTTATTGCTTACTTGCTATGGGTCAGACAATGTAATAAATAATTCTAGCTGTTATAGCAGTCCAGCAAGGGGAGGAGTATCCCTGTTAACCTGTCCATTTGACCCTACTTGGTCATAACCAAAGTCAATTTTGATAAATTTGCATCCAGAAAAAGATGACTCACAGGGACACACCACACACACACACACACACACACCCATGCTGCACTCAAACTGGTCTTTAAAGGTATTGAAAAATATCACAGCTATAATTAAAGTTTTCTTGCAGACTATAGGTGGTCTGCATTGCATACGTTATAGAAATCCTTCTTTCTATAAGCTATGTTATCTCCAAAACTTCCAATCTCTTTCTTTTTTCTTCCAACATCAGTCCCTCTGGCCTTGCTCTGCTCTAACCACTCCCCTCTCTGGCAGCTTCTCTGGTCTCCTCCTCAGTCCAGTGTCATGCCCCCTAGGATTTCTTCATTCTTCTCTAGTAGAGCAAGCCTTTCTTTGTCTTCTCCAGTTGTCCTCTTATTACATATCCTTTTCCAGTTCAACAAAAGACTAGCACGTTTCTGCTTTAGGAGATAGGGGAAGAAGGAGTGCATGTAAACCCTTAAATTCTAGAATTCTTTGTCACATTCCCATTTCTCAGATGAGAAAAATGAGATTCTGATAAGTAACTTGTTCAGCTGCTTAAGTCGTCAAAATACTGCTAAGTATTCTTAACAAAAATTTAAAGAAAGTGGTTAGATTTTTTAAATTTATGTTTTTTCCACTACATAACACTGTTTATTGTGGTAGAAATTATGTCCAAATGTATGAACTTTAAAAACCAAAGATAGTTGTCTGGTATATAGGATGTATCCTCTGTAGGAAACTCCTGGTGATTCTCAAAAATCTATCAGTCCCTTTTATTTTATCTTTCTTTTTAAGCCAAGTTTGCATAACCCATTTAAGTGTTTAATTTGAAAAGAATCCTCGGAATTTTTTCTCAGCCAGTCTGCCTTCTGAATGATAGACATCACTGAATACAACTGACTCTTATTCATTTCTGACAAGAACCTGCATTTTAGGCAATTATTATCTCCTAAAAAGGTGTCAGTTTGTATGAGCTTTTTGGTGGCATGTGTAGTTGGGATAGACCATCATTCTAACCAACTAATCTGAAAAACTGAGTCAATAGACAAGGAAGTGATGATCACATGACTCCTGAGAAAGCAAATATTAGTGATTGCTGTCTACTTCCATGACCAATTTGAATTATGGGTTTCCATAGGTAAAACCATTAGCATTCGTATGGTAATGTTTAGTCCTCTCTGAGCTGGCCACCTCCAGAAAATTAGTTTTGATTGAGATAGTAACATATTGTGAAAAATAAATTTCTTAAAGGAATAATATTCTATGTTAAGGCAAATTATAACAGGTTAGGAGCAGTAGGAAACAGGAAAGCAAAAAAACTGCAGCTGGGAAGATTAGCAGAAATTCTAAGGAATGGTTCATGCTTGGATTCTATCATATAATAGATACAACCTTATCTTACACACAATTTTGAGCAAGGATGTCATTTAACATCAATGTATTCTTTAATATTTTTCCAACAATGGAATTACAAAAGAAGCAATATCATCATTAAAATATCTTATTTGTTTTATTCTAAATTAAATTTTATCTAAGGAACTATTTTTAAATTAGTAACCATTTATAAATTAATAATCCCTATGCAACCACAAGATACTGGAAATATTTTCATAAAGGATGGACATCATCCTAAAATTAGCAGTGGCCTCTTGACCTTGGCTTTGTAATTGGTTAATCCTTAAAAAAAAAAAAAATCTGTGAATCATGGCTCCATCTGCAATATCAATTTAACAATGTCAAGATCAAACTCCCAGACAAATTTTGCTCTCCTGCATTTCTGTCCTTGATAATAATTACACATGTTCCCACAAACTCATTCTCAATGACTTTTGCTCATTTCTTAATTCCTCAGTGACTGGAAAAGTTGGAGTTCAAAATCACCTGATTTTCTTGGGAAGTCAAGTGATAAGAGATGATTAGAGCTGTTCTGTATAAGTCTGCTGAGAATTCCCTAAGTTACCTTGGAAATAAGAACAAGTCTGAATATCAAAAAATAGATATAACGCTTACTTATAGAAAGCCTCTGAGAATATTCAATACTAGTAGTTCCTTCATGGTTCTGAAAACTACTTTAGAGATTTTTTCACATTTCTATAAATTTCCCTCTCTCCTATCCAATCAAACATGGCCATGGGTGTAAACTAAATATTTAGATTCTAATGCTAGACATGTCTTTGAAAGGAAAAATGTCTTGCAAAAGTAACTTGATTCATGCTGTCATTATGTGCAGAAATTACCTCTACTTCCCACCCATCAATCTCTGCATTTCTAGGTACCTACCCCTGCAGTAGTGAGGCACTGAGAATGAGATAGTAGAATTGAACAACAAGGCAGATATCCATCTTGCTAGTCCACCCTCATTGAAGTTAAGCCAGATCTCAGAGAAAAGATTGGAGAGCCTCGACTGATACGGAATTATTTGAACATTTGAGTAACAGGTCAGCCAGTATAGGATTGATACACTAACAAATGAAACATGGGTTTTAGCAAGCATGACTTTGAAAACAAGATAGAAGTTATTGGTGTTGAAGCAGTTTAAAAAAAATACTCAGAGTTACAGAAAAGAAAAAAAAAAGTCATTCTGAAAATAAATGAAGAACATGTTCTAACCTCTCATTCAGCAACTGCTGTTACCAAGAAAAAAATCAAATTTGAAATAAATCTTCCTTCAACTAGCAAGCCATTAGAGCTCAAAAGTCATTGTTTTTAGAATCCAGGGTTATTAGCTTCTTGACTCTCTGAGCTGACCATATACCGAAAAATATGCTTAGAGAGGGAAAAAATCGTAATCTCTAAGGAGAGTTCGCTCAAGAAATTTAAATAAAACATACAAAACTAAAATATACAATAACTTATTCACAATATATATAAATGTTTAATTTTCTTCCCCAAATTTTGGCAAGATAAATATCAAATGGCAATTATCTGGCCTCTGTCTCTGCCTCCCAGTAGGATCCAACAATTCTGGAAAGTAATGATCTCTATTTTGAAAATCAAATTTATTAGTGGGTCTCAAGACTTGTTTATTGAGCACAGTTCTAACCCTGTTAATGCAACAGTGTAAATGGGTTGGGAAGGAGGAGATGGGTAAAATAGGAACATCAGCAGTAATACTCTTCTTTCCTTGAATTTTAGAGATGGATCTACTTAGCAGTGTGTGAGAGAGAAATCATTTCATATGTACTTTTCAAAGTGATTCACATCCATTATTTCACTTGGTCCTCTTATTAACCCTGTGAAATAAGAGAAGGACGGTTTCTCTATTTCTCTATTTGAAATTGGAAATCCAAGACTCAAAACATTTATTTTCCCAAATCACGTGACTGCTAAGTCATAGATGCAAAAGTAGAAGCCACCAGGTCCTTCTGACTGTAAGTTCAAGTCCTCTTCTTTTAAATCCTTCTGACACCTGGAAAACATGTCCTTCCACAAGTTCACCCTGACAGTATCCAAATTGTGAGTTGGACAGCTGGGTTGATAAACTCTTGGGCAATAAATAGTTCATTGAGTACTCAAAAGAGAATTGTCTACGTGGATAGGAATACAATACACAATACAGACTTAAGTTATATTTAGCACAATAAGAGAATTTATCCATTTTACATTAGTGTCCAGTATAGTATGTATTTCATGCTGTCTACAATGTAATCTTATTTTTATAAATTTATTTATATCTTATTTATTTATCTTTGGCTGCGTTGGGTCTTCGTTGCTGCATGCTGGCTTTCTCTAGTTGCGGTAAGCAGGGGCTACTCTTCCTTGCAGTGTAGAGCACAAGCTCTAGGCACGAGGGTTTGAGAAGTTGTGGTGTGTGGGCTCAGTAGTTGTGGCTCGCCAGCTCTAGAGTGTGGGCTCAGTAGTTGTGGTGCACGGGCTTAGTTGCTTTGCAGCGTGTGGGATCTTCCCAGACCAGGGCTTGAACCTGTGTCCCCTGCATTGGCAGGTGGACTCTTAACCACTGCACCACCAGGGAAGTCCCTACAATGTAATCTTAAATACAAATCTTATGTCTTTAAACATTGTTTATGCTCTCATGTTGTGGATTTTCAGTCAATATAAAATAATCTTCATAATTTTTAAAATTTTTATCTTCTATTTCACTCTTGCCATGAAATCTAGATCTGTTTTCAAAGTCAGAAATGATAAGTTATCTTACAACCAGTGTTCTTCAATAACTTATAAACTGGTTACTTATAAACTGTAAGCACTGGCACTACTAGAGTAAAAACAATTATTTGAAAATAAAATTTGTAATACACATGAAGTTACAAGAAATCCATCTGAACGCTCAATAGTTATTTATATTTAAGTCTTCATTCTGTTAAATTAAAATGAGACTTAAAAGGTCAAAGATAGACAGGCAAATTGTGAATGAATCCATTTTAGCCAGCATTGGAGTTGGCCAAAATCTCTTTGACTTTCACCATGAACTTCAGTAAGAGCTGAATGATTGAAATCATTGTCTCTTCTACTCTAATGGTATCTGAAGAAGTTCTGCTTCTGAGTTCACTTTCTAGGAAAGTGGACTTTTGTGGGTCTTATTGTCCCTGAGCTTCCATTTTCTTTTCAGTTTTTACTGCAAAAGAATCTTCCCTTTTTCTTTGCTCTGGTAAAATGACAAGCAGAGACTCAGGGATATGCTTGTTGCAGCCCCATAGAAGCTATTAGAACTCTCAGTTGGCTCTGCTTTTTCTTTCTGTTGTTGCTATTAAAGGGTCCAGTACATCTAGGGGTGATATGGATTTCAAAGTCAGCCTGAGGATGTGGATAAATTATTCACTCATCTTAAAAAAGCACTTTACTTAAAATAACTCTAGGCAACTAAGAATTATGCTGTTCTTCTATGTTTAATTTGAAGTGCAAAAAAAGACTAACAGGTGCTTCCTGAATGTTCTTTGTATTGTCAGTGGTATAGAATGTCATCACATGATTGACGCTATGTGAATACTGACTTGAGACTTGAGTAATATATTAAGAATGTGAGGCAGTCAGCTTTGTTCACCTTCATTTGTCCTACAGATTTTTAGATACAGCCTTTTCAAGGATGGAGTGAAGCAGCAGTATTTCAGACAGAGCTCTGACCTCAGACTGTGTGACAAACAAGTGTGACAGTGACCAGGAGGCCCAAACTCATGGGGACTCAGTTTCCACATTTCTGTATGGAAGCAGCTATTCCAACTTTATGACCTTAAACACGTTTTCCAGCTTTCTCAGTTCTATAAAGAAAAGATGTTTCTCTAGCCAGCAACTGGGTGCTCCAGAGAATTGGCCGAGAGAAATGGCTGGTAGGATTTCCAACAGGGCATGCATTTACCTGGGTAATCACCACCCAGTTCAGGAACCAGAGGAGGAGTCTGGAGACTCATTAAAAATAACCAAGCTCTCGCTTTTGTGGAAGTCTGCTTTGCTTGTGACTGTTTACTAGTGTGAAATTTTGTGTCAGAATGAAATTGTCCCAGGTCTTACCTGGGGGTGCAGTGGTTAAGAATCCACCTGCCATTACAGGGGACACAGTTTGATCCCTGGTCCGGGAAGATCCCACATGCTGCGGAGCAACTAAGCCCCTGTACCACAACTACTGAGGCTGTGAGCCACAGCCTCTGAGCCCACGACTGCTGAAGCCCACGCACCTAGAGCTCGTGCTCCGCAACAAGAGAAACCACCGCAATGAGAAACCCATGCACCACAACGAAGAGTAGCCCCTGCTCGCCACAACTGGAGAAAGCCCGTGCGCAGCAGGGAAGACCCAACGCAGCCAAAAATTAATTAATTAATTAGTTTTTAATAAAAAGAATGAAATTGTCCCAAATCATATTGTTAGGTGGGGGGGAAGGAATGGAAGGAGGAGGTAGAAACTTATTTCTGACCAGATGAACTAATTAAAAGCACCACTACTAGGGAGGTGAGCAGGAGTCTTCCTTAGTTGAAATTGATGTTGTCAGTTTCTGTATGGAGGGAGTTAGGAGAATCTGCAAGCCCAGCCTCCTCCAAAATGGCTTCCTGTCCAGCCTGCCTTCCTCCTTCTAGCCAGCATGTATTCCCCAAAGAGACTGATTTCTTTGAGATCAAACAAGGGAGGTCTTGCCTCCATAACGCTCTTAGTGGGAAAGGAAGGTTCCACATCAGTACCTTAGCAGTACATGCTCATTAAATATTTGTTGAATGAATTAATTACAAAGAAATGAAGGAATGAGGCTCTTGTGGCTTCCCCTTGGGAAGTATGCTGTCAGATTCAGTCAATTTACCAGAGCCTGCTGAAGGGGAACTGATATAGAAGTTATATTTCAGTGAGAAAGAAGGAGGGTGATGTTACCAGTGGCAAGCTCCATGGCTACATGTTGCTGATGAAGAGTGCAAAAAGGTCTGGACCAGAAAGGCTGGCAAAGGAGGTGGAAAGCACTGGACAAGAAGCAAATTGAGGGACATACCTGGGAGGACTGACCACAGACGGATGTCTAGCTCATTGACAACATGGCAGTGTTTCGTTCCCGTCACCATTTCTGTTTGGTTGTGGCATTCAGATGTCTTCTATTTTACTCGACTTTGGTTCAAAAGAAGCACTCAGTTGCAGTAATTGCGCTTTAACAGGGTTGGCATCTCAGGGAAAACTGACCCTACCTCCATTAAGATGCCAAAAGCCACAGAAACAAGGGCTGACCCTTTTGAAGTGAAAGCAGAAGCAGCACATCAGCTTTAGACGTGGAGACTCTAAAGGGAGGGCACATTCACACTATACTGTAATCGAGCCATGTTGGAAATTAAAAGCATGCCATTTTTAAGAGGACCTCTATCTTGATGATCTGATTTAATAAAACATCTCTTTCTGTTCTATAGATCAGTCACCATTTACAGAAATTAGCCATTTTCTATTGAGGACATGGGGGGAATAGGTAGGAAAGTTAAAGGGGAAGAGGACGAAGAGAAAGCAGAGAGATGAGAAGAGTCATTTTCTCTACGCATCCCAGCACACTTCTGCCGCCAAGGCTGCATCTTTGCACACTTGGTGTTTGAGTGTTGATTAACACCAGTATAGTGTATCTGTTATTACTTAACTGACATGTTACTGCAAATTATAGCTAGAGCACCGTAGTGGGTTACAGATACAAACAACATTTAAAATAATTTCTTTCCTTTATACCTGGAGGAACTGCGAACTCAACAGCAGGTTTTCCCTTTATTCTAAAAGTCCATCCTGCTAACTGAGTAAAATAGCTGTTTTTCGGTTCCTGCTGAGTTTTAGATGTAATGTGTTATAAGGTGTTTATCCTCTCACCGATTAGCTCCCATTACCATTAATGGGAGTTGCCTGAGCAAGTGCTCCATGAAGAAGTGAAAGTATTATCTTCTCAGGATGCCTTCCAGGGAGATGCTTTCTTTCAGTGAATTATTTTCTTCACCTCAGCTATCCTAAGTGTGACATCCTTTCTTGTCCTGTCAGGTTTTGTTTTTTTCTATAGTGTTGGCAAATAACATAGAGCCATATCAAAAAAGATTATAATAAAGGGCATAAAGATAATAAAGGAGAGATTGAAGAGCAGTTGGAAGCATGGATAATTTAGCAATCTCCCCCAAGGGCACAGCCAATCTCACACAGAGCTGGAGTTAGAAGGTGCTTCTGTAGAGGGATTTTTTGGATTGCAAGACACCCATCTTCTTAAATCCCCCCCCACACCCATAACCAGCTCTCAACTGGTTCTGCCTGTTCTCTTGCCTTTTGGGGGAATAGTATTAAAATCGGAGTGAATTTTCTTCTCTTTTTTAACGTTTAAATACCCTAAAAAGCAAAGTATATCACCAGCTGGTTTAGTAAGGTATGCAGTGAATAGGACTATTCTCATTTTACAAATGGAGAAAAATGAGGTAACACAAGATTCAGTGACATTTCAGAAATTGGCCAGAGATGATTACCTATTAGCCCGGTGATCAGAACAAAATGATTAGAATTGTCCCATCACTTCATTTAATATTTTGCTTGAAGCAGGGAGACCCACAAGATATGGCCAAACTAAAGAGACAGAATGAATAATATTCAGTTGGTCAGATCTCACTGTGGGCTGATATATCTGCAGATTTGCCAAATGGTATTTGACTGTACTTGATTCCATTTTATGTTAAGAAACAGGAAATGGTTTTGCAACCAAGCACTTTGTCGTCAACCACAGGAAGCGTGCATGTTTGCATTCACACATGCTCTTCAAGGTCTCCAGGGAGCCGTTTCAGGATAAAACATGCCTTCATAACTCTCTGCCTGTAGAGTGAGAACAATTTGCCTTTTATGTTTGCGGACTCTTCCTATCAGTTTGAGAGAAAGCAAATTCTGAGGAAGGAGGCAAAGTAATAAGTCACTTTCCTATGGACTTTCCCAGTCCAACACATGAATGGAGTTGGAAAAACAACCTTGAAGTAGCACTTCTCAAATGGAAATACCTCCTTTTAAAAGATTAAATTAGGGTTTTATGATCAGCAGCAGACCAGCTCTAAAGAAAGAATTGTGTTGTGTTGGAAGCCCACAAGGAAAAAGGAGTAAAGAATAAAGAGAATTTGCAATTATTTATTCTAGAGAACCGAAGATTGAAAAATGCCAATCAATATTCAAGTACAATAAAAGCTTGTAAGTTTCTTTTCTATTCATTCAGAATTTTTAATAAACTGGCAGGACTCTAATAAAGTTCCTCTTTATGCTATGTTCAGGAGAGAGACTCTAGGAAAGAAAGGGGACAGAATAGTTACTTGGAAATATTTGAACAATTTAAGAAAGAACCATTTCCACTCTCCGTAGGCATATAAAAATTTTCTTTTAAAATAAATTCTATGCAATTATAAACCATTCATATCTATCAAAAGCAGATCCCTAAGAACCCCTAGTAGTGAAAAGTTCACCATATGGCTGCCTGTCCCCTAAATTTCCTTTATTTGTTCATATATATTTACTCATTCATTGATCAGTTTTGCCAGGCCCTGTACTAGGTATTGGAGATGTAAAATTGAATCATGCAAGGTGTGTGGAGGAAATTTGAAATTGTATTTCTATCTGTTAATAACATTGTACCTGTGAGTCAGGGTTTTTTGTGAGATAGAACTCATCAGATTTTCTCAGTGCACAGGAAGACACACCATCACATTTGTTTCATTGTAAGTTAGCTTTCACACTTAAAAAAAGATTGCCACAGAATACCATTGTAAAAGCCACACGATTTCTTATTAGCTAAACCAGGAGAGGTCTAGATTTTTTAAGGCACTCTTGCTTTTCCTCCTCTCAAACTGTGTCTATGCTATAAAGGATAGCAATGTCTGTTCGCTGTAGCCTGTAATCTGTGTACCCAGTCATTCACTCATCTAATATTAATTGGATGTTTATTATGTGCCAGTCACTTGCTGTGCTCAGGTACTGAAGAAGTGAAGATGAATGAAACAAAATCCTTGCCCTCAAGTAGCCTTTGGAGTTATAGCACTTCCAAGAGGACATCAGATAACCAGGAGACAGAATGTTGGTGCTGGTTACAATGCATTTCTCTTTGACCTTCTTTGGGGATCATAACAACTTGGGTTGACACAGGATACAAGAAACCCAATGAGAAATAGACTCCAAGAAAATAGACTGCAGTCACTCTCTACCCTCAAGGAAAATAAAAGTCTTATATAAGTATATGCAAATCCTAGAATGGAATGTTTCCTTATAATCCCACATATGTAAATTATAGTGAGATCCAAGTATATTAAAATTTCAGTTTTACTGCACCAGAAGAATTCACAAAAGTTACTTTCTGTTGGATTAAGAGAATGGGCAGTGTGTTTATTCATTGGATATAAAGGGCTAGCTAATTATGAGAGAAGATTTTAAAATCCACAGTTTTTACAACTCATATTACCTATTCCTGCCATTAACCACCCCTCTGAACACCTTACCCTTTTGTCTATAAATTTTTTAAAGCTCTACTTTGCATTCACAACTGAGTTATAGGTCCCTTGACTGTGCAGCTCCTGCACCTACTACAATGTACTGTGCCCACTGGGTACTCAATATGCCATTTCTGCTGCTACAGCTGTTGATGAGGTTGATAAATCATCATCTCAATCCATCTCTAAATAGAGAAACAGCCTGCATCTGTCGGGGATGATTTTAGACCATCCTGTAGCACAGAGATTAGATCACTCAGCAAAGGAAAATGATTCTCATAGTATTTATTGGCTGAAGGGAGATTTTTAAAGAGATGGGCTGGAATTAAGTAGAAGAGAAAAGGAGATTCTAGCAGCTTTTTACACCCACATTATATGGCTCAGAGAATGGTGTGAATGGGGGCTCCCATCCTCGACATTGCAAATTTCCCTTCTCTCCCTTAATAAAAGTTTATTATGCAGATTGCTTAGGCAAAAACTGGAGGTCTTCTGGGTCATCTCATCCTGTGACCTTGATAAGCAGCTCACACCCTCACAGGCCTTAACATTTAATGTGCTTCATGTGGGAATTACTAGTGTTTTGTTATTAGTCCCAACAGAGTTAGCCTACTTTCCTGCTGAGCTGGAAAGGATTCAAAAATCAGTTTGGGCCACAAGTACACACCAAAGAGTAAAAGGTAGCTTTGGACCCAAGAGGCAGTAACTGTAGTTCAGAGAATTAACTCAATTAGATCTTCTAGAGTAAATACAATATGTCCTTCCTGCTACTGCTATCAAACCATACTTGGGTCCACTTACCCGTGCACAGTAAAGCCAATCTACTGACACAGGGTTGTGGTGAAGGAAAGTACAGTGTTTATTGTAGGTACCAGATAAGGAGTACGGGGCAACTAATGCTCAAAAACCCTGAACTCCCCAATGGGTTATAGGGAAGAGTCTTTAAGGGCAAGGTGAGGGACGGGAGTCGCAGTGTGTGATCAGCTTGTGCACAGTTCTCTGATTGGTTGATGGTGAGGTAACAGGGCAGTGTTAAGAAATGAACATTATCGGGCTTCCCTGGTGGCGCAGTGGTTGAGAGTCTGCCTGCCGATGCAGGGGACGCGGGTTCGAGCCCTGGTCTGGGAGGATCCCACATGCCGCGGAGCAACTAGGCCCGTGAGTCACAATTACTGAGCCTGCCCGTCTGGAGCCTGTGCTCCATAACGGGGGAGGCCGCGATAGTGAGAGGCCCACGCACCGCAATGAAGAGTGGCCCCCACTTGCCGCAACTAGGGAAAGCCCTTGCACAGAGGCGAAGACCCAACACAGCCAAAAATAAATTAAAAAAAAAAATAAAAATACATCTTTAAAAAAAAAAAAAAAAGAAAAAGAAATGAACATTATCAATTCTTAGGCTCCAGCCAGTCTTGGGGCCATGTACTCATAGTCATCATGTAGTTAACTTCTTCCATTTGGTGGGGGTTTTAACATCTGTAAAACAACTCAAGCATGGACATTAGATACTGTCATCTGTGTACTTCAGGGAGGAACCAAAGATTCTGTGACTGCCATATGACTGATTTACTGTTTAAATTGTTACCAGTTCTCCTGGCCCAGTTGCTCCTTTTGTCCCTACATGTTCATGTCCTTTCAGTCATTGATTCTTGAGCCAGGCTTTTGTGACTCAGTGGAGGCCCGGGAGACTACAGTTTTTCTACAAACAAGAGGAAGGCAGAGACCATGGCTGGGGGTGTCTGTCCCTGGAAGTCTCCATAGGATCTTGCTCAGTTAAACTACTCCTGGCTAGTTTCACATCATCTCCACTATCAGTCAGAGCCACAGTTCTCAAACATTAACTGGCATCAGAATCACCTGGAGGGTTTATAAAAGATTGCTGGCATCTACCTCCCAAGTTTTTGGTTTAGTAGTTCTGGGATGATGCCAAGAATTTACATTTCTAACATTCCCAGGAGATGCTGATGCTGCCAGTCTTGGGACACATTGAGAACCCCTGCATTATAGAAAGCAGAAGAAAGAAGTTCTCATGGATCTTTGAAGTTAGACACAGAATGAAAAATAGCTAGCTGCTGCTTCTTACATGACAGGCTTTACCCTTTCTCCTTCACAGTTGCCTGACTTTCTTGATTTCTCCTAATCTCCTTCCTCCATCCATTCATTTACATACTCAAAGGCAGCAGTGGATCTAAGAACAAAACCCTAAGAATCTACAAAGTCCTGATTGGTCCCACATTTAGATGTATGGTGCTTTTCTTTCACTATAATCTGAATTTAAATGTAAATGGATGCCAGGGAACCACATTGCTGTACACCCACCCAGAGATCTGCAGGTCTTTTATCTCCTGATTCCCTCACAGGTACAGTGATGCCACACATTCCTGGTGTCTGCTGACCCCTAGTGGCTCATGATGCCATCCCCTTTCCTATATCGGGTTTCACAAACTAAACTAGGGGAGGATCATGGTTGGGGTGATGGTACTAATATTGACCAATCATTTGCAATTTGGGGAAAAAACATGGACATGTTAATTATTTTTTCCTGCTTTATATTTTCTTAGTAGAAAGTAACAATGATTGGCAAAGTCTTCTACTCCATAAAGATCAAATCTGACAGGTCAACGTCTTACAAATTCAAGACAGTGAGCTTTCTACAAAATCCAACTGTTTGCTCAGGATTTAGCTTCTTTTAACTGTAGAGATTAAAATCTGAGTGAAAATGAGGTTTTGTGTGGTTCCAAAGCAATGAAATTTAAAGGCATATCTAAATAGGTGTAAAATGTGAATCCACTGTGAAGATAATGACAGTTGTTTCAGGGAACACTTAAGTCAGATTAAGTTTCCAATTGAGTTGCTCAATATTCCTGAATATGAGCCTATCTGCCAGAAAATTTGTGGCTTTTAGTATAGTACATAGTTGTTAAATGAGTATACCCATAAACAACAAAAAAAAGAGATAGTTTTCCTTATGGACAAAGAAAGTAGCTTAAAATGCACTAACATTCTATATTGTTAGTACTAAGGAACTATAACTTTTAATGTTTAAATATAAAGGGGAAAGTTTAAAACTGAAAAGAAAAGCATTGGAAATGACTGGCACTTGAGCAATTCTTGAACTAAAGGCAAACTTGAATGGACACATGTGAGGTACAAGAGAGTGCTGACTACTTATACAAACTCCTTTATACCATCATCTTGTATGCTAAGTCCCCTACCTCCAAGCAAGTTCCGTTCTGAGAGCACGTTCATAAGTCCAATTTGTTCATAATACTTTTCACACAAATAGTACATAAAAGACAAACACAAAAAATAAAGAAAACATGTTTAATCTTACAGTATAGTACCCTGAAAAGTACAGTAGTACAGTACAACAGCTGGCATCCAGGAGCTGGCATCGAGTGAAGAGGCAAGCAGAGTTAGTGACTGGAGGAGGGAGAGGAGATGGCAGTTGGTAGAGCTGAAGGGTCATCAGCAACAGGAGACGGAGGGCAAGCTGCAACTTCACTCACACTTGACGCTGATGGCACAGGTTCTGGTTCCTTGCTGGATCCAATTCCATCTACCCTCCTGAAAAAACGATCCAGTGATGTCTGGGTAATACTATACCAGCTACATCGCCGCTTTTACGCTTGTTTCTGGACATCCTGGGCTTGAAATAAAGATACTGTACTACTGTACACTCTATACAGTACTGTACAGTAAAGTACACAAAAGCACAACCACTTGTAGAGGATGCACACACGTGACAGTGTATGCCAGGCACGTGAACTAACTTACGTGACTGGACATTCACAACTTGAAGGTTCGTATGTAGGGGACTTACTGTATATGACTTCAAAGAGATTGATATTAAGTGAAAAAGAGTGACCAAAATAATCTCCCAACACTATTTGTTGTCCTCCTATCTCTCCACGCCTCAAAAGTGAAGGGGCATAATGAACACTAAAATGAATATATTTTCTTGGTGAGCCACAGAGAAGGAATCTTCTTTACAAGGAATAATCTTTAAATCAAGGGTTGGCTTGACTGTGCCAGAGCACACACACAGGGAGCCTCTGATTTCAACCAGGTTAAGGTGACCCGTGATTCTGTGTGTATTGTTAGAAAGGAGAAGAGAACAGAAGCTGGTGAGGAGGCTGTTCTCGAGGAGACATGTGCTGGGGAGAGCAGAGGGGTCTGACTACGTGGACACCGTTGCCACCTTGAAGGCTCTCCCCTTAGAACAGCTGGATCACTACCCAGGAATTTGCTTCTGTTTTATCACTATTTCAAAGTCTTTTTCTGGCAGGTTCTTTTAGGATCTCATCAGATATGTAGCTATAGTGCTCTGTTCGCTATGACATTTTACTTTATTGGGATGCAGAATGAGGACTTGCTACTAAAGCACAGATTTGGAAGAGAGAGGTTTTATTGCACAAATGCACAGAGAAACAGTATGACCTGAAAAATATGAGCTGGAAGATGACCTAGACTTACAATGTTAATAAAGCAGATTTACCTGTATAATAGACACGAAATATAAGTCACTGGAAGGAGTTTTGCATAAAACCGACTTTCCTTGGGTAGAGGTCTGTCTCTCTGTTATCTTCGTCCCAGTTGGAGATTTTGCCCTGTTGTTCACTAACACGTTACAGGTGTTACTGTGCATGTTGTTAAAGCAACGAGTGTGTTAATCTATAAAAGTTCCCAACTCTTGAAGTTTGTAACCCAGGGTTTTATTTCTGAATCTTGCACTTGCTGGCTGTGCGTGTTTCATTTTTCCTGTCTTCGAGGTAACACATTGCTTGTTCCTACCAATGAGAAATACTTTCCAGAATATTTTGTGTCATTTTTTAAAAATATTGTTTGTAAATATCTTTAAAACCATATATAAAATGGTGAAATAAAACAATTTGTAGAAGTAATAGCTCAGGTTCTCTGCCATGCCTTTAATCATGCTGTTGGTCTTGCTTGAAATGTCCCTTCATTTCCCTCTTCCAATACAAAGTCCGTCTGCTCCAAGGAATACTCTGAAAACTCTCAATGCCTACATTTTTCTTGTTTTTCTTCCTAATAGCCGACTTACTGTACTAATAACATACTTACAACTTTCCTACCAGAGTACATCCACACTTTTAATTGATTTGCATGTCACTCTACCTCTATAGCCTAAGCTCCTTGAGAGGTTCAGAGCTTTGTTTTCTGTTATTCCTGAATTCCAACTAACAGAACATTAATACAGTAAGTGCTCAGTAAAAATCCTTTGCGTTAAATTTCATGTCAAGACCCAGCCTAATCCTAGTTTATGTGGCAGTTGTAGAGGCAACTAAGAAATAATGAATGGGCTTCCCTGGTGGCGCAGTGGTTGAGAGTCCGCCTGCCGATGCAGGTGACGCGGGTTCGTGCCCCGGTCCGGGAGGATTCCACGTGCTGCGGAGCGGCTGGGCCTGTGAGCCGTGGCCGCTGGGCCTGCGCGTCCGGAGCCTGTGCTCCGCAATGGGAGAGGCCACAACAGTGAGAGGCCTGCGTACCGCAAAAAAAAAAAAAAAAAGAAAAAAGAAATAATGAGCAATTAAAAAAGAATAATTCTTGTTCTGTGGTTTATAAGTACCAAACTCCTGAAGAAATATAAGATTTGAATATCTGCAATTGTCCTAATTGGCTAACTTCCTGTGTCCTGGCTAAGAAAATTAACAATATAGGCCTCTTAAATTTTTATTAATGTTTCCCCCTGATGCTTTTACTATTAATATTTTTCCCTAGCTCTACAAAATATTCAGAGGCTTTTGGAAAATTATCATATAGATTTTCATGGCACGTTTCATTACGTTTTCATATAGTTTAGAACTCAACAAAAGGGTGCACCTCCAAAAAGTTACGATCTGATTATTATAAGGTAAGATTTTATTGCAGGATTAAATAATAAAAATAACTAGAAAACTGTGCAAGAGAGAGAGTATAAATGGCCCCGATGAATCACAAAAGGAGAGGCGTTGCAATCATAGGTAGCGGGATAAGACAGTCGGAGAAGGACAACTATCACACCCTTAAATTATAGCATGCTTGGTGACATTCACAGTTCTGAACCTTTTCCTCCTACACACATACGCATCCCCAACCTAACTGTTCACTCCCAGAATGGAGGGGAACATTAACACCTTATTTTCAGCTCAGAATTAAATTAATTTTATCTAGCTGTACATCACTTGGAATTCTAGGAAGAACTAAATAGGATCTGTCGGATATATGTGAACAACTAATTAGCCACCCTGTTTCTTACAATATCTTCGCTTGAATGATTCTCTCATTGATAATAATGGTCTTTTGTCCTATGGTGAAACAGATTGAGTCAGCTGTTCCCTGAGTTTTTCAAGTGATGAACTGATGAATGTGTCCATTATTTGCAGGATAATTTGGGCCTTAAATTTCTATTTTTTTTATAACTGTCCATTCCCTCAAAATCTCTATCCCCTTTGTCTATGTAGACTCAGCCTCGTCTGATGAGAAGCAAAAGCAAATATTTAGGAAATCATTGCATCCAACAGGGCACAATAATATAAAAGGAGGGAGGTAGTCCAAAACATCCTGCCAAGACCCTTTGGTTTATAAATTATCTGAATAGATAAATAATTGATAAGTGATATAGCTAGAGGTCACAGAGTAAATACTTCTTTTTTCTTTTCCATTACTGACACGTAAACCTAAATATTGGTTAAAAAACATTAAAATGTTACTACATCCCTCAGAAGTTGAGTCACTTTTAGGAGAATACAATTAGCTTTCAGCGTATAACTTTATTCCTTGGTGAAGTCATAGTCCTCGTGCTATCATAAGCAAAATTAAGTAAAAATTATGTAAAGAACTTTGAATTCCATTTTATGATGATAACCATACTAAGACTACTACTACTACTACTACTACTATTACTACACTACTACTGATACTGATACTCATTACAGTTAGCAGGGTACTTTCTATATGCCAGGCATTGTGCACACACCATCTCCCTTTCGATCTGACAATTTCAAGTGGTCAGCATTACTCCTGAAGAGTACTCTTCCCATTCTACAGATGACAAAGCAAAGACTTAGGCAGATTAGAAAATCTCCTCAAGCTCCTACCGCTAGAAAGGAGTAGACCAGGGAGTCAGGGCTAAATATCAGCCACCACCCTTAAAGACAAGATTTACCCTAGGGACTACCATTTCATTATTTTATATCTAGTTATGACAATATTTTCAAAATGAAAAAAATTAGGCAAATGGTCTGTTAGGAACAAAAAAAGTATACTCATGAGAAAGGGGGACAGTATGCTTGAAACTGAGACTCTTTTGGACAGTTATGACTGTGGGATAACTGTGCTTTGGAGCGCTTGGTGGAATCCAGTCTGTGATACAGTAAGTTACTGTACACTAGCATTTGGCTTTAGGTAATTGTGATCTTTGAAACTCGATATGCTGACCTTCCACATCCAAATCTGAGTTCATGAATTAAGTTTCTAATGATATTCACCAGAAGATGAGTCAACACCTTAATAAATAGTAACTCTGATTGCCGAAGGAGGTATTGTGAAATATTCACAGTCCTTTTGCGAAGAAAGTTCTCAGATAAAGGACAATGCTAACATAAACAATTTAATGTTGCATTCAAAACAGCTTTCTGTGGACCATGATACAGCTGCAATGACTTTCCTATTCCTCTACTGAAATCATAACGTGACTGTCTTTCATAAAATAATAATTTTAAGCAAACAGTGCATGGGGGCCAAAATCATTGGGTCAATCTCAGGTAAAATTTAGCATTAATATGGTTGACTCATAAATAATTCATCATTGATATAAACACTCCTGATTTCCACAGGAAAATCTTTTTCCCAGTTCCCAGAAATCATTTTTGCAGTCCATTTTTACTACACAAAAGCTTGCCATAGATTAATCAGCAGAAGAAATTTTAGGTATTCAGTAGTTTTAAAAGGTTACATTTAAAAGACTTGCTACTTGAAGTGGAATGGTGAATCAAATTTGATTTAAAATATATGCCTTTTAAAAAATCTCCAATCAAATAACCAGTAGGAAAAGTGACAATAAAATATTGGAACTAGTCATTTTTAAAAGCCAATATCATCTTAAATGATAGGGATTCAGTTTCTATAGAGCACTTCCTGGGCTCAAGGTCAAAACTTTAATGTGGTAACTGGCTTAAGCTAAAATCTTTTGCATTTGTGAGAGAGAAGCGTTTGGTGTTTGAAATAGATGTTAAGACGGGAAATCTTGCAGAATTAAATTTAAAAAGCTGTCTTTTAGAAAATTCTGTCTACCAGCCTGTCTCACTGAACTAAGCAACAGGCTGAGAAATCAAGATCATTAGTTTAATATCCCCCTGCCTGAAATTTTCTACATGATGTGTTTCTCTCAGTGTCTCATATTTGAAATGTTGTTGACTAATTGCTCAAATCTATTGAAGTCATAAATGTTAAAGGATCATTGGGATAAGTCTTGTCCACCTTACTAATTTTAGTGGAGAAGAAAATGTATCAGAGAAACTGTATATGACCTGCCCAACGCTACAAAAATAGCAGGGAGCAACATGGTCAATTATTATATCAAATGTTGATTAGCCTGTAAGCCAGCCATTAGTACTGTCATATCACAGCAGCTTTACAAAGAGTAAGGCTGATTAACAAATACACCAATATGTTTGTGTACAAATGATCAATCTTTCAAAATGATTACCTTAAGAGGATATACAAATATTCCAGTGATTGCCAAAAAAAAAGAGTTTTGGAGACCCCTTTTTAGAGTCGGATCTTCCAACATTTACGTGTTTATTTAGTTATTTCTTAACAGTGACTGAGAGCCTACTATGCATTGGGCACCACAAATAAAGAGTTAAAAGCCACTATGTCCTTGTTCTTAAGGACAGCAGTAGAAGTGAAGATGGACAAAAGGAGATGTGAGTAGGAAGCACAGTTAATAAAATTGGAAGATTGATTGGATTTGAGGCACACAAGGAAGGTGGAGCGGGTGAAGGTTGGTAGTAACTTACATACACTGTATCAGGCACTGTTCCAAGGATTTATGAAAATTCATCCTCAAACCAACATATAACATATAACTATTCTCATCTTTATTTTACAGATGAGGAAACTGAGATTCAGAAATAATGAACTTTCCCAAAGTCACAGAGCTGGGGTGTGAACCCCAGCAGTTCAGCTATAGAGTCCACATTCTTAATCACTAAGCTATTATAGGATGGTTTCGATGCCTCGAGTACCTAAGCAGATGGAAGCATTTCTAAAGTAAATTGGATGTGAAAAAGTACAAATATGTTTATGAAGAAGGGAGAAAGATGGCCATTTGTTTTTATTTGGATAGACTCAGGGAACTGTTATGGAGTCAGATGTTTTTACATAGTGGTCAGGGCTGCATTTATCTCTCTGGGAGTTATCAGCGCAAAGGTAGCAGTTGATAATATGGGTATGGCCAAGATTGTTCAGAAAGGGTATACTGAGTGATAAGTGAGATTCTCTGAAGTACAGACACCCACACTTAAGGAAATAGAGCAGAAAATAAACGAGCAAAATTGATTGAGATAGAAAAGTCAGAAAGAAAAGATAAAACGTAAGAATATTGTATTAAAAATTCAAAGATTACATGTTCCACAGTGTCGGCTTCAAAGGCAAGCCATGGAATCGAAGGGTGAAAATATATCCACTGAAATTGATAACAAGGAGGTACCGAGTGAAAGAGTAAAAAGCCGTTGTGTGGTATGTTGAACCATGAATTTTCAGTGGTCAGGAATTCGTCATGGGATGGACTTCTTGCTGAAAAAAATTTATTGTGAAGTGGAGAAATAGTTGGGGTTGAGGTAAGCCAAAAAGGATTTTTTTCTCGCAGATAATAACATCCTGATTTTTATATAAAAAATGTGAGTTGTTCTCTCACTTATAAAAAAACAGGCTTTTAAGTACATTCAAAATAAAACAGTCTCTTAAAGGACAATTATTTGGCATCATTTGAAACATTAAAAAATGAATCGCAAACTCTAATGCCATAAAATAAAACAGATACCTTTTAACAAATGTACGTTAACAGGAACTGCATTTGACTCTAAAGATCTGTACTGAGCAAATATGGGCACAATCGGGAATGATTTGGTGAACAAAAGTAAATATGTCAAATTACTACAAGATAATGAAATATACTATATGCCAGTAATAGAGTCAATGCGATGAAGTATCTTTGTGAAAAAGTATTTGGAAGCTGTACGAATATTCAGGAAAAAACTTCAGCCTATCTGCAATATGAACAAATTTGAAATGTCAGGCAATGTGAAATGTGTATATTCTTGGTTTACCTTAGATCTCAACCAAGCCATTTATTGTTTACCACAGTTAGAGGTTCTAATATTACAAGCGTTTCTCTAAAATAGAACCTTAACATACCTGTTAGAGGAAAGCTCAATATAATTATTTTCCCTGGTAATCAAAGAATTATCCTTTCTGAGAAAATGCTATGTCTTAAAAGCTGAAAATCCTGTAAGGATACACGTACCGTGATAAAGAAGGAAATAAAAGGAGTGCCTGTCAAGCTCCATGAGCTCATGAATAGCTGGCTGAAAAATACTATGACATGTTACAGCCAGATTACTCTTAGAAATACAATTAAACATTCTTCCCTTTCCACTGTTACGAAGAATATGCAGTGAGTAAATTTAAGAATAATTTAGAAGAAAAACACCAAAGTAGTGAAGGGCTTTTCTCTTACCGTAAAAGCCTTTCCTCCTGAATTTCCTGCCTCAGATTACGACACTGTTCACTTAATTGCCCAGCATGTGAGATACCCTTCTCTACTCTTTGTTTACCCATCACCCATATCAATCACGAAATCCTTTCAATTCTGTTCCCTTTCTATAGGCTACACCAATCTATCATCTGTTTCTCCAGTGTCCCTATCTAGACTTGAATTATCATTTTTTAAGCCTTCAAACTGGTCACACTGCCTTCAGTTCTGCTCCTCCCCAATTCATTCTCCACACGGGTAGGGGTCATTCTAAAATGTAAATGTAATTTCTTCAGTGTCTTGCTATCACCAAAAGACTGAAGTCCAAATTCCTCAGCATGATGTACAAAATCCTTAATGATCTGCTTCATGTTTTCTTTCACCTCTACATTCAGGTCCAAACTTAACTAACCACCTGTACCATTTCAAATAGTCCAGGCACACTCCTAAATCCAAGCCTTTGCAAATAAATACTCTTCCCTCTGCATGGAATACCCTAATTGCACCTTTCCCACTTCTTAACCTGGATAACTACTATTCTTTAATTTGTCCACATAAGTGTCTTCCCCTTCAGGAATCCCCCCATAATGTCCCAAAGCTGAGTTAGGTATCTCTTACATGCTCCCCGTACAGCCTGTACTTAGCCCATTGGAACATTTATAAAACCACATTAAAATAGCCTGTCTAGAAATATAGATCAATGGAATAGGATAGAAAGCCCAGAGATAAACCCACGCACAGATGGTCACCTTATCTTTGATAAAGGAGGCAAGAATATACAATGGAGAAAAGACAGCCTCTTCAATAAGTGGTGCTGGGAAAACTGGACAGCTACATGTAAAAAGAATGAAATTAGAACACTTCCTAACACCAAACACAAAAAAAACCTCAAAATGGATTAAAGACCTAAATGTAAGGCCAGGCACTGTCAAACTCTTAGAGGAAAACATAGGCAGAACACTCTATGACATAAATCACAGCAAGATCCTTTTTGATCCACCTCCCAGAGAAATGGAAATAAAACCAAAAATAAACAAATGGGACCTAATGAAACTTAAAAGCTTTTGCACAGCAAGGGAAACCATAAACAAGACGAAAATACAACCCTCAGAATGGGAGAAAATATTTGCAAATGAAGCAACTGACAAAGGATTAATCTCCAAAATTTACAAGCACCACATGCAGCTCAATATCAAAAAAACAAACAACCCAATCCAAAAATGGGCAGAAGACCTAAGCAGACATTTCTCCAAAGAAGATATACAGATTGCTAACAAACCCATGAAATGATGTTCATCATCACTAAACATTAGAGAAATGCAAATCAAAAATACAATGAGGTATCACCTCACACCAGTCAGAATGGCCATCATATATACAATATATATATACATATATACATATATACAATGGAATATTACATATATACAATAGAATATTACTCAGCCATAAAAGGAAACGAAATTGAGTTATTTGTAGTGAGGTGGATGGACCTAGAGTCTGTCATACAGAGTGAGGTAAATCAGAAAGAGGGAAACAAATACCGTGTGCTAACACATATATATGGAATCTAAAAAAAAAAAAAAAGAAGGTTCTGAAGAACCTAGGGACAGGACAGGAATAAAGATGCAGACATAGAGAATGGGCTTGAGGACACGGGGAGGGGGAAGGGTAAGCTGGGACGAAGTGACAGAGTGACATGCACATATACCAAACGTAAAATAGATAGCTAGTGGGAAGCAGCCGCATAGCACAGAGAGGTCAGCTCAGTGCTTTGTGACCACCTAGAGTCGTGGGATAGCGAGGCTGGGAGGGAGACACAAGAGGGAGGAGAAATGGGGACAAATGTATATGTATAACTGATTCTCTTTGTTATACAGCAGAAACTAACACCCCACTGTAAAACAATTATACTCCAATAAAGATGTTAAAAAAGTTACTATATAAAAAAAATCACTTGTCTATATATTTATATATTTATTTTATACATCTTTATTGGAGTATAATTGCTTCACAATGCTGCGTTAGTTTCTGTTGTACAACAACTTGAATCAGCCATATGCATACATATATCCGCATATCCTCTCCCTCTTGAGCCTCCCTCCCACCCTCCCTATCCCACCCCTCTAGGTCATCGCAAAGCACCGAGCTGATCTCCCTGTGCTATGCGGCTGCTTCCCACTAGCTATCTATTTTACATTTGGTAGTGTATATATGTCCATGCTACTCTCACTTGGTCTATATATTTATGTTTCTACTTGTAGCTACTTACGGCTAAACAGTGCGTCTTCTTTACTTTTAGATGTATACTAACAGGAAAAAAGTGAATAAATACATTTTTTAAAAATCCTCATTTCTATAATACTATACAAAAATATGTGAACAAATAAGTTTGTCTCTGCAAGCCTCTGTTTGCTTATCCATAAAAGCACAGGATCACTGAAAAGATCAAACGGGATAATTAATCTAGAACTCATTAATAATAATAAGGCCAATATCTAATGTGTGCTATATTGTTGTAATTTTTGTTCTTGTTAATGATTCCTTGTGAAATTGATGCCATAGATACGGCTGCTTTTATGATCAGCTTGAGACAGCACGCTATGTTCTTCTCCATATTGCAGATCTGGGCTCTCCCATCCACATTTTGACAGCCCATCAGTCAAAGGATTTCCTGGAGGAAACCACAATAGTAGCCCATGGATTAATGACTGGTTACTAAGAGTTTGCATCAATAAATTAGAGCTGTTTGATTAATAAAGATGTTACTCAACAAGGGTATAAATACATATACTTCTGCCATACATTTCTTTTTTTGTTCGTTTGTTTTTGTTTTCTTTTTGTGGTACGCGGGCATCTCACTGTTGTGGCCTCTCCCATTCCGGAGCACAGGCTCAGCAGCCATGGCTCACGGGCCCAGCCGCTCCGCGGCACGTGGGACCCTCCCGGACCGGGGCACGAACCCATGTCCCCCTGCATCGGCAGGCGGACTCTCAACCACTGAGCCACCAGGGAAGCCCCTGCCATACATTTCTTAATAGGGTGTAATAGAATTAGATTTAAGCTCAAACACATCAGAATTAATTTAACTCTTTGGGGTTTTCTCCATAGAATTACTTGTGGTTTAGAAGTTTTAACTCAGGAGGTTTTACATGCATTCTAGGAAAACATATGTAAAAATCAAGGGAACAAATGTATTTTTTATAAAGCATGAGAAATGTCAAGGTTGTCTCTAATAATCCTTATGTAGTTATATAAGGCCTTAAACATCTGATTCTCAATTTTTCTGTGTCTGTTGCCTAAGATTTATAATAAAATATATAATTAATATTCCCACTGCTAGAAATTCTGATTCAGTACTCTAGTTCAGGGCTGAGGAATTTGCATTTTAATGAGAACCTCGAATGATTCTGATACAGGTTTTAATCAGTTCATCCTTTAGAATCCTCTCTACAAAATGTGCCCAACTTCATTCTTATTTTTAATCATACTTCATATATTACCGAATATGCCTGCTCATGTAAAGTGACATTTGTAGATGCTTGCAATGGGGGTGAGGTTCTCATTTCCAAAATTTGCATTCACTCATGCTCCATTTAAGTTCCAATAATATAAATAATACATTTCTCTTACATTTTAAGTAGGACACTATATATTATGAATAGATGCCCAAAGATTAAAGATAAAATCATTTCCCTGTGACTATTATCCTGTTACGGCATTGTATTAGAGTGGAAAGACCTGAACTGGACACGAGGAGATCTGCATTGTCACTACTTCTGTGACCTTGTCCGAGGCACCTCATAGCTGTAGACCTCAAGATCCATATCTGGGCAAGGAGATTGTACTAATAAATACTCTTTAAAATGCTTTTCAGATTGAAGGCTATGACATTCTCATTTTAATTTACAAGAAAAAGATTTTTACATCTGACAATGGTTGCTAATCTGAATTTAAATAGGAAATATGGGATATTTTCAAAAGCATCACTGCATTATATATTTTATGTTACTTATAGTCTACCCATCACAGAAAAGAGAGGGAATAAAACTTAGTAAAAATAGACATTCTAGGACTGTAACAGCCCCTCTGGTTGCATCTCCAGTAAAGAGAATGATGACAAGGTCATGTTGAATATCCATCCAATGAATACAATTATCAGTTCATAATATAGTTGTGTTGACAGCTCTTCTGCGAAAAGCCTGTTTAGGATCTGGTAAGTTCTAACACAGTTGGTTTAGGGAATTCTGTTTGTAAGAATCTTTCTGCATAGGTATAACATCATAGATCATTTTCTAGAAAAGAATGAGAGTTCCTGAGATTTCATGATTTTCATAATGAAATGCATGTCTGTTAAGTCAGGGAAAAAGAGTCTTGGGATTCTCTTCGTACAGTGTTCCTTCTTTGAATAATAAAAATATGACTGTATATCCTTGCAGAATACCTGAGAAGGAATTTGCAAGACTCTGCTTCTGTTCTACTTAGTAAATCAAAGTCTGCATTGTTGACAAGTATTTTTAACTTTCAGAAATTCTGTCAAGATGAGAATGATTAGCCAATTTTCCAGTGACTTAACACAAGGATTACAGAATTATTCTCTAATTCCTGAGCATACAAGCCATCCTATTCATCAAAGGAAACCCAAAGGACTTAATATTGAGGGCTCCCAGACCATAATACCCATCCATAGGAGTTAGCTGATGGCTGTCATGGATAGTAAGAGCCCCTGAGAACTTCCAAAGCTAAAAAAAGAAAAGACGCTCTTGCTCAGGGACTTATATTTTTTTTTTCTCTTACTGACATGTGTACGTTGAGGGTGTCACTTTGGCATTTGTATTCATCTACTCTGAAATAGCAGAACATTGTATGGATTAGGGGAAAGGGAAAGAATTAATCGGGAAAAGAGACATTGTTTTCCTCATTGTTTTAAATTACTTGATGTAATGTAACTTAGATATTAATATGTCTTTTAAAATATTTCTGTCACCTCTTTAGCAAGAATTTCCATTACTATTTTATAAGACTCACTGAGGCTCAGGGAAGTCTAACAAATCAACAGAACAGAACAGAATATATACATACACACACACACACACACACACACACATACACACACACACATATATAAACACACAAACTTATGGTTCCCAAATCTCATTTCCATATATTTTTCTTTTTTGTTATTAAGACATTGCTTCTTCTAAATGTTCAAGTTATTCATCTTTTTCACACATGATTTTCATAGAGAACTTTATACAAATAATTTAAATACATTTACATTCCTACCTAAACCTCTAACAGTGGGCTAAGATGTTGGCTCATATATGAAGTTTATGATTATGCTTTACTGATGAGTGCACTGAAAAATGCTAAACATTTGTTTGTATATAAGCCTGTTTTGCGTTTTTAGAAATAGGAAATTAGTTTTCATCAGTACATCTATTATCAGACATGTCTCTGAAGGAAAAAAAAAACTCCAATAAAATAATCCCCATGTTCTTGCTCCTGTTGTGCTTATCTGTATTCAAAGACCATTGCAACCAACCCTTTTATTATCTCTTCAGCAGTCACAATGATTGCTATGCTTTTGCATAGAATATGAAGGTTCTTCTTTATAAAAGCTCTGTAATAGGTATAACCATACTCTGCTACCTGATCTGTGAACAGCCATATACAATTGTATATACTTAATATAATTCCTTAGTGATCCAAAATTTCAATAGAAATGGTATCCAGTTTATATTTTTATATCATTCCCTCCACTTGATACAAATGACTGCCTCAAGTATATTTGTTGTTTTGAAATCCATGTATCTGTCATCTGAAAAATAGCCAGCAATCTGAAAAGAAAATACATTTGTCACAATTTCGAACTCAGAAGTAGGTTTTCTTTCAGGTATACCTACAAAGCTTGAGCTACAGTTTTGCATTTCAGACAGGAATATGGTAGAGGACTTTCAGAATTTTAGCTACCAGGGTGAGGACAACCCATAAACTTCTGCAATCACTTGTCTTTATAGGCAGATATTTTCAGAGAGACACAAATATCTAAAATGAGTAAATGCTTTTCTCCTCCCAGTATAAAGCATTGCTTATAATTGCTTCCTGCCACAATAATTATGCATTATAACATTTTCATTAAGATTTATATTGCTTCCTGCAAAGCTGGTTGCAGATTTTAATCTTGCACACTGACATCATGTGTGCCATCATGCCAGTGCTTAGGGAAGAAAATTAGATGTTTGTCGATAAGATCACAAACCAGGTTAGCACTCATCTCTTTCATCTTTCCAGTTACACATAGGTTGTATCAATGGTGCATGTAGTGCTCCTGAATTTAACCAATGCATGCATAAAGGATTAATTTAGGACTTCCCTACGTATGTTCTTGGTAATAGACCTACATGAAAAATGGTTGATACAAATCAGTTTCCAATTTAAAGCATTGCAAAAATATCCAGGAACATTTACATAAGCCTTTCAACATAAGTAGAGGAACTAAGTGTAATGACTTTGAGGCGGGCAGCAAATAAACCCTTTTCTAACCTGGAAGATTAATACCGTAGAAAATTTAGTGGGGTTACGTGAAGACTGCTCTATATTAAACTAAAAATCTCAGGCTTAAAACTCCATAAGTATTCTGTGATGAATTAAAAATCATTTGACTCTAGAACTACTGAGTTTCTAAAGAGACTGACCAGATTCTGATTTATCCTTAGCAAAATGTGCATTCCCATTATTAGGATAAAGACTAATCAAGAAAAAAAGTCTTATTGAACTTCAAATAATTCAAATGACTATAAAGGAATGAGAAATTAAGACATTGCAATTCCTTTCAAAACACTTTTGTATCTTACTTTAGGGCAAAGGTTTTTTCAAAACCAAACCCCAAGACTTACAAAAGAGTTACTTAAGAAATGTGACAAACGTCCCAATCATGGAAATATGGCTTTAAAGTACAATTAACAGTCAGGATTTTAACACCTAGAATTAGTGTTGAGAGGTGGATTAGCTCATGAATTCTGGGCCAGGCTGTCTGGTTTCTAACATTTTTAAATTTTTTATCTTCAGCAAGTTACTAAACCTCTCTGCGTCTTTAATCCCCTTACGGATAAAATGGAGCTGGTAAGAGGACCTACCCTCTTGGAGTTGTTATGAGAAAAAAAATGAGTTAATTTAGCAAGTGCTATATAAGTGTTTGCTATGGTAAAGATGATGAGGGTTTTTATGAATTATTTGGTATTTAGGAGTTGATTATTCATCTACTGCATAAAGGCAGGGTATGTCTGGGTTTTGGTTTTTTGGTTTTTTGTTTTTTTTTAATTTTTGTTTCCCCTGGCACTTCCTAGATGTTCAATAACTGGCAGAATGAGTGAATGCATCATTCACTTCTGGTCACTCTATTTCTCACTAGCACCACCAGCAGATAGAAAAGGTAAGTGCCTAGGAATAGAGTAAAAAATAAAATGTTAATTTGGCGGCATAGTTCTGAGTTGATCCAGAAGGAAGTTTGAATTAATAAGTACATTTATTTCTCAATTTATTCATGCTATGCACGTCTCTTTCATATAAAGATATTTCTGAGGTGACCACATTGTATGCTCTAGTTAGCACCTTCCTTAACTGTAGTATTACTTAAGAACCTTTACAAATAAGTGGATGCTCTAATTCCAGACTTGATTCCTTGATTAATCTAGTTCCTGGATTAATGATAAGAGAAGCAGAATACCCTCCAGTGCTGTATTCCTAACAGTACGATTTCTAATTGTTCATTGTTGCCTCTGAAAATTATTTATCTAATTATTTCCTGATTGCATCCCCTTCTTTATAAATAAAACTTAATAACCCAAATCATTTATTTCACTTTGGGGGATGTTGTTATTACTACAAATCAAAATTAAGAACTCAGACTGGAGTAATGAAGCCTTTTTTTTTTTCTGCTTGTTTACCACCTTTCGCCACCCCCTGCCCACCCCCCTACACAGAATGCTCCTGCATCACCAAAAAGAAACACAATCGATATTTTAAAAAACCAAACTGACTCTGCATCAGTAAATATAAAATACTGTCGTATGGGAAATTTTTCCTATGTTTGCCAATTATGTAACTAGCAGGTGTTACTTAAAATCTAGTTTGAAGAATAAAAAAAGAAATTTTTTTTTTTTAGCTTAAATGATCTTTCCAGTAAACCACAGTATAATACCTCTCTAAGGTGATTTTTATAAACTCTTGTTTATACATTGAGATTCTGAGATAGAGGACAGTGGAGGTTGATGTGTAATTGGATAGCAGCCTGCACTGGGCCATAAGACTGACAGGTTGATTGAGCTGTAATGGAGACAAGGGACCTTTCAGAAGGGGGATTGATTCTTATTTGACAAATGCTAATGATGGTTGAAAAAAAGATCACTGAAACACTCTCTCCACTGTCTCTGTTAGGTAATAAATCAAGGATGTTTAGAGAAGTGCCAGTCTCCCTCTGTGTGTAAATACTTGTTTTAATTGATGTCCCTCCTACCTCTTAATGTTTGTGTAAATAATATGTGTTTGTTAGAATATAATTTTAGAATATCTGCATAATATAAGGAAATTAGATGTTTGGAAATTGGCGATTGAATTCTAGTGATATTTAAGTTTCTCCCTTTCCTTCAATTTTTCTCTATTTCAGCTAATCTTTGCGTGATCTTTGCATTTTCTCTTGTGCTCTCTCAAAACAATTAATTTATTCCTAAATCTCATAATACCTTCTTCTATATTCATGTATAAATAACATATTACCTTTCTCACTAAAGATGCTTCTCAGTTAAGGATTTGACCATTCCTGTATTCATTATAGTTTTACCTCTATTGTAGTTTCCTTACGTTGTTACCTTCATCTTCAGATTTCTTAAAATTCCATCACCTAGCAGCATTTCATTCACAAATATAACAACACCGATCCTGTTCTTAACAGCGAGTGTAACTTTTCCTTTCCTGGCTAATGTTTCTTAAATATGTCTTGTGTTAGTAATGTTAAAAAGGTTTGAAAAATAAAAGTGCCACTGTGATACAAATACTGCTCTAACTTTGCCGAATCTAAGGACTTTCACCCCATTGCTCCTTTCTAGGCTTCTTTGGCATTTCTGTGACCACACCCACTCCCGTTCCTCGGACACCCACTCCTCACCCCACCTCAGAGCTTCACCAAAGCAGAGCTTATACCTTCTTCTCCACTGCCACTCATATTCAGATATTTTTATGGTATGGTAGGTATATGGACTGTGTGTACCTAAGCATCTTTGCCTAGCTCAGCATTTACTACATTGACCCTTTATTTGTGACTAATACATCTACTAGCTTTACAGCTTTGAATTGAAGAGAGAAACTGAAATATGAATAAAATAGAGAAAAGGATTTAGAAAGACAACATTATTAGGTTTAATAAATGAATTAAAACTCAAATCAGATAAATGAAATGGAATCTTGGCTCAACTTGGGTACAGTTCTTGCAGCCCTGTGCAAAGCACAGAGCAGTGATTCAGTATGCGTTCGTGGAAGGAAGTGGGGGAGGGAAGGAAGGAGGGAGAGAAAGAAAAAGGCAAAACGTAAGGCAGTCTGGCTGTTCTTTCAATCAGTTCCTGAATTGAGGACAGACTAGCTTTCCATGCCTCTCTCAGTCTACCCTGGAAAAATGGACAGGAAACAATTCAGGTTTAGGTTTTCATTTTACATAAAGTATCATGGCAAGGAACTACTCCTTAGGGTTCCTTTGTATGTTCAACATCTGTCTTCTCTTTAGAAGCTACATAACTCTTTCTCAGTGAACCATCTTCCACAATATGCAGCACCTAAACATCTGGCTAAATAAAACCAATTATACTATTAAAAATAAACCAGGATTTGCCAACAGTATGATACACTAGCCTAGTCTTCCTCAAAGACAGGCATTTGTACTCCAAACACAATTGTATGGATTTGCTGTTTATGTTTTTCACCAAAACTATTTTTCCTCTTTCTTCTCTCTGATATCATTCCACTCTTAATCTCTACTCCCAGAAACCTGATTAGAATGGTAAAACTAAGGAATAGTGACTGAAAGGGGAACAATAGTGAACAGAAATGCTTAGCTTCCAAACCTGGATTTTCCCAGCTTTATCTTTGTGACCAGTTTCTTATTGGTGGTGTTTATCTGCATTACCTTCATCTGTGTGTCACTTGGGTAAATAAAAAGAATGATTTCCCTGATTCTTACCATATAGGCTTAGGCAGAAGCTGAGAATGGAGCTAATGCTTGATGTTTCTCATCAGTACAAAGCCTGCTATTTTTTTTTCGAGTAAATTAAAATACAGTTCATTGATTGCTTAAACAATGTACAAAGACCATCTGTTCAAATATATTTTTACATTAATATGAGAGTAGTAAATATCTAGGTGCATAGGTTGTGGTATTAGACTGGAGAATGGATTTCAAACACAATTAATTCCGCACTATCACTATTTGCAAAGACAATGTAGAAGTGTATGGTTTCTACATATAGATCCTCTTCAAATTACTTACCCTTGTGACCTCATGAGAACACATGAGAGAGGATCTTACTACATATCGCTAGTCTGGGAAAAGATCAAAACTCAAAATTCGCAGTTCAATTTTGTATTGCTGAATTTGTATTACTTTTGTACCATCACAAAGTTGAAAAAATCACAAGTCAAAACCTTTTAAGTCTAGGAGTGCCTTTTTTTAAAATTAATTTTTATTGGAGTATAGTTGATTTACAATGTTGTGTTAGTTTCTGCTACACAGAAAAGTGAATCAGTTATACATATACATATATCTACTCTTTTTTAGATTCTATTCCCACATAGGTCATTACAGAGTATTGAGTAGAGTTCCCTGTGCTATACAGTAGGTTCTTATTAGTTATCTATTTTATATATAGTAGTGTGGATATGTCAATGCCAGTCTTCCGATTTATCCTTCCACCACTTTTCCCCTTGGTAACCATAAGTTTGTTTTCTACATCTGTGACTCAATTTCTGTTCTGTTTTTTTAAGTTCTTTATTTTATTTTTTGTAAACTATTTAAATTTATTTATTTATTTTTGGCTGCGTTGGGTCTTCGTTACTGTGTGCAGGCTTTCTCTACTTGTGGCGAACAGGGGCTACTCTTCCTGGCAGTGCACAGGCTTCTCAATGCAATGGCTTCTCTTGTTGTGGAGCACGGGCTCTAGGCGCACGGGCTTCAGTAGTTGTGTCTTGCGGGCTCTAGAGCGCAGGCTCAGTAGTTATGGCGCACGGCCTTATTTGCTCCGCGGCAGGTGGGATCTTCCCGGACCAGGGCATGAACCTGTCAGGCAGATTCTTAACCACTGTGCCACCAGGGAAGCCCCTATTTCTGTTTTGTAAATAGGTTCATTTGTACCATTTTTTTACATTCCACATAGAAGCGATATCATATGATATTTCTCTTTTCTGTCTGACTTACTTCACTCAGTATGACGATCTCTAGGTCCATCTATGTCACTGCAAATGGCATTATTTCATTCTTTTTTATAGCTGAGTAATATTCCATTGTATATACGTACTACATCTTTTTTATCCAGTCCTCCGCTGATGGACATTTAGGTTGCTTCCATGTCCTGGCTATTGTAAATAGTACTGTGATGAACATTGGGGTACATATATCTTTTCTAATTATGGTTTTCTCCAGATATACACCCAGGAGTGGGATTGCTGGATCATATGGTAGCTCTATTTTTAGTTTTTTTCTGGATCACCATAGAAGCAAAGTGCCATGTTTAGAAACTTCTTTATGTGGTTTATATGTGGTTTATTACTTGTACAAATGCTTATGTATACATCAGACAATACATTGCCTTATTCAATGTGACAAATTATGATGATTTAAATTCTATCTTTAAAAATTCTGATAAAGCAGCAAACTTGATTACTTTAATCTCCCACAACAGGTAAATTTACACATACAAGAAAAATAACTATGTCACTCATGTTGTAATGCTTCACTTTTTTTTTCCATTTTTGTTTTATATTACACATTATCAGTCTTCAGATGCAATTGTAAAATGCTCATTGGAAGCTAGCCTCAAGTATCATTTTCAAGGTTTGACTGAAATGTTGAAAGTCTCCCAGAAATGCAAGAAGAAACAAATTTCCAAGCTTTGCTCATCTGAAGTTCCCATAGCACTGCAAATTGAAGTGAAGACTTTTCCTGAAACAGTTGTTCTGCCACTTTACTTTTTCCCTCTTAAATTTATTTTGACAATTACTGTCCTTACCCACCTTCTTCTCCTAGTAGTCCAGGGCACCTAAGGACATTTTTCATAACAAATAAAGGGAATGGATTTGGAAAATATATCTTCAGTTGGCATTTGGAGAGAGGTTTCATTCATTAAAAAAAAAATCTTTTGGGTGCTATCAACTTTAGAGTAATGTAAATGCAAGCCTACAAGGGTAAATAAATATCCCTGTGAGAAGAAGAAAGAGCCTTTTGCATATCTGATACAGTCACAAGGCCCAAACCTTAATATGTAGTCAAGTGAGATACCACATAATGAGCAAGATACCAGTTCTGTAGAAGTCCGCTTAAATAAATTAAAGTTGAGAAGTTATTCTGAAATTAAATCAAGAAAAGAAAATTTAGAATCCTGTGAGAAATTCTATCTTCAATTTTCTGTATACTATTCTCATTTTAAATAACTTAAATTTGGGCATTAAAAATATTTGTACATTGCTTTAATGCTTTAATCTCGGCAATTTTGTCCCTGCGCTAGTATTAGGCATTTAAAGAGAGGCCAAGTTAAAGATCCTCTTAGAATGAGGAAAAAATAAAACTAATTTAAGTAAATCCTAGAAAACATTAAGGCTTAAGATCCTCGACTTTTTCTTGTTCTTTCACTAGAGAATAATATTTATATTTTTCCATCACAGAATTTAATCTAAAATATGAACAAAAATAACACTGTTGACAGTTGTTTATAATGCAGTTAAATGTATTCAGTTTTAAAATCTGAAGGACTTCCTTTTAATTGCCTCCAGAAGGAATTGATTTTAGGTGTATGTTGACCAAGGTAGCTTGAACTCAATCACAGTCAACTGTCTTGTGACCATGCAAGTGAACAGAAATACTCGACCACAGCCAAGTTCCACATATCATATGTGAAAGTAAAAATGAAAGGTGATTAAAAATAGCAATGACAGTACTTGAGAAGGAACAAATGACAACAAAAATGGCACTTAATGTGCTCAGGATGGCCTTTAGTTACAATATCTGATCAATGACCCAAACATTTAAAAGAAATGGAGAACCTGGGCATTGAGTAAAAGGCTATTGCAGCAAAGGACAAAGTATCAAAGAACCAAAATAAATTATCAAAAATAATGATAAGCCAAGTTTGAGAGCCATCTACACTGATGGCTCTCAGACTTGGCTGCACATTTAAATCAACCGGGAAGCATTAAAAAGTACCAGATACCAAAGCCTGAGTCCTACTCTCAGAAATTGTTTTTATTGAGCTGGAGTACAGCCCGTGCATTGGGATTTTTATAGCTTCTAGGTGATTCTAATGTGGTGCCAGGGTTAGAAACCACTGTTCTAGACTGTTTCAAGCATGCTCACTCACTCCTTCTCTGTCTCTCATTCTCATTCTTTCTGTTCAAATCAGCTTTTGCAACTTGAATGAAACAAACAGTAATAGTTTGATCTCTGGGGGGACTATTATGGTGGTTTTCTAGAGATGTTTTTCTTTGAAGTATCCAAAATTTCCTTACTTATAAATAGAGCGGATCCTTACTGTAAGATGGATCTCATTCTTCACTCTTATGGAGAGATATATTAAATAAATAAATAACTCCTTATCAAGAGTCACCTTATAAAATGATTCTGATGATTTAAAATCTGTACACCTGGCCATATGGTGCTCAGAGTTTGGGGAACCTACAATCAGGAGAATATGCTCTTATTCAGCCCTGAGTCTCACGCTGCGTTTGGACCAGAAGCAAGCTGTGACTCTGGCATCACATTATGGACAAGCATACTCCTAACTCACATGCCCTTGGAAGAATCTTTTTCCATCTCTTACCTCAGCTTTCTCATCTCTAAAATAAATGAGTTTGACAAAGTCATGTCTAAAATTCTTAGCAGTTCTTAGATTGTACACTTCATTTTTTCACATCTTAGTGAATTTCTTTTCCTCTCTATATGTACATATACATTGCTCTACTACTCAAATAGGACCATGATGTATACAAAGTTTTACATCCTAATTCTCTCACAATTTTATGTTGTGGCTGGTTGGAACACATCATGCTTATTGTGGCAAACAGAGAAAGTTAGGACAAAATTATTTTCAAATATCATGCAATTTTAAAGTACAATATTTTAATCACTGCACAGCATTACATCTTACAAATGTGTTAGCTCTTACGCTACTGTTAAACATTTAGGTTGCTTCCAGTGTTTTTGTGTTCATAAATAATGTTATGAGGAAAAACTTTGTGCCTTTGATTACCTCTAATTATTTCCTTGGGCTAGATTCTGTGGGACTGCAAGTTCAAACAGTATGAATAATTTTGGAGTTCTTTATTCATATTGCCAAACTGGATGTCAAAAAATTTTGTTTGCAAATGTAAATTTCCTCTAGCAGCTTGTGAAAGAGCCCCAGGCACCACCCTGTCACAAAAATGGAGTCCCTTTTTTGTTCAGTTGTATAAGTGAACGGAAGGTTTACCTCTACACCTGTTTTCTTCATTCTCCCAAGAAATAGACTACTCCATCCTTAGGCCAGTCATAGAAAGTGAGAAGAATCCACAGATGATGACAGCCTGATAAAGACTGATGTGCACAGTTGTGTAATGTCTTACTGTTAAAAAAAAAAAAAAAAGGATCATGTTGCCTATATCCTTATGAAGAATATATAAACATGTAATGATGATTTTTAAAATTTTAACAATGAGAGATTTTTAAATGAGCTCTTTCATGTTTTAAGAAAAACTAAACATTAAATCTGGGAAGAGAGAAAAGAACAGTAATAATCTAGCCTCAAGGTCATTTTGATTTTTTCCCTTTTAATTTTTGTCCATAACTTATTGTGAATGTGCCAGTTGTGAACACTGCCTTTCCTGGACAACACGTCATTCCTACAATTCTGTGAAGTGACTTTCTCTTGGCTGCAAGGATAAGAATGAAGACCTACTCGCCTCCATTTCAGCCCATGCTGAGCAGCACTTAGTTAACTATGTCTTCCTGGACTCTTAAAAAAAAAAAAAAAAAACACGTTAGTATTCTTAAGAAAAAAGCCTTTCAGATAAGTTTTTATTCATTTGTGACCACCTGGAGGGGTGGGATAGGGAGGGTGGGAGGGAGGGAGACTCAAGAGGGAAGAGATATGGGGATATATGTATATGTATAACTGATTCACTCTGTTATAAAGCAGAAACTAACACACCATTGTAGAGCAATTATACTCCAATGAAGATGTAAAAAAATAAAAATAGTGTACCTACTTTAAAAACAAATCCTCTTGTGAAGCAATGAAACACCAACTTAAAATTCTACTCATTTTATACTGCCATAAAAAATGCTAATCTAGTACATTAAATCTTGTCACTTATGGTTGCTCCACGAGCCTACAGTTAGCCAATAATTGCTTTGTAATTATTTTCTATCCTCAGCAAGGTGAGTAATAAGATATACCATTCAAGAAATAAAGTTTATGAAATCTACATTTGTTCTTTTTTTTGTTGTTGTTCTTTTTTTTTTTTTTTTTTGCGGTATGCTGGCCTCTCACTGTTGTGGCCTCTCCCATTGCGGAGCACAGGCTCCAGATGCGCAGGCTCAGCGGCCAAGGCTCATGGGCCCAGCCACTCCATGGAATGTGGGATCTTCCCGGACCAGGGCACGAACCCATGTCCCCTGCATCAGCAGGCGGACTCTCAACGACTGCGCCACCAGGGAAGCCCTACATTTGTTCGTATAAAATGAAAACTATCCCTCCCTAGAATTCCACTCCAGAACGAACACTTTATTTTTTATTTATTTATTTTTTAACATCTTTACTGGAGTATAATTGCTTTACAATGGTGTGTTAGTTTCTGCTTTATAACAAAGTGAATCAGTTATACATATACATATGTTCCCATATCTCTTCCCTCTTGCGTCTCCCTCCCTCACACCCTCTCTATCCCACCCCTCTAGCTGGTCACATAGCACCTAACTGATCTCCCTGTGCTATTCGGCTGCTTCCCACCAGCTATCGCTTCTACATTTGGTAGTGTATATATGTCCATGCCACTCTCTCACTTCGTCCCAGCAAGATGTTTTTCCAAAGATGCACAGAGTCCACATATTTCTAATTTTGCTTCAAGTTAAAGAGCATTTATTTTAACCATAATAAACCAGAAATAAACTATAGAAAGAGTATAGCATAAAATTGGGCAATTTCCTTTTGTGCTAAGTATGCTAGAGAAGAAGAAAAGTTAAGCATTGAAAGAATGATGGAGGGGACCTAGACGTGGGATATGCCAGCAAGTCTGGGAATGCCCTTAGTGGCCCAAGGCTGGACATCCTGTCTCCATCCTTGATACTGAGAAACATGTGGTTGAAGACTGAGTCTTAGAAGCCCCCAGTGTTGCCTGGATTATGTCCATACCCACAGATAACATTTCACATGAAAATCCCACTGTCTCCATCCCATTTCTCACAGATATTAATGTCCCACTATTTCCTTCAGGGTTTGCATATCAGTAGACCATAACCATTCTCAGTAGGACAATGAAAACCTAGAGAAAAAGAATCAGAGAAGGCGAGTTAGTCCAGAAAACAGTCCTCCTCTTCTTAGTCCTCTCCCTCCTCCCCCCTAGGCTCCTTCCTCCTTCTTCTCCCAGAAAAACAGTCAGCAAAGCAGACCTGAAACTTGAGAGCCAGCAGAAGCCACTAATCCAAATTAGGACCCTGCATCTTCTAAGTGATAATTATTCAGTCTCTCATTGTTTACAAACACCTGCCCCTGTTCCAAATGTCTAATGTTTTCTGTTGATTCTTGAATACATTCACAATTCACCTTTTCTTAGAACTTGTATTCTGTTAATAAGAAAGACATGATTTTCTTTTACATTATAAGAAGCCATTTTTTGTGTTTGACAAACTACTTTAATATCTTATGCTGTCTGCTTTGTGATTTGCAGCCAGAATCTGAAGATAACTTCCATATCTTTAATGTATGGGCTTGTTTTCATTCTGACACAATGATCAGCCTGAAAAGGTAGTGAGCCCCCCACCTGCAAAAGCACTCGAAGAAAGGCCAAATGACCTTCACGTAAGGAGAGCTGAGCAAGGAATCCTAAATTCAGTGGAAGACTGGCCTAAATAATTTCTATATTATATGTCAACTGCAATAATTCATATATGATACCTATTTGCAAAATTATTTGAGATGACATACAGTAAAATATGTACTATGAGTCTGCTAAACTGGAATTTGAAACTAAACTTCTGAGAACTCAAGATAAATGATTCCTAATGTAATGCCTTATTAGCAGGTGTAATAATAAGTAGTATTCACGAAGCAGAGTTTTTTAAGCTTATTCATGCTGTTCTGACCAAATTTGCTAAGTGTGACAGTGTCAACAGATTGTAGGGTTTTTGTTTTTTGTTTTTTGTTTTTCTTTTTGCGGTACGCGGGCCTCTCACTGTTGTGGCCTCTCCCGTTGCAGAGCACAGGCTCCGGATGCGCAGGCTCAACGGCCATGGCTCATGGGCCCAGCCGCTCCGTGGCATGTGGGATCTTCCCGGACCCGGGCACGAACCCGTGTACCCCGCATTGGCAGGCGGACTCCCAACCACTGAGCCACCAGGGAAGCCCCAGATTGTACTTTTGAGAGTCAGTTCAAGTTCCTCTTTCTACAAGCAAGTTTACCGTTTGTTTCTCACTTGCCTATAGAATAGACAAGTGTTTCTCACTTGCCTATTTTCTGAATCTGATAGAGTTTCTATCATAGGCGGCCCTTAACACAGTCTTGCCCCAAGTAGGGACAATGTAAAAGTGTGTGGACTGAACTGAAGAGAGAAATATGCATCCTGATGGGGATATAATTAGACTGTAAAAGAGGAATAAAATACAACAATAGGAAGCAGAAATAGCAACGGTTCAGTTCCTTTCTGTGTGGAGAGAAGCAATGCTCCACCTACATTCATGCCTCACAGAAGAAAAATGTGGCTTGTAGCTTTAGTTTCTGTAGCTTTAGCTTAGTGGCTTTTATTTCTGCTCAAATAGAGAGTAGGAATGGTGAACAAGCAGCAAGCTATTTGCCTGGAATCCAAAATTGGCAGATATTAACAATTTATCAAAATGTAAAAGGAAAAGAAAAGAAAGCCCTCGATCCCCTTAATGTTTAAGGATAATACATATCACTCTTCATCGAGAAAAAACAGGATAATTGCTCCCCACCTTTTCTCCTTGGATTTTTCAGAACCTGGTCCATGACCTGTCCCAGCCCCAATACTGCAGCAAAGTTAATCACTCCCTTCTCGCAGCCCCTCAAAGATCCAAAGATCCAAACACTTTCTCATCAAGATAAAAAAAAAAAATCATGTGACCCTTCTCCCACTAGCTCCTCTTCAAGTTTTAAAAATTATTTCTAGCAAACTTTTCAATGAAGGGCTTTTGTTTTGCCGTCATATATACCCTTCTCATTCTAATATTATGCAGTGAAGCTTCTGTCCTCATTCTGTACTGATATTGTTTTAAGGACACAAATGATCATCTGCTCATTAAATTCATCTGTTTCCCTTCAACTTTCTACTGACTTTTCTATTATTGGCCACTTGCTGCTTCTCCCACAGGTTAGATTCTGTCACACTGCGAGGGCTTGAGTCTCTTCCAAGCCCTCTGACTAATCCTCCTCCACCACTTTTGCTGGTATTCTCTATCCAACCATTCTATACAGTGTGCTTTTCCCTCGAGGTATTTAGCTTTGTGCTCATTTTTTTCTTTATGTCTTCATCCTCAGAGATCTTATCCACTCCTAAACTTCCAAGGATTAGGTCAATGTCTCAGCAAATCTTTAGAGGAGTATAAATAAACAAACAAATAAATAAATGTCCCCTAAAAAAAATCTCTTCATCTTTTGGTCAATTTTGGTCTTATCCTTGGCCCCAGTCCTGGCCCAGCAGGAGTTTTGTTTTTATTATTCATTTTCTTTCCTTCCTTTCCAGGCTCACCTTCAGCTCTTATATAACCCACAGAACTTTCAAAATGGCTTCAAACAGCTTTCGTAGCTTTTAATTGTGGTCTGTCGTCTCTGGTCCTATCTGGTTTTCATTGCACTCTCTCTCTTTCTGCATATGTGAGTGTGTTTTGTGTGTGCATATCTTCTTTTCCAACTTCACTGTAAGCTGCTGGAGGGTAGAAAGCATATTATGTATTTGCAGTATAACCTATAGAACCAGCAGAGCATCTTACTCATAGTTAATATTGAATAGGTACCTGTAACCATGATGATAATTGATAAGAACTCAGTCACTGTTAGGAGCGTGGATAAGGAATATCCTGTACCCTTTCCTCCCTTATTTCGGATCTCTACTCTGATCAATATGCTCCACATGCAGGACCACTCCACGTTCATCGCCATGGTCTCTAATTCTTCTTTTTTTTTCTTTTTATTTTATTGAAGTATAGTTGATTTACAATGTAGTGTTAGTTTCAGGTGTACAGCACAATGATTCAGTTATACATGTATATGTATATATAGCTGTTCTTTTTCAGATTCTTTTTCCTTATTGGTTATTACAAAATACTGAGTAGAGTTCTCTGTGCTGTACAGTAGGACCTTGTTGTTTATCTATTTTATATATAGTAGTGTGTATATGTTAATCCCAGCCTCCTAATTTATCCCTTTCTCCCCTTTCACCTTTGGCAACCATAAGTTTGTTTTCTATGTCTGTGGATCTATTTCTGTTTTGTAAATAAGTTCATTTGTATCTTTTTTTTAGATTCCACCTATAAGCAATAGCATATGATATTTGTCTTTGTCTGGCTTACTTCACTTAGTATGGTAATCTCTAGGTCAGTCTATGCTGCTGAAAATGGCATTATTTCATTCTTTTTTATGGCTGAGTAATATTCTATCGTATATATGTATCACATCTTTATCCATTCTTCTGGCGATGGACATTTAGGTTACTTCCATGTCTTGGCTATTGTAAATGGAGCTGCAATGAACATTGGGCTGCATTCTTCTTGATGACTATTTTTATTTATTTCCCAAATTTATGTTTAAAAATATGATTTTTTCTAATGTGTTTTATATTATTGATATAATGTTGTACAGTTTTTGAAACTGAACTATGAACTGTTGAGTTGAACCAAATACATACATACAAATAGTTATGTTTATACATGCACACACAAAGACATATGTATGTGTGTAAACGTGTGTCTATTATATTTTGAATTATTTTGCTAGTGCTGCCATAATAAAGTATCACAGACTGAGTGACTTAAATACCAGAAATTTATTTTCTCACAGTTCTGGAGGCTAGAAATCTAAGACCAAGGTGTCGGCAGTGTTGATGTCTTCTGAAGTCTCTGCCCTTGGTTTGTAGATGACAATCTTCTCTGTGCTTTCCCATGGTCTTCCCTCTGTACTTTGCTGTGTCCACATTTCCTCTTCTTATAAGGACAACAGTCATATTGGATTAGGGACCACCAAAATGATTTCATTTTAACTTAATTGCCTCTTTAGGGATCCTATCTCCAGATAGTCACATTCTGAGATTAGGACTTCAACATATAAATTTCAGGGGGAACAAATTCAGCCACAGTTTGTGTGTGTGTGTGTGTGTGTGTGTGTGTGAACGGTGAAAGAAACTCAAGTAAAAAAATTAAGACAGGGAAGTATAGGAAGGCATTAAGCTTTGTAGGAAAAAATATCAAATAAGAATTTAATCAACCTCCCAGACTAATGTCTAAAGAATTCAGCTGGGAAGGCGTCAACCACAGGACATCAGGGAGGTCATTGGATTCAACAGTGTTGGGTCAGTGAGAAAAGGAAGTGGCTAATAGATCCAATGGAATTTCAGAGGGTGTTAATCATATCAATTTTTATTCCCTTGAGAAATTCTCATGAAAGTGAGGTAAATATCTGGAATGCACAATTGACAGAGACATATGGAGCACATGCTTTACTCATATAAATAAGCTTTCTATCCTCTTCAGGGGCATACGTTACATTTTGAACTACCTCATAGCACATATGCTGCCCTTGTGTATCAACAGCTTAGCCTTCCATGCAGATCCATTTCCCTAAATTTCCCCTAGACCTGGGTCACTTATTGATTGTGTTCAGTCGTGGCTTTTACTGATCATTGTTAGTTTCACTTTCAGGTGGCTCTTACAGCACATTTTAAAGTCTCCTTGCTGATATCCCTGCTGCTATTTCTTAGGTGACTCATGTTGTAATTTTGCAAACTGACTCTCTTAACAGAAAGAAGAAATACATTGACTCGGCTAAGATGGATTTTACATTCAATGTCATTCTAAACTATCAGTGAAAAAAATTGAACATGTTAGTATTTGAAACAAGTACATTGGGAGCAATCTAAAGGCGCCCCTTTTAGGAATTAGCTTCCTGCAGAACATTCTCCTGCCAGAAGGACTCACCCCAACTCCCCCAAACTCTCACAGAAACATAATGGGACTCTCAACAATCCTTACTGGTCATCCTCAAGACGTGAACCATGTACAATCTCTGTACAAGGCATTCTGCAAGGGCAGGCACACTGGGTGAAAGATGAAATATTCACTAAAAGAAAATAAAAGCTGAAAATGTGCAGTCATATTGGGCTTATTAAAAAATACCATATTAGTTCTCATGATCAGCATTGAAATGAAAAAAAAAATTCAGTGGCAGAAAAAGAAGGGACCCACAGGAAGCCAGGATTTCTTTGGTATATTTGTGTGAGTTAGAGCTGACTCTTTTCACCTGGCTGAGCACACCCATTTCAGGATGGCAGCATAGGAGAGCACTTGGGTTGGGCAGGGCTTTTTTCAAACTGTGTATGTACCTCAGGGTTCCTGATACATCCATAGTGTGCCTCTCTTTCTTGGGAATGACCAAGTAGAATAGTGACATTATTAGTGCTTGCTTTTTTGTGCACATGAAGTGCTGAGAAATATTAGAGTTATATAAATTCACCTCAGTGAAAACATGTCAAGCCCTTAGATGACTCACAAGGAAACAGAGAGGGAAGAACATAGGCAGAGAAAGGGGGAAAGTAAGGAATATCACCAAGGTTGACAAAGGTTTAATGTGGTTCAATTTGAAATTCTTAAAATATATGGGAAAGGGGAGGTTTGTGAATGTGCTCACTACATAGGCACGACTTGGGCAGACAGAATAAATAGAGGAAAGAATGCAGAGAAACATACTGTGCCAGGACTTTGTAGAGGAAGCCAGGGTCTGAAATTCAGGTAGACTGGAAGAGGGTTAGTTTGTAACATATATTTAAAAAGGTAAGAGATCGCACACCAGGCAAGAAGGAGAGAAAGGACAGTAGGAAACAAGTAGAAAGCAGGTGCCATTTATAAAAGCAGGTAAAGAATGAACTCCAGGAGGCAGGGCAGGGAATCAAGAAGCTGGGCCAGGGGACTAAAGACAAAACATAGTCAGTGATACAGATCAATGCTTAGCTGTTGGAACCAGGGACCTCCACCAAAAGTGATATTTGATAGCAATGGTAATGAATCTTAATCCCTTAAATGTTCACCGCTAGTAAATTAGATGATCTTTCCCGATGTCTCTGAACCATCACTGACTATTCATTGAGTCCACATTAATGAGAAAATTCCCAGGTTTCACTGGGTTGAAATGGCAGATTTTCAAGATTGATCCTTTAACAGTCGTGTGGCTCAGTCCAGCTCAGTCTATAAATTCTGAGCTCATTTGTCTAATCCTTTCTCAAGAAAAATACAACAGGCTACTCTCTCTGATGTCTATATGAGCTTTTTTCCACAATATATGATCAGATTCTAAATATCTTAGATAGCATACAATATAAACATACAGTGATTATAAACACACACAAACGTGTGTGTGTACATAAAAGACAGGTAGTTGCAAAATAATGGCATGATACCTTCTTCTTATGAAAATCGCGCCTGTATATTCCAAAGTTAAACTAGTGTTGCTGGCTCTTATTTATTTTTCTTGCTGAAGGCTTTTCCATTCTCATTTTCTCTATTTAAATACTGAAATGCTCATCATTGTTGTATTTTTTTGTCTTTGCTCTTGTCAATGGACAAAAGCGATCTTTGGTTACACTTAACGTTCACCAAAATCTTTATTCATAATGAAACTTGTAAGATATGGTGCTGTTATCAAAATCATTATAACTTGAACCTGTATCAGAAATTGTCAGGTACAAATAAAGAATATTCTGCCACTTTTAAGCAATTGAGTCTCCCTTTTCTCTACCACATAAGTTTGTACAATTGTGCATTTTGTAGACTAACTGTCAATGAGCTGAAAATATATTATTAGTGATTTCAGTATTTTATTGTTGAGATTTTCACTGCTTCCTCAATGGTTTCCTGACTTTCAGAGGATTTTTTTCTTTTTCTTCTTCTCATTTCCTACCGGGGTAGCATTTTAAGTAGATGTTATAAATCTCTGCCAAAGGCACATTCATAGCCCTGCTTGAATGGTTTCATTTAGGCTAAGACTACCCTTACTTTTCAAGTCTCTTCAACATCTTTTATCATGATGAAATAACACTTTGTTTTCATTAAAGAATCAAGCCCAACTACCTAAAAATCCCACAAAATAAATATAGATGACTTATTTGATTTTGGAATAGATCCAAATTATACCACATTATTAAATTAACTTCAGATTTCTACTTGAAATACAAACATGGCTTTTTAGCTAGTCTTTTTTTTTTTCTTAAGGATAGAAGGGGCAATCTCTGAATATATACATTTTTAATATATCCACTATTTTAACTCTATAAATCAAACACATTTGATGCCCAAATGCTGTAAACATTTTTTGTAAAGGCAAACAGAATTCTGGTATCTTGTTTTGCAATTTTAGTCAAACATTTTCTAAATGTTTCTAAACATTTCTAAATTTCTAAAGCATTTCTAAAGCTTCCAAGACCTCTAATTCAGGCCACAATTGTTTCTTTAAAATGCACCAAATCTAGCGGAGACGTGTTGAGTCACAGATTCAAAAGGGAACGTGGGAAATAGAAATCCTTCCCAAATTCCATTTCTAACCTAGATAAGTAGATACTAAGAATACTATTTTTTTAAAGGTGTCATAATTTTTCAAAATTTTAGCCTCAAGGCAGCTATATACTATTCTTCTTGATCTGTTTTACAATCAGTAAGAATGGTTTATTCATGTGCTCATAAGTGACAGGGGAATGCATATCATAATGATTTACAGGATTTTTTTTTCCAGGTGATTAGAGCTCCTAACAGATATATCTGTCTTTGGGGAAAGAAAAAATATCAAGTGAATCACAGATGAGATAACCTTTCTCTTCAACGTTTCTTTTGAAACATCAGTCACTCTGTTCTCTCCATATAATGATGAAGAACAACCACTTTCAGGTTTATAAAATCTCCTATCTTCACAATGTCCCAGTCTCATGAAGTGTTACACTGCTTTTATAATAATGCATGAAGTCCATATTACAGCTCCTACTGTGTGCTGTTGCATTTCTTCTTATAACTTTAATTTTTTAGTGCTTCAAATAACATAAAAAATAATTTAGTAGTATTCACAAATGCTAATCTACAAACAGCTCCTATAGATTTTGCAGTAGACTCAAAGATTCCTTAAAGTCTGAGACCTGTGTTTAGAAGCCAAGGATGTTTTACAAGTACTTTAAAAATATCTCTTTGGGGCTTCCCTGGTGGTGCAGTGGTTGAGAGTCCGCCTGCCGATGCAGGGGACACGGGTTCTTGCCCCGGTCCGGGAAGATCCCACATGCTGCGGAGCGGCTGGGCCCGTGAGTCATGGCTGCTGAGCCTGCGCGTCTGGAGCCTGTGCTCCGCAATGGGAGAGGCCACAACAGTGAGAGGCCCGCGTACCGCAAAAAAAAAACAAAAAACTTTGTATTCATGTTCACTCCTGAATAGTAAAATATCAGTCAGAGAAAGGATACCCGCTTCACCCAGTAAATAACAAAACTGTCTCTTTTTATTTTAACACATGTGCTCCTCTCCTTAGCTGAATGTTTATACTGTTATAATTTGTAGGACATAATTCTATGGTTCTTAATGTAGTAAAAACTCACATGAAATTTTTTTTAACATCTTTTTGGGGTACAGTTGCTTTGCAATGTTGTGTTAGTTTCTGCTGTATAACAAAGTGAATTAGCTATACATATACATATATCCCCATATCCCCTCCCTCTTGGGTCTCCCTCCCACCCTCCCTGTCCCACCCCTCTAGGTGGTCACAAAGCACTGAGCTGCTCTTCCTGTGTTATGCAGCTGCTTCCCACTAGCTATCTATTTTACATTTGGTAGTATATATAAGTCCATGCCACTCTCTCACTTCATCCCAGCTTACCCTTCTCCCCCTCCCATGTCCTCAAGTCCATTCTCTATGCCTGCGTCTTTATTCCTGACCTGCCCCTAGGTTCATCAGAACCCTGTTGTGTTTTTTTTGTTTTTTTTTTTTTTAGATTCCATATATATGTGTTAGCATACGGTATTTGTTTTCCTCTTTCTTACTTCACTCTGTATGACAGTCTCTAGGTCCACCCACCTCACTACAAATAACTCAGTTTCGTTTCCTTTTATGGCTGAGTAATATTCCATTGTATATATGTGCTGCATTTTCTTTATCCATTCATCTGTTGATGGACACTTAGGTTGCTTCCATGTCTTGGCTATTGTAAATAGGGCTGCAATGAACATTGTGGTACATGACTCTTTTTGAATTATGGTTTTCTCAGGGTATATGCCCAGTAGTGGGATTGCTGGGTCATGTGATAATTCTATTAAGGAACCTCCATACTGTTCTCCATAGTGGCTGTATCAATTTACATTCCCACCAGCAGTGCAAGAGGGTTTCCTTTTCTCCACACCCAATCCAGCATTTACTGTTGGTAAATTTTTTGATGACGGCCATTCTGACCAGTATGAGGTGATACCTCATTGTAGTTTTGATTTACATTTCTCTGATGATTAGTGATGTTGAGCATCCTTTCATGTGTTTATTGGCAACCTGTATATCTTCTTTGGAGAAATGTCTGTTTAGGTCTTTGGCCCATTTTTGGATTGGGTTGTTTGTTTTTCTGATACTGAGCTGCATGAGCTGATTGTATATTTTGGAGATTAATCCTTTTTCAGTTGCTTCATTTGCAAATATTTTCTCCCATTTGAGGGTTGTCTTTTCATCTTGTTTATGGTTTCCCTTGCTGTGCAAAAGCTTTTAAGTTTCATTAGGTCCCATTTGTTTATCTTTGTTTTTATTTCCATTTCTCTAGGAGGTGGGTCAAAAAGGATCTTGCTGTGATTTATGTCATAGAGTGTTCTGCCTATGTTTTCCTCTAAGAGTTTTATGTTGTCTGGCCTTACATTTAGGTCTTTAATCCATTTTAAGTTTTTTGTGTGTGTTCGGTGTTAGGAAGTGTTCTAATTTCATTCTTTTACGTGTAGCTGTCCAGTTTTCCCAGCACCACTTATTGAAGAAGCTGTCTTTTCTCCATTGTATATTCTTACCTCCTTTATCAAAGATAAGGTGACCTTATGTGCATAAAACTCACATGAAATTTAATGAGACTTTTTCTGAAGGAAAGTGAGGAGTTAGTGACATTTCTGATTTTAAGTGCTTTTCTTATTATTTCATTATATTCTAAAAGGTGTATGGAAGGTAATTTAGAGTCCCTATCTCATTGTAACTTGCATTTGTAATCCTAAATTCCAGAATTAAAATGATGTAAATGATGATGTGTCCTTTTGAAGGGCATATATAGTAATCATTGATTTTTATCATAGCTAGAAATAATAGAGGGAGGTAACTATGTAAAAAATTATGTATATATAATATATAAATATATAAACTTTATATTACATATGTATGTATATGTGTATATAATACACACACACACACACACACACACACAGGATTCCTTAACTCTATCAAATATGTCAAAAGTGAAGTGGTCCAGGTGAAGCCCAATAGGTAGGAGACTGAATTCTTCCATCAGGAGCAAAGGGCCTCAGGGGCTGGTTTAGTTCTAGGATATCTCAGGATTTGTACCCAGGGCTGTTGAGGAAACAGTAATGAGCTTGTTTTTCCTGAATGGGTCCCTCAGACTAGAATCTAGATCCCTCAGAGTAGAATCTAGGATCAGAACCTCAGAGACCATTTAGTTTGGGCCCATCATCTTAAAATTGAATCTAATAGGAAACTACCTATAGAAGGCAAAGCAGTATACTACTCACCCCGCTATTTACCAGGAAGGAAGGAACTTGATTCTGTTTCACAGCTGCAGTCACTCCCCCCTCCTCTTGACATCTGTGGGCCTTGGAAACACAAGCTTGTGAAGAAAACTACATTCACTCACCACTTAAGATGAAAACTTTAAAAGGCAGGTGGAAGACGGCATAGCAAAATAGACAGAAACAGGAAGAGAACTGAATTAATTTTATACCATCGTCTAATGTATATTTTTATATTATCCTTATCTAATTTCTTTAGGTTTGGGACCAATTATCTATCTGCCTATCTGGCAGTATTTTTTTCAATAAAGTTTCACAGAGCAATGTTGTGGAGTTTCAGAGCATTATCTCTTGCAATGAGTTTGAAAAACCCAAATTAAAATATCATAAAGCAAAACAAAGTGTGCATTGTCACAAAGCAAGGCAACAACATTCATCAAAAACACCTTCTCATAAGCCAGCCCAGAAGCATTCTTCGGAAGACACAGGCCGAAACTGATAAATACTTAACCATAAAATTAGGAGCTGGCTGTGCTTCCCTGGTGGCGCTGTGGTTGGGAGTCTACCTGCCGATGCAGGAGACACAGGTTCGTGCCCCGGTCTGGGAAGATCCCACGTGCCATGGAGCGGCTGGGCCCGTGAGCCATGGCCGCTGGGCCTGCGCGTCCAAAGCCTGTGCTCTGCAACGGGAGAGGCCACAACAGTGAGAGGCCCACGTACCGCAAAAAAAAAAAAAAGAAAAAAAAAATTAGGAGCTGGCTCACATGCCTAGGCAATGTTTATTTGCACAAAGCTAAATTCGGTCATGCAATAGCTTGCGAATCTTCTTTTTTTCTAAGATGAGAACTTAACATAAATAATGGATAATAGATTTTAAGTGCACGTTAGACTGTGGACTATGATATGATAAATTCATGGTGTGAAATAAACATCAGAGTTGAATGATAAATATGCATAACACAAGAATAAATAGAAATTTCTACTTTAAAACTTAATTGTTAACACTCTTACCAAAATATACATTTAATATATAACATAATATACATAGACATATTGAAGAATGTAGTAGACTATTGTGGCAGCTGAGACTGTAGATATTTTAAGCCATAGGACCAAGAACATTTGACAACCATTTACTACAAGTGAAAGCATTTGCAAGAGGACAGGCAGTGACTATTGAAGTTCTTTCTAGTTCACTGAGCCTAAAATCCTCAAATGCTAGGACAAGGCAGCAGGCAGTAAAGTTTATGATTGTTACTTTTTTATTTTAACATCCAATTTAATACAAAAAGTTTGCCTTTTATGAGTTCAATTATTTATGAGTTCAATTTATTTTAAAATAATTTATTCTCTGGAAAGAATAACTGCCATCATTTTTTTTCCCCAGCGGAGAACTGAAAACTTTACAAGTGAATTCTATTAATTAATTCTATTAATTCAGGTGTCTTTTCTGGAGTCAGAACTTGGGCAAGTTACTTGATCTCACCGTGCCCCAGTTTATTCCTATTTAGAATGGGGATTATGATAGTGGTAACTTTCTAGAGTGGAAACTTGAGTGAGAACATCTAAGTGCTCAATATATGGTTTTATTATTATTATTACTATTATTATTATTGCCATTTTGTTTATTTCTAGTCAGAGAGAGGCCTCTGAAGTTTACCTATTGGTTGTGTTCCTTAATTTTCATAAAGGCTCTTAACTTCATCCTCTGCACAGTGGATTGTTTCTCCCTTTGATCAGTCACCAAAAAAATATGACTCTTGCCAGAGATTTCAGCCTTCAAATCCTTGCTTTTATTCCTTATCAAAAGCCTGATTGTGGCAAATATTAATGGGACATTAAAACTATCCATTCATTTATTGGAGGGGTTCTGAATGTGAGGAATGTAGGGTGCTGCTAGATCCTTCGTTTTACATAGAAGTTTTTTCATTACATATATTGCAACTGTAATTTTGTGTCTATATTTTTGGAGGGAGATGTTCCAATCACAACTTTCATCTAATTCTCAGAATAGGTGGCCCCAAATCCACATTTTTGTGAGATTTTCTGAATATTCTAATTTTACCCTTGGGTCAATTCAGGCCGCCATAAAATTATATATGTGGACTATAGTGGTTTTGTCTTTTGTAGAATTTTTTACCAAATTCAATTTTGGTGTTATATCACTGTCACCTATTTTTCAATGGTACTTATTATGTAGATCATAGTTTAGGATGACCGTTATGATAACCTTCACAATAATCTTGTTATGAGGACTTGATAAGAGAAATTTTACTTATGTCTCAGTGTCAGGAAAGGTTCTGAAAAGCTGTCTGTGTTTATATCATAAGAAAAGTAAATATTTTTTTTCTTGGACTGCTAGAAAATCTCCACTGCAATTTGTATACAGGTTTTCCATGGTAAATTAATTATGGATTCATTATTTTCCTAACATGGTACTGCTTCATCTGGATTTCCCATGCACTTTCTTTGAAAAAGTCAAAAATGAGAAGCCATTTCCCCAGTATATACCACCACCAACCATGTTCAATGCCTTTCAGTAAAGTTATACCTCAGATTTCCTCCCATATAGTTATGATTACAAATGAAACATTTCTTTTCAAATTTGTTGAATGCTCATGAGATATTTGGAGACTTTAGGTTCAAAACATGTAGCAATGTTAAAGTGTACTCTTTTGTAGCTTACATTATTCTGAATTATTGCCCACTGAATATCAAAGTAGCAAAAGAATGGATTGGCCTATAGAGGGAGACAATGTGGTTCAGTGGGAAGGGCCCCACTCATGGAGCTGGAAAACTGATTCTAATCCAGGCTCTGCAACTTCAGGCAGAAGTTTATCCTCTCCAGGAGTAGAAGACAACACCAGTACATCTATACACCTCATGAGATCGGGTTAAGATAAATAAAATAATACAGCAGAACGTGTTGTGAAAAATACTATAAGCTTAATCAAAAATTGTAACCGTGATCAACCTTATCCTTTGAACCTGTGGTTAAAGGGCTCTCAAGCAATATAAATGTAGTCAGTCTTCTATTTAGTCTGCCTGCACCATCTATTACTTATCTGATCTTGGGCAAGTTTCTCAGCCTGCCCGCCCCTCAGTCATCTCACAGCTTGTTGAGAGGAATAAATGAGCTAATGCCTGGAAGACCCTCTGTGTAGACTTTTCCTTCGTGGTGAAGTTCGATAAATCTTAGCCATTGTTATTAACATGTAATTCCTTTGCCTTGTCTTTAGAGTTAATAGGCATTACAAAATGAAACCCCATTTCATTAAGCTGCAATATATACACTCAGGGTAAATGGTTTCCTATACTAGCAACCAGTGACTGACAAGATTTTATAAAAAAAAATTAATGAGATTCTAGGCACTGATTAAAATTTAATGGAAAAAAGTTTTAATTTAAAAATTGCTGTTCAGAGTATCCTAGTCCCCCGATTTTAGTTTAACAGCAGTGGATGCAGTGGAGGGGCTTTAACAAGGCAGCTGCTACCATGGTTGTGCTGTCAGGTGTGTTCAGTCACCAGGTACACAGTCCAGCTGTACACACAACTCCGGCAAAACACAGTCCTGCAACAACAGAGCCATGGTCCCCTTCCTCCATAAAGAAGCAAATGGAGTGGAAGGCTTTATTGTAGCTTTAATTATGTACACAATTTTAGAGAAAGTGGACAAAGTTTCTTGGAAATCACAAATTAACATCTTCAGTATGCATGCCACAGCCTTTCTTTAGAATCTCTTGCAGCTTTAACATAGTTGGCAACAATTATATAAATTGTAAAGACTAGAAAATATTAGTGTGTCTAGGTCTAATAAAAGTAATTTCATTTTGATTGGAAGAAAATTAAGATGCATAGCCATTAAAGTGCTTCTAGTGCTACTCAAAATGTCTTCACAGTATTCATTTCTTATAAATGTATTTTATGAAGATATTCATGAAGTCTAAAAGGAGGTGGAAATGTCTAGTGGGATTGCAACATAATGTTTATAAACACTCTTGATACTAGTATTTTCTGGGAGACTAGTGAGGTGCCTGTTGTCAATATGCCTTGAGAAATATCAAATATTACAAGTGAACATTTTTTGTTAAAGCGTTCATAGGAAAGAGCCATCTCAGATACCAGCAAAAACAGACTATATAGGAACAAATATACAATTCTTTCAAAAAGTTTCTGTGCAAACCTAGCTTAGTTTAGCTAAGCAGTAAGATGAAATGAAAGAAAAGTTCCCACCTATCAAATATTCCTTCCCAGAGCAGGCATTGGAACCCAAATAAGATGCAATATGTGACAGCTGATACAATCATATACTAATTGCATTGTTCCTAAAGAATTTTTGATTTGGCGTAGAACAGCCTCCTGACTGATTCTCCAAACAGAATTAACTTCAAAATGCACAAGCAAGGAGCTAAGTAAATTTCTCTACTAGACCGAGGTCCATAGGCATTGTCCTTTTATATACTGGAGGAGAATGTCACAGAAGCCTTTCAAATATAAATTCTCTGTCACTTCCCACAGTTATTAAGACCAGGTCAAATGGTTAATTGTGATAGGAAAATCATGTCCCAGCCACAAATATCCTCACCAGTAGCCAGTTAAGAAAATTCATCCAAACGATTTTGGCAGGAAGAAGCTTTCCTACCACAGGCCCTGTTACTGGTGTTCTATGGCAACAGATTTATTAAATTACAAAATGGAAGGACTCTGTAATCTATGTGTATGCATATATACATATGCGTGTGTGTGTGTGTGTGTGTGTGTATGTATAAAACTGGACATAAATAAGCAAAAGATGTAACCAGGCCATTACCTGCACCCAAAGTACAAATGGAACACCACAGAAACCAAATGTTGGTTCTCTGGTCCCTTCCCTACTTCACTAGAGGGAAATGAAGACTTTTGCCTGCAGTCTTTTCCTTCACCTAATTATTCTATGAGGAGGGAGAAGGGAGGTTTTCTCATATATCATCAGAGCAGTCCATCTACTTGAATACTCCACTAGCCACTATAGCCTGCTGCCTCTGGACAACTGCCCACACCGGTACTGGCCTCCACCAAACGGCCAGCTTTGTCACTCTCCTCTGTGACTCATGGGGATCTTCCACTTTTCATAACCAGATAATTTAAAGGGCAGAGGTTTTAGAACTCTACTACATAAGGGTATTCTCCCAAGGGACTCCAAATCTCAATGAACATCAGGATCATCTTATAAACGCTTTTAAAAATAGGTTTGGGGATCTCACCTCCAACCAAGCTAACATGAAACTCTAGAAGTAGATCTCATGACATCTGGATTTGGAACAAGTTCCCCACAGTAAAGGCATTTGGTAAGGGTGCAAAAAATAGTTGTTGAATTAATTCTTAGGCAGATAGTACAACCCAGTATACAGATTGGTTTTTGGAAATCACAGTTTACACCACAGCTCTTTTCTTCCTGTGGTGGAACAACTACTTCAAAGCCCCAATCATACAGGGAGAGTTAAAGAAGTCCTCAAACATTCAATAACAAATTGGAGGTTGGTATGTCAGAAGTCCACAGTGTACCTCTAGGCAGAGATGTTGCCTACGACTCCTGCATACCAAGCAGAATAATCTCACTTCAGTTCCCACTAAACTCATAATAGAAATCAGTTACTTTAAAAATCCATTTTAAAGAAATTGTTCTTTCCTTGCTAATATCTCAAAGAATACATTGGGGCTTAGAGACTGCCAAGTCAAAACAATCTCAGTGATATTTTTTAATCCCCTTTTTGAGAGGCCATAGAATAAAAACAGTTGAACTTTAAAATGATCAAGTGAGTTTCTCTTAAAACCACACTGTGAGTTCCCCAAAAGGTAGAGCTTTGTACCTATAGGACCCAGCAGATAGAAGGCACTCAAATAATATGATCTGGAAGAAAGGGAGGGAGGGAGGGAGGGAGGAAGGAAGGGAGGGAGGAAGGGAGGGAGAAAAGAGGAAAGGGAAGGAGGCAGAGAGGAGGGAGAGAGAAAGGTAGAGAAACTAAGGGAAAGTGGGAGTAACCTCTGAGTGAATGAATGAATGAATGACTCTTGTTAACGTTGACCTTATGTTTGCCTTTTTGATAATCTTTATGAAACCAGAAGGTAAAGATGCTCACCCTCTTCATTACAATGATACTAAATGAATTTTTCCAGATAGTCTTTGATAAGTGCAACCTTGTCTCTCTTTTATTTACTTAGATTCACTGTATGTCTCAACAATATTAGGCAACATGTATCTAATTTTCCCTGAAGAATTCTTTTATAATTATGTTAACTTTGGAACTTTTTAATGAATTAAATATTAGCCAAACTATTGCCAAATTGTTATTCATATATGAAAAGTATGATACCGGCCAGTATATGCTTAGAAAGTAATAAAGCGAAGATACACTGGTTCCAAAATTATGAAGGATCAATATGCCTATTTGTAGTAGGAAGTTACATGTTAAAAGAGAAACTAACATTTTATGTGAGTAAAAATTACAAAATGCTGTCTTGCGGATATTGTCTTGCCAGTTTTTCAGACAAAGAAAGGCACAGAAAGGATCTGAATCTCCATCAAGTCCCACCAATCATATGTGTCAAAGCCATACTTTGAACTCAGTGTGTTTGACTTCAAAGATTATGTTCTTTTGAGGTAAATATTATTAGGAATCTGGATCAGGATTGAAAAGAGTATTGGCCTATGGCTGATAAATAAAATCCATATAATGCTACTCAATAAATACTTATTGCATCATACTATGTTTACTATGTGTTAGTTCCTATGTAATTGCTACCTAATCACAAAACAGTTAGATCCTGTGTCTACCCTAAAGAATTCCATGGTCTCCACAGAAGGATAAAATAATGCTCATGTGATTATACTACATTTTGTTAAGCCCTGAGAGGGAAGTAAATAATCCTAGTTAACATGTGTCTAGCAATCCTATATGCCAGGCACTGTACCAAGGACTCTATGTCAACCTCACAGGAAACTCAGAAAACTGAGACTTAGAGACATGAAGTAATTTATCCAAGACTGAAGTTCAAACTGAGGTAGTCTATTTCTGGCACTCTTGCACTTAACTACTACATTTCTTCCCAGGTTAGAAAGTAAAGGAGAGACAGGCATAAGGGAGGTTAGTTAGGTTACTGCAATAGTCCATGTTGAAAGATGATGAGGACCTGAACTAGAATAGCAACAGTGGAATTGGGAAAGAATTAGACAAGAGGCACTTGAGAGAGAAAAATGAGAGCACTTGATGCCTAATTGGATTTGGAGGCGACAATGAGAGGCATTGATAAGAGATCAAGGGCTTTACAGACCCACTACCGGGCATATACCCTGAGGAAACCATAATTCAAAAAGAGTCATGTACCACAATGTTCACTGCAGCTCTACTTACAATAGCCAGGGCATGGATGCAACCTAAGTGTCCATCGACAGATGAATGGATAAAGAAGATGTGGCACATATATACAGTGGAATACTACTCAGCCATAAAAAGAAACGAAATTGAGTTATTTGTAGTGAGGTGGATGGACCTAGAGTCTGTCATACAGAGTGAAGTAAGTCAGAAAGAGAAAAGCAAATACCATATGCTAACACATATATGGAATCTAAAAAAAAAAAAAAAAGGTTCTGAAGAAACTAGGGACAGGACAGGAATAAAGATGCAGATGTAGAGAATGGACTTGAGGACACAGGGAGGGGGAAGGGTAAGCTGGGAAAAAGTGAGAGAGTAGTGCTGACATATATACACTACCAAACGTAAAATAGATAGCTAGTGGGAAGCGGCCGCATAGCACAGGGAGATCAGCTTGGTGCTTTGTGACCACCTAGAGGGGTGGGATAGGGAAGGTGGAGGGAGGGAGACGTAAGAGGGAAGAGATATGGGAACATATGTATATGTATAACTGATTCACTTTGTTATAAAGCAGAAACTGACACACCATTGTAAAGCAATTATACTCCAATAAAGATGTTAAAAAAAAAAACTTCTCACCAGCAGTGAACCTTAGTATCCCTTGGAGCACATAACCCTTCCTCACTTAGCTAATTTACAGGTCCACCTGCTCACGTGCGAGGCCAATATAGAAATCCATTCAGTGATTTTTGCAATTTGCTCACCTTGAAGAGGTAGATAAAGAATATTTTCCAATATAAAACTGTCCAGTGAAGAAAAGAGCATATAATTTAGGACACTCGACAGCAGACAGCATTAGTTATTGCTGTTCCCTATGCACTGAACAAAAGCTGTAGAGTGCCATTCCTACTGACAGAATTATGGCCTCCACTTCAAGTCTTTTGTGGTACAGATGTAAATAATAAAGTCATATAAACAGCAATAAAGGGAAATTTCAATATCCTCTGCATTTATCAGATTTCCTCATTTTAGAGAATTCATGGGTGTTAAATGTATTATCATGGAAAAATATTGGACCTCAATGATCCTCTAAATGTGTCAAAATTCTTGGTGTTGGGATTCATCTGTCTGTTACCTCTTTTCTTCTACAAGTACACCACCAAGGTTTTGTGTACATTTTTCTTGTTTGTTTTGTTCTTGGTCATCCCACTTCAGATGCATGTGCTTCCTGCAATCATCTATCCAATATTCCTGGACCCCATGACCCAACCTCAGCATTAGGAAATTGTGAAAATACTGAGCAGAGAGAGGGATTGATGCAGGTAACATAGATGAGGGCACCCCTCTTAAGCTACAATATGGAACTTGAATATTTTCCAGTCTTTGGAATATTTCATTAAAATTATAGAGTATGAGTTTCTAACCTAAAACACTAGTAGATATGTAAAGAGAATCCCCTTTAGAAATTTATCCTGCCTCAAAGAACAAACATCTCAAATCTTTTGAGGAGTGAATGCCCAAAATTCAGAAAGACATCCACTGAGAATGTTACAAAGCTTATCATTTTTTTCTCCAGTTGTTTCTATGGAAACATTTTAGAGGAATTCTTGAAATAAAGTAGAGCAGATAGAAATAAATACTCAGATTAAGAAACAGGTTGCAAGAGTAAATATTACTCTTAGAAATCTATTGAAATGTTCCCTGTACTCCTGAGAGAGAGATAAGAATGAACTCAACACAAATTGTGTGAGAGATTCAATTATTAACCTACAAAGAAATAATAGAGCAAAACATTTCCTGGAAAAAAATGATGCAGTCTACATATGAGCCTGGTATAACAGAGAGAACACTACCTACATATGGAACTATAAGACCTACGTTTTCCCACTCATTGACATGTGACTTATTTGAATTTACTTAAATTCTTTGAATCTCCATCTCTTCATTTACAAAACTAAAGCATAATAGAATCTGGATTACTATTGAATGGGTTCCTATTGAAGTTCAAATATAATAGCAATCATGGAAGCACCTTTTGCAGCTCCCCAACCCAGAAGGAGACTAGATGGGTGTTCCTTCTAAGAACAGCTTCTCAAATATCCCAAGTGGACTGCTCATGTGTCAAAGCCCCAGGCCAGACCGTTTCCAAGAGTCAGGCTGTCTGCTTTTCTGAGGGTGAGTGTGGTCCTGAGTTCAATACCTCACTCTGAGTGCACAGTTAGGGTTTGAGGCTGGTGCCCAGTCCTGTAATTGATGTGTATTATCTGTTTTGCAGGGTTGTGATAAGCAGCACAATGCCATAGAAAGAACAAGTGGTCAGCAGTGAGATAGACATAGGTTCAATCTTGGCTCCACACCTATTAAGCCTCCCTGGCTTTCACCTCCTGTGCTGACTTTTTGGGTAGAGCCAGACATCATATCCTGGCCTTCTCCAGACCCACAACAAATCCCGGTATTGAAAGTTTCTCTGGTCCCTGTCGTGTGAAAACATACTTGCAAAATGTTCATCATAGTGAATTTTATCTCTACTGGCAGAGATGGAGTGGAAGATTCAGCTCTATGTAATAAGAAATGCAAAATAAGTCATACCCTTTGTCGTACACTGATTCTTACGATTTAAGAATTTTTTAAAAATTTAGTGGGAAGCTGGTATAATATATGGGCTTTGTAATTAAATAAGCCTGAATTCAGGACCCAATCTTATCACTTCTTGCCTGTTTGTCCTGAATCTTATTAAACCCAGTTTCCAAAGCTGTAAAAGGGAGCGATCCCTTGAGCCACACCTAATAGGATCATGTAATTAAATGCAATTTAAAATGGGCAGTGCAAGGCCTGACATTTAATGAATTCTAAAATGTAAAAGATTACTATTATTCGGTAAGTATTATGTGCTATGATTCTGATTACTGTTATTCTTATTAAGTGAAACTTGATAAGGATGCTTGACCTCTTTGTCTTTTTACCTTGGTATTTTTAAACTAAGGTGGTATCTCTTCTTTCAGAGGATCCAATTTAGATTCAAAGTTCTCTCTGGCAATTAAAGTAGAAACAGGTGCTCCTTGCATTTTCTTGTCTGGAATATGCAAAAGTTTGATTTGTTTTTATTTATATATTTATGCTTTAATCATTGTGGAAAACAGAGTGAATACTTTTTAGTACTGTGTCAAGTACAGAATGTAAGAGGAAAAATATCTTTTTATGGTGCATCATCTTATCTAACAATTATTAAAAAAACATTCATAAAAGTGACCTCTTCATCATTCTAGCATACCTTGACATAGGTGGAATGTTACTACCTATTGTTCATATAGGAAAATTATTTTGCAGATGATTCCTACTCTATCCATTTGAAATTTGCTCTTCTCCTGAACTGTAAGCAATTTTTGACATGACATCAGTGCAGTTCTTTGTTCTATATTTTTATTATTGTAGTCATTTAATAATACTTCTTTGAGATCTTTTACAATACATATAGGTCTCATCAGTGGTTCTCAGCAGGGCAATTTTGACCCCCATGTGACATTTGTCAATGGCTGAAACAGTTGCACAACCATTATCTAATTTCAGAACGTCTTTATTACCCCCAAAAGAAACTCTAAACCATTATCTGTCACTCCTCACTCTCGCCTTCCTCAAGGTCCTGGCAACCACTACTCTATTTTGTCTCTATGGATTTGCCTATTCTGGACATTTCATATAAATGGAGTCATACCATATGTGGCCTTTAGTATCTAGCATCTTTCACCCAGCATAATGTTGTCAAGGTTTATCCATGTTGTAGCCTATATTAGTACATCAGTCAGTTTTATGGCTGAATAATATTCCATTATATGAGTATACCACATTTTGTTTATCCATTCATCAATTGATAGACATTTGGCTTGTTTCCACTTCTTGGCTTTTATGATTAATTCTGGTATTAACATTCATATACAAGATTTTGTGGGGACATATCTTTTCTGTTCTCCTGGGTATATAATTAAGAGCGGAATTGATGCGTCATATAGTAACTCAATGTCAAGCTTTTTGAGGGACTGCCAAATTGTTTTTCAAACTGACTGCAACATTTTACATTTCTACTAGCAAGTATAAACGTTCCAATTCCACAAATCCACATCAGCACTTATTAGTTATCTTTTCTTAGAACCATCATACTAGGTGTGGAGTGGTATTGATTTTCATTTTCCTTATGGTTAATGATGCTGAGCATCTTTTCCCATGCTTATTGGCCATTTGTGTGTCTTCTTTGGAGAAATGATTATTCACATCCTTTGCCCATTTTAATTGAGTTTTTTGTCTTTATTGTGTTGTGAGCATTATTTACATATTATAGATACAAGTTCCTTATTAGATATATGATTTGCAAATATTTTCTCCCATTCCATGGACTGTCTTTTCACTTCCTTGATAGGGTCCTTTGAAGCACACAATTTTTAATTTTGATGAATCCAATTTATCTATTTTTTTCTTTTGTTGTCTGTGCTTTTGGTGTTATATCTAAGAAACCATTGCCTGATCTAAGGTCATGAAGATTTACACGTGTGTTTTCTTATGTGAGTTGTACTGTTTTAACTCTTCTGTTTAGATATTTGATCCACATTGAGTTAATTTTTGTATATAATGTGCATAGGGGTCCAGCTTCATTCTTCATCTGCATGTGGATATCCAGTTGTCCCACTATTCATTGAAAAGATCATTATTTCCCAGTTGAATTGCCATGGCATTCTTGTGGAAAATCAATTGACTGTAAATGTGAGAGTTTATTTATTTCTGGACTCTTAGTTCTGTTCCATTGATCTACATCTATCTATCTTTATGCTGGTCCCTCACTGTCTTGATTATTGTAGATGTGTAGTAAGTTTTAAAATTAGAAAGTGCGAGTCACAACTAGTTTTTCAAGATTGTTTTTACTACCTTAGGTCTCTTGAATTTCTATATGAATTTTAGGACAGCTTGTCAATTTCTGCAAAGCAGCCAGCTGGGATCCTGATAGAGATTGTGTTGAATCTGTAGATTAATTTGGGGAATTTTGCCATGTTAGCCATGCAAACACAGGATGTCTTTCCATTCACTTAGGTGTTTGATTTCTTTCTATGGTGTTTTGGAGTTTTCAGTGTACAAGTCTTATGCTTCTTTTGTTAGATCTATTCCTAAATACTTTATTCTTTCTGAAGCTATTATAAATGGAATTGTTTTCCTAATTTTGTTTTTGGATTGTGTATTGCTAGTACATAGAAATATGATTGATTTTAACATATTAATCTTATTTCCTTCAATCATCAGAACTCATTTATTGGCTCTGTTTGTGTGTGTGTGTGTGTGTGTGTGTGTGTATTCCTTAGGGTTTTCTATATACAGGATCATGTCATCTTCAAATACAGATAGATTTACTTCTTCATTTCCAATCTAGATGCCTTTTATTTCTTTTTCTTATCTAATTGCCCTGACTAGAAACTCCAGTAAAATACCTTTATCCTGATCTTAGGGGGAAGCATTCAGTATTTCTCCATTAAGGATGATGTTAGATATAGGTTTTTCAAAGATTCCATTTATTAGGTTGAGCAAGTTCCCTTCTATTCCTAGTTTGAAGGATATTTTCATCATGAAAGAGTGTTGGATTTTTCCAAATATTTTTCCTCATCTGTTGAGATGATCATGTGTTCTGCTCCCTTATTTATTGATATTATGTATTACAGTGATTAATTTTCAAATGTTAAACTAACCCTGCATTCCTGTCAGGCTGCTAGCTTTCACTGTGATTACAGGGCCGTTGGTTTTAAAGAATCCTATGAAGCTGAGGAGAACAGACTGGGAATAGGTGAGTTTAAAAATATATAAACCTCATTTTTCTTATGGAGATTCAACCATTATTTTCTTTGAATAAATGCTCTCCACGTTGTTGCAAGCCTTTGGTTAATTTCCAGACTTCTGTAAGGGTGTATTTTGATCATTTTTGTCAGTGTTGTCATTGCTTTTATGAAGGTGAGGTTTTCAGAGGTTCTACCTTGCCAGTCCCACGGCCATCACTCCATTAATGCAATCTTTTTCAGGAAAATGTTTTCTTCCAGTTTTACTGAGACATTAATGCAATCTTAAGGATAACATTGAATATTTCTGAGTATTCATTGAATATTACTGAATATTCAGTGTAACATCTATAGGGTAAGAAACCTACAGACTTTCAATTTTATTTTCTAGTTCCATCCACTCTCTCATAAACCATGTTATTATTTATCTGTTTGTCCCTTTATCCCAGGTAAATATTCATTCATTAAATTCATTCTTTCATTATTTATTCAGCGAATTCTATGCTTAAGGCACTTTTTAGTGTATACAAGATTACTCTCAATGTGATAAATAAGACATGTGTGTGACTAAAATATAAGTCAAACATGATAAATTTTTTAAAAGGGATACAGATAATGGGATTTCAAAATAAAGGTGAAGGAATATTGCTCTCACCTCGGAGACTAAATAGACAAGGTTCCACAGAGGCTGTACTGTTTGTTTTGGACAAAGCAAGAGTAGGGGTGAAATGGGTAAGATGGAGGAAGAGGAATTCAGACAAAGGAAGCAGTAGAAACAATTGCATGGACATTAAGAAAACACTAGTCCTAGACAGGAAAAGGGAAGTAGGTCTGTTTGACTGTTGCTTAGACTATCTGAAAGAAAATAGTGACAAATAAGGTTAAAGAAATACTAAGCCTAGACTAAGGACTGCATTTAATACCAGTCTAAGCAGTGTAGGTTTTTTTTTCTTCTGTAGGAGTCATAGAGCTGTTGAAGTTTGCATGATTAGATCTACACTCCAGAAAACTTATTGTTCATATGTCTATAATATCTGAGAAATTTAATTGAAGGATACACTGTGATCAAATATAATTCAGAATCAAGAGGAAAACAGTATAGAAAGATTGAAAATTGCAAATAAAATCTAAAATAGCATAGACTGCAGGATGAAGAGGGGATGGTGACACCAGCCTCCTGATGATTTTATAACTTACTTGTTTTGCTTTTCAGAGGTTCTTAGAAAGTCCCAGGCAACAGCATACCACACAGAGATAAAATTATCCAGGCATTTCTTCCATTTGCAAGTACATAGAAAGGTTTTTAATGGTGTTGCTACATTTTCTATTTACAGGGTCCTTGGTTATGGCACTTCTAGTTTTCCAACCTAATTTATAGTACCTCTGATCCCAGCACAAGAGATTAATTTGCCTCTCATCTTTTGTTTGAAGAAGTCCAAAGCTCAGCTGCAGCATAGTCTTCACAGTCCTTTTGCTTTGTTTTCTTCTGTCGTTTCACTTCTGCTGTTTGGGCTTCCCACAATTTTCTATTTTTTACTCCCAGCTCTCCAGAGTTATATGGTTTCCAGTACTTTATTCACTCAGCCACATCATCAGGAAGACTAGGAAAATTTAACAGTTAACATTAAATATGGCCAGCAACTCCTCCAAACACGAAGTGGAAAAATTCCTTCACAGTTTGAACTAGTGTCTGATACCGTCAATCTGCCAGACTTCCAAAGGTCTGGTTGGCTTTCACGATTAAACTGCCTTCATAAAAACAAAACAAAACAAGAACAACAGCAAAAACAAAAACAAGTAACTGACCAGTTAGTTGGTGTACCCTCTAAGGAGTCACACGTACACCACCTAGTTGTCTGTTACACAAAGGAAATCTGACTCTTTGTGGGATGCTTTCCTACTTAGGCTTAGAAATGACCTTGGTTTTCAGCAGGCTAATCATCTCAGAACACCATGCTGGTCATGCAAAGCAGTTCACAATATTCCGAATGTTTTTCTTACATGGTTAAAAATGCAATAATACAACAGCTACTGAATCACTGTCTTAAGGACTTTGATAATGTCCATAGCATATTAACTTGAGGGAAACAGATTCTATAATAAAGCTTCCATTTCCCCTGTGATGTCTTAGAGCATATTAGATTGACTGGAATTGTTAACTAACAGTTTTTACTTTCATTGATGAGAAGGAGAGGGTTGCACAGCCCTCTGTCAACCCTGACACAACTGTTCACATGATTTGGAGTAGTCTTGGGAACTTACTAAATATATTTCTTGGCAGTCAGACTTTGCCAGAAACGGATCCACTGATGTGGTCAAAGCAACACTGGGGAAGGCTAATGCATATAGTATGTATATCTTGACATCACCCACTATTTTTCTATAATTGCTGTGCAAAAAAAAAAAAAAAAAAAAACTTTTGTGTTTGAGTTTTGTGAACTTTTGAAGCTTAAAGACACTGAGGATTTTGTAGTACAAGCCATTTCTGAAGAATTCTCCCATCTGTTGTGTTTGCAATGGGAGAAGTTAAGGCCAGGATTTCTGGTTAAATTTTCAAAGATCTGCTTACCACTAGATCTCTTCCACACAGGTCCAGCTATGTCATTTTCAAAATGAAAATGCCGAGCCTCTTGTACAGAAATTATTTTTAAATTTCAAGACTGTCATAGCTGAGCTTTAAAACAAGTGTAAGGTCATTGTAAACACAGGACCCTGTATGATGGCACAGGTCACACGTCCATAAATCTGCCCTTCCTCCATGTACCCTTTGACTATAAATGAAGAGCAATATGAAAATCCTCGACCTTGGACTTGTGAAGTCCACATCCTACTCATAGGAATGCTGAATGTTGAAATATAAAGTGCTGTTTTGCAATAATTTAGAATGAGTACAGTAATTATCCCACAAACAACACACATCTATTTGAGTGCCTACTGTGTGCTAGGTGCTTTCAGATATATTATCATATTTACTTTATACAAAGCCCCAGATACTCAGTGGCATGTGTGACTAAACCACAGAAGGTGTCTGTCTGACTCTCCTGCCCTTAACTTGAAGTTACAGAAAGGATAATGAAAGTATGAAACGGGCCTCGATAGCACCTTTTAGCTGAACCAGTTGTACTTCTTAGTCTCCCTGAGGATTATGGAACAATCTTTGAAACATTTTAAGAATGAGAAGCCAGATCCCTCCTCAATAACTGAAAAGCTTACAGTGCTAGAACCAAGTGTTTCATGCAGGGCAGCTGGGTTTAACCACCGCCATCCCCAAATGCAAGAGAAATAGAGAATTTCCTGGACTAGTGTTTGTCCCACTCGAATATGCACATGAATCACTGCAGATATTGATAAAATGCAGAGTCTGATTCCACTGTGGAGTGGGACCCGAGATTCTGAATTTCCTACAAGGTTTCCAGAGATGCCTGTACTGGTGGTGGTCTGGACTGTGCCTGAGAGGCAAGGCTCTGGAGGAAACACATCAATTACCTGCCCTGCAATAAACCCAGGAGAGCTATACTACTCTGAAATCACTATTCATGAGGAAGCTAACTATTTTCAGAGCTTTGTATAGTCATTCCATGATTATGTCATTTTTAAGGAAGCTGCATTCTCTCTTTTTCATAAAACGCATGTCTTCATACTAAAGGGGAGCATAACAGCATGCTCTTCATCTGCTCACCTTGTTTTTATTGCTTTTTTATGTAGATACATGTGTACTTTCAGGATTATGAACCAGCCTGCCCTTTTATTCTCTTCACCCACTCTGCTGTTCTTAGAACTCCAGGCTCCCATCTATCAAAAGCCATTGCTCACATCATTTCTGAAAATGCCCATCTTGCCATCCCAAAGAAATCACACAGGATCTAAGTTTTACTTCTATCATGAAGGGAGGATAATTGATTACTAAGTACCATGTCCTGCAGCCTACAGCTGCCCTCAGGAAGTAGGGAACCGTACCATTAAATGAAAGCCCGTGGGAGACAAAGTTGCCCTGAGGACGAATATCTGGGCTCCTCTATGCTTTGTTACTTAAAAAATTCCAAACAGTTTTCAGAGAGTGTTTCATGATTATACACATAATTTGTCATTGTACCTTTCTGTGCTTCTCTAAAATGTGAATCTGCAAAGAGTTTTGTTATAAATTCAAAATTTCATGTTAAGAACAGAATCTTAAAGAAAACTGAGGTAGTCAACCCTAAACTTTCAAGGCTACTTGCAGCAGTTCATAGACCTCCTCTGGCCCAGCCATGGAAGATTTGTGACTTGGTGCCCTCTATTTTCAGGGGGTGTAGGTTAACATTGAAATGAGTTTTTTGATGAAAGGATGTAAGTGGGTTTGGAATATTTATTTGGTTAGAGTTGGGGTGAAAGGGCAGTGGAAGGAATTGTTCTTAAAACTCTGGTCTGTGTCCAGAAAACTCCGATAGAATTGTTCAGATTAGAAAGGAACAGATGAATAAAGATGCAGAGATTAAAACCTGAGAGAGAGAGTATAAAAAGATTTAATTTTCTGTTCTCCACAATAAAGTGAAAAACCGACTTTGTTCCAAGATGAGTCGCCTGATAAGATGACCTTTTAAGACTTCCTTTTAATGATATTTAAAACATCCTCTAAAGGTTACAAAACCTTGGAATCCTCACAGGGCTCTTGCCTGTGCTTGTTTGAGTAAACCGCTAACGGAAGTTAGAAGAGAAAAGGATATTTCATAGGAAGATATCTTTGGCCCACGGTGTTTATACCATATGGGTGGGGCTCTGCCGTAACAGCTCTGTTGAATTTTCTCTTACCAAAAAGACTGTTTACACACAGCCTTTGGGGGTTCTCCAAACACTGAAATGCGCTTGATCCAAAATGAATGCAGCGACTTGGTTCTTACAGCTTTCCCAATCCGCCCTATAGAAAATTTAGCCAGTAGCTCTCTCTCCCCAAGATGTGTCTTTTGTGAGTTGCTGACTACTAATGAGCAGATACAGAGCTATTGCTCCGTTGCTAATTTGTCCCTGAATTAATATATAAAGCGTTGATAAACAACTCAGGCTGAATTTGAACAAGCAACTATATCAGAACAAAGCACCACAATTTGTCTTTCAAATCCCCTCTGCCCAAACCCTTAAACTTATAGTGCATGAAATAAAGAGCGAGTGTTACACTTTGTTCCATAGTCCTGTCTCCTCATGACACTCATTTTGTGTACAGTAGTGTTCCCCATTAAATAAAGTAATTAAGAGTCATTCAGCAGTGAAAGAAATAACACATACGATGTGCTGCTGAGGTACTAAATAAATTATGAAGGAATATGTAGAAATATAAAACAGCCATGTCTGTTTTACTGCATTTCATGTGAGACATGCATATTTGTTTTACAAACTTTTTCATGTTATTCTTCAAATAATTAAATTTTACCCCTTTCAGAGTGTTGCATTGAATAGTCTGACTAATTACTGCATGCACACATTAAGATTCTAGGTCTTTATAATTCACTGGCTAAAGGAAAGTCCTAAGAAACCTGCATTTCAACCATGGAGGTTAGTTCCTAGAAGAATGAGGCCCTTCTTATTGTGTATGTAATGAGTTTTGGTTACTAGCCTTTATAATTTTTTAATCTATACGAAACTTGATAAACTCATGAACACTATAATCACGTGTGTCTCACTCAGTTACTTCTTTAGACATTTGAAGTAGGATGTTAAAATAATTGAATTTCCACTGATAAATGGGAAAAGGGTTGCATGTTATTCCCAGACCTTGTTTCACAAATCGTTTTATAAATTCAAAGTGTAAAATAAATGAAACTTCAAACAAACTGCTCTTTATAGAATAGTGTGCATACGAATCTATTGATAGGAAAAGCTCAAAGATAGCCATAGAAATTGAGAGGAAATTCAGTACATTGTATAGTAGAAAACTGGATGTTTCCCTTAATTTTCAATTCCTTTTTAGGGCCATGCTCTGGGTTTGGGGGACACCTACCAGATATTACACAGTGATTCAGAAAAATGGCACACCACAGTACCTCAAAAGGTCAATTGGTCTACTCTCTGCCTGCTGATAGCTGGAAAATGCAAACCTCAAGAAAGAAAACTTGCAACCATTTACACAATTAAAGACAGTTATGATTCAGCATTTGTTTCTTTTTTTCCTCCAGAATGAACAAATTCCTATTGCTTGAATTGCTCCTTGCATTATACCATGATGTAATTCATCCCTGATATAGAAGGGGAAAATTCTGGCTGAGGAGTCAGATACTTCCTTTTCCTTATGACACCTTTTGTCACTTTCAGGAGTAGAATTACAGTCCTCTCTATACTTGCTTGATTGTTAACATTCCTAAAAGGCAGCTCCTATTTCCCTACAAAGATACTAACCTAAAACTAAAACTCAGTGCCTTAAACAGTTGGCACAACGTTGAATTCCGCATTTCACATCCCAATACATTTAAATTATGAAATGTATACTCCTATTGTTGTTGGAGTCTAAAAATTATTTGTATATAGAATGCTTTTTAGGTAAACAAATCTCTAATAAGGCATTTTAACCTTTATTGGAATAATTTTTTAAAAGATTATACTCAAAACTCAGTGCCTTAAACAGTTGGCACAAAGTGTTCCAATGGTGACTCATTTTGAGGTTTGCTTGATTTGAACCTCAGGGCCCTTTTATCTATAATAAAGCCTACAGAAGTAAAAATCCACCTCATCTAATTTTATTTGCAGTTGTAGACTCTGCTGCTTCATTCATTTCCTTTGCCAAAAGTCTTCCAGATTTTAGCTCCCAACACCCTCTCCCCATACACACATATTCTTCCCCACCTATATTTGTATGTTCCCCAGCTAAACTCTATTAAAAAATGATGAACGTTGGGTTAAAACTTCATTTACTAACCTGATGTGTGCCAGGAGATAGTCAACGTCACTGGGATAATTATGGTAAAAATGTTTTTTGTATTGATTTTTATTCTAATGTCAAGTAATTCTATTCAGCACTTTGTAGTAAAATGCACAAGAATACCTTATGGAGAAAATACAGTGTTTGCATAATTTTTAAAATAAAACAAGAGACTTCAGAAAAACTTCCAGAGGGAGATATTTACCATTTTCTGCCTAGGAGAAAATGTAGTGGAAAAGTTTAATAAGTACTAAGCTTACTGTGCTATACCTTGTTCCTTTCCTTTCCACTAACAATTTAACTGCATTTATTATAGACTCATAGAATTCACAGTAAGAAAAGATAGGTAAAATCATCTAAACAATCCTTCATGGACAGATGAAGAAATGGAGGCCCTGGAAACTTGAATGCTCTTTTTTAAATCAAATTCACAAAACTAGATAGCTACATTAACCATGTGAGGATTTGTAACCTTGACTCTAATTCATGTTCTCCCTACTATTCCATAATGCTTCATGGACAGGTTTGTTATTCTTTGCTTTTGCTTCAGAAATCCGCAAACAGAAGGATGACTTAGCCAAATCATCAGTGACAGAAAGTGGCCTTGCCATTGACAGTCCTTCACTGAAATCTGGCTCCAAGATCATTTATAAACAGAATTTGGATTGGTAGATAGTTTGTAAACCCACAGAGTGTGGCTGCATTTCTGAAGGCCAATGGTCTAATTATAAGATATTCTTATGTAGAAATTGTTTACTCACCTAGCCCGGGGAAATAATAGTAATGAAGAAGTCCAATGTATTATTGTCTTAAAGAAGAAGTACTCTCCCATATTTCAAGGCAATACACCCATTGTCTTCCTGGGGGCTGACACTTGTAGCTCTCCTGGGCGCATCCTTATTTGATAAGGGGCAACGCCAACTCAGTGACAGGATGCTAAAGTGTTGCTGTTTCTTCCCAATAGCCAAGGTCTTCTCCATGTGGTTTATTGTTGTTCCTTTAGCATTTCTCCTGTAAATCCTGCCTATGGTTACCAGAATGTAGTTCTATATAAATCACCTTTTTAACTGCCCTGCTATTGTACTAGAAAATAAGAGAGAGTAAAATGTAGCAAATAATTGCTTCTCCAGGGCTTGGCTTTCCTAGTATTATAGATTCATGGCATGATCTGAAATTGCATCAGGCTACATGGGCTCCTTTTCCAAAGGAGCCATTTCCTTCTCTCAAGACTGAATTCTTTGCCTTGAAGCTACTTGTTGTTCAAGGATGACATGTTAAAATGACTGGAATTACACTGACTTGCAAAGTTCAGGGAGTTCTTACTTCTTGGAATTTGGTTCTACATCAATCACATAGGTTGAGTTTTTCAGTGAATTGAGGTAAACATATTTTCAGGGTTAATGATGAGAAATATCTGGGATGTTATTATACTGGATAACAAGTTAGTTCAATAGATCAACATGATTGGAACACAAGATGCATTATTGATGAAGAAGTGTGATAGAACAGAGATAATCCTGGGTAATTTTGGAGGGTCTTGAGTGTCATTCTCATCTGAGTACCTCTGACTTTATTCTAAATGTTAGGGGAAACATAAATAGTTTGAAGAACATAAAATGATAACCTGGTGAGAGGAAGAGGGTGGGGATATAGCAACAACACAGAGTAGGGGGGCATTTACTATTTGCAATAATATAGATAAGAAACAGTGATACTCATTTAACAAATGTTTTAGTATCTAAATATGCCAGATTCTGTGTTTTGGTTCTATGATGATAAAATAGACTAATATGACTATTGTCCTTATGGAGTTTACTTTCTAGTATCCAGAAATAGACAAAAAGAAAATCTAATTAATGCTGGGGAAAAAATAAACAAACACACAGAATATAAGGTAACCTAGGAGAATATACTTTAAATATGATGATGAAGAATGGGCTTTCCAGGAATTTGGTGTGTCAGCTAATGTGATGAGTGGGAATCTCAACACAACCAATGAGAAGAAGACATTCAGAGGAACGAGGAAAAGCTTTGTTTGTTCAAAGAACTTATAGAGGGTCAGTGCAATTGGAGCTCAAATGATTCTGGAGGGAAAAACAGGAGGGGAGGGGAGTAATCATTCAGAGCCATCTAGGACATGGCAAAGACTTGAGATTTCATTCTAAGTGAAATAAACTGCAATTGAAAGGATAATTCCAAGAGAACCTCATGCTTAGATTTAAGATTTACCTGGTAAGAGGATCCCTTTGCTGCTGTGTTAATACTGGTTTGTGGAAAGGAGGTGGAAAAGGAGAAGGAAGTTAGGGGGTAACTGTTACAATGATCTGAAGTAGGCTCATAAAAATAGTCATGAAAAGAAGTTGTGGGATTTGAGACCATCTATTGTGGATAAATTGCTGAAGATTCAGAGTTGTATGTTTAGAAAAAAGGAGTAATTCCAGATACCTGACTTCAGCAACTGGGTATATTGACTGAGAAGAAAAAGAATGGGAAGGACGAGTTGAAGATATTTTGTCCATATTAAGCTTGAGATATCTGGAAACATTCTCAGAATGAGAGAAGCATCATCACTCATGTGATGGCCAAGGGACTAGGAGATATCGCCCCAATTTCGGAGTTTGTAGAGCCTCATCAAACTCTACACCCAAACAATTCTCTTCGTCCCTCTGTTTGTACGACAGAAACATTCATCTAGAGAAGCCTGAGGAGGTTTAGACACTCTTTTGAAAGTCATATCAACTATGCTAAAATGAACATTACAGCAGCATTAAGAATATATCCCAATGGAGATGAAGAGTTTTTTTCTCTCCTTTGCATGTTGTTAAGTGTTTTACAATGTAATGTTGTCATAGAAGAAATTTTATCAACATTGTCAGAACCTATACATATTCAAACAAATTCTTTCCCTTCAAAGCAATCCCTTTAGGAGGCTGCATATCTTCTCTAGAAATGCTAGCTTTATTGACATTATTTCTGGAAACTTCCTTTGAAATTGCCTTCAGAGCTTTTAGAAAGAATATTTTTAAATGATGATAAGTTTTCTTCTCTAAAGATTAACTAATTTTCGGAAACAGCCAAAGTTTCAATAAGCAAAATATGGTGTATAAAACAAGGATCAAAATTAGACAAAGGGACTAATAAAATTATAGTCCCTATAAAGGGACTATAAATCAAATAGACATATTTTCCCATATGGCTCATAACTGGCTGAGAAGACAATTACAAAAGAAGAATTACAGAATAATTGAAAGTAGTTGTAGCTTCCCATATTGACTCTTGGTTTCTACAAAATATTTTGACATTTTCTTAAAATCGTAAGACTTTAAAATCACAGCAAACATTTCAACAGATAACACTAACTAGAATCAATTACTGTGAGATGCTTCACCTTCATTCCACGTATTCCTAATAATTACAACCAGCATTAGCCACCGTCTATTGCAAAGATGTTTCTATCTAAATTTATGTGTGTGAAATGGTAAAAGGAACTAAGCCCTTAGCTAATAGGTTGAGTTCTCTTAGCCTTTGTAAAAAGAAATTTAGTCTTGAATGACTCTTTGTAAAGAGTTCTCTGTTTTGCTGTAGTTCTGAATCTTTATTATACATATTGTCAGAGAAGTTGACAGGCACATTGTGAATTTCATGAGTTACACCCAGACCTGGAGAATTTGACCTTTGATAAAATTAATCTTATGGTAAAGAATTGCAGCTCTGTACCACCTGAGCCCTTTTCCCACAACTGAGATACTACTAGAGACTCTGTAGATTTCTCAGTGGGTTGTAACAACCAGCATTTAATCTCAATACTGCAAACAGCACCCTAGAGTTAACATGTGAACGTTCAAGGGAATGTACCTTCGTCCCAATAAAGGACCCTCCAGGGTGCATGTACCAGTCTACTACCGAGAATTCGAGATATGCTAAGTGTGGCAGATTCCTAGGTTACAGATTTTGACCTGCCAAATCTAGCATTGGTTCCCACTGGATGATGAAATTTACAAAAGACACTGTCTAAAGAAGTTGCCCTAGTTTCAAGGTCAATTTATGTCTATTTCTACTTTTCTGACTCTTATTGTGGTTTCGAAATGTCCCTCAGCCTTGACTTCTGTTTATCTTTCATTGGGCTATACAGGGTGTCAGGGTAGGCTTTGTTACATTTATGTTCTCAATGTATGTCACAGAGCAGGTTATGAATAAATCTTTTTGTGAGAAGGAAGGAAAGGAGGGAGGGAGGGAACGAGGGAGGAAGTTAAGTTTACTGGATTTCACAGGCTTGAAAAAATTATGGCCTGGAGTCAAAATGCCTGTATTAAAATCCAATTTGCTGTTTAACAACTAAGTAATTTAAGGAAAAAATAATTTTCTCCCATTGAGTGCTATGCAACGAAATTTTTTGGATACAATTTGTACCAATCTGTAAAGGCTGTTGTAAGGATTAAATGAGATAACACATATAAATTTGTTAGTATAATACATGTGTACTATGTACTCTTCTAACTGTAAATACTTCTATGTATTTTAGCTTTTATCTTAAGGGGATGTCATGAATCCATTTCAGGATCTGATGGATATGGTCCATCTCCTCAAATAATTTTCTGACTTTAATAAGCTCTTCAAACCTATCCATGTAGTTTATATTAAGAACCATTCATTAAAATGAGTCACTTTTTTTCAGCTCCACATCATGACTCATTAGTGAAGTCAAATCTACTAATTTTGTAAGGACCAGTAATACTTTTTAATGAAAGAGAATAGAATAAAATATAAATAAAATAGGATATATCTTCCATCTTATTTAAATAGGGGAAACAAAGGTAAAAGTTTCATGAAACTTTGTTTCAGGGGTGTGTGTGTGTGTGTTAGGTTATACTGTAACTATTTCTCAAGGTGGGTCACACTTGAGCATCCTTCAGATCCTAATGCCTAATCACCTTCTTAGCCCTTGTTCTTAGCTCCACCCAGTGCCCTTGATTCTCAGCCCTTTCTGCTTTTAGTTCCACCTTGTCTCTTTCTTCCCAAACATCTGAGCACAACATGCACATGCTACTGACCATAGGGTTAATCATTCAAAAATGAATTACCTAACCCCAGTGATCACATTAATCATTGTATATTAACCCCACCAGCAACATAAATGTCACGTTTGGAAGATAAGATGTATGATGTAAATTCCAGGTGTGCTATGTGGATGACTTATATTCCAGAGTTTCACTGTCATACTGCCCTTAGTCTCTGACCTGGGAGCATGTTATACATGAAACAGGTATAGCAAGATGCTTCTAGCAACTATATTCTTCTGGATAACATCCAAATCACCATTTGTATGCCACAGCTTGATACCTTATAGTGAAATTGTACTACAGCTTGATACCTTATAATGAAATTGTAATGAATGTGTGTTCTAGATTTTTGTAATGAATTGCTTTAAGCCAATTTATCCACTTTCCCATCTTGGAACCAGAATCAAACTATGAGTCAAATATGAGTCAAGTGACTCTTCTGTAAAACATAATTCCATTTCTACATTTAAAGTATTTTCTATTTAAATTTTAGAATTAAATAGATAATATTGTGTTCACAAAAGCCTAAAAAATTTGTAGTTAAATGACATCATCTAAGCTCTCTGTCTCAATGATCATTAATCTGTCTTCTTCCTAAAACATTATCTCATAAAAAAAGATAGTTTCTCAGTGAGTCTAAACTGAATTATAGCTACATTAACTTTATGGTCCCTAATTATAAACATGTATTATTTGGTGTTGAAGTTTATCAATTGTTAATATAATTAACATTTAGCATTTGTACGACTGCAATTGTTTCACAAGGAGATACATAAAATTATTTCAGAAAAAAATGCAAGCTTTTACCGTCTTCCTCCTAGTATATATTTTTTCTGATTATCACATTAATGATTGATTTACAGTGGACTAGGATAGGCCTTTTCAGTGACAGTTTAATCTTGTCTAAATGAACTTCAGTCAGCAACATTTTGCTGTATTTCAGGCTGGAGCCATAAGTTAAAAAACCGATAAAGTATTTCTTTCTGATATCCTCTGTTCTCACATTAGTGATCTTAGGAAGATTTGCCAGAGGAATCCCAGAAGTTGAAAGTCATTATTTACTTACTATCTCTTATCTTAGATATTTGTTGTATGACTGAAGAATGAAATAGTTATATCAGGGGATGAAAACATGACTAAACTTTTTTCCCTAACATCACCTGGCCTATGGACTAAGGACATGGATGTGTCTTGAGGGTAAACATCTTCAATAAGCTCCGAAACGTGAATGTTCAAGATGTGTGACTGCATATATACTATGTGAATAGTTGAAACAAAGCAGCTACCTGTTCGTGCATGAATTTAAGAAATCAGAAAACCAACCAGTGTGTAATAAATATTATTTTGTGCATGCAAACTTAGAAAATATAATTCACAGGCATGAAATAGAATTTGTAACAATGGCAACGGAAACTAAACAACCAGAATATGATCATATGACATGGTTCCTTAAAGAGCATTAACCCAACAGTCAGGAAGCCTTAATTTTATTTTTCTTATTGTCATGACGATTCTTGGCTTGTTGTAGTGTTTTGAAAACTGAACATCGAATCATGAATTTGTGAAACAGAAATACAAAAGCAAGATTCATATCTGCCCTATTCAAGATAGTATGTGGGAAAGAGGAGGCTGGGAAAGAGGAGGCTGAAAAGGATTTGTTTTGCAAACAAATGTACCAACCTGTGGAGTTATTCATAAAGCTAATATTTAGGCAATATGAGTATCCTTCTTCTCATGTCTTAAAAATCAACATTTCTGTCTAATTACATGAAAAAATAGTTTATATTACCTCAAATGATGAGATTCTTGAGAATTTTTTAAGTACAGAAATAATTCTATTAATTATGAAAAGAAAACAATAATTAAGTAACATTTAAAAGTTGGTATCTTGAGTTTTTCATTTAAATACTATCACTCATTCTCTCATATAAAAAAACTGGCAGAATTCTAACTGCAAAAAAACTCTCTTACTCTTGAGAGGGATTCAGTCATTTTCATTCCTTTGCAATCTATAAGGTCTTATCCATGAAAGAATATAATCTGGAGATCAGGGTAAATGTTGAGGGCAGGGACCATGTTTATCTTGCTCACTGCTATATCTCTAGCACAGTTCCTAGTAGTCAGAGTTCAGTTAGTATATTTTGTTCACGTATTTTGAATAAATGAAGGAACAAAGCTAAATCTAGGAAAACTAAACGTGATAAAATTATTTGTGGTTTTAATACAGAAGAAAAAGATTCCTACAAGGTATTTTTCGCCAAAACATTCTATTACAAAAGACTTTAAAGTTCTTGGGAAAATTAAGTGAATTTGTATCATTTTTTTTGTCCAGGAATTTGTAAAAACTCATGATTTTAAGAATTAGGGGGGTACTTCTCTCCACTGATAGGAAGAGGGAAAATTGATATGCTAAGTCATAAGGCCTTGATCCAAATAAGTTGAGCGTTATTGGACAAGTAAAAACCCTCTTTGCAAAGTTTTAGATCCTGGGCAAACCTTGGGTAAAATTAAAAAAGAGATCTTTAACATACGCCTGTGATATCTTGTCACCTTGATTGTCACCTTGAGCCTCTCTCTCATTCTGCCAAGTCACCCCCTAACCTTTCACTACCTTTATAGTATCTACTATCACATAATTTTAACTTAATTTAAATGTAAAATAAGAATATATTTTAGAACTTTATTATAGGTTTCATATTTATGTTGCAGTGTTCCATATACTGTAGCAAGATTTCAACTGATTTCTTGCCTCCCCCCTTTTCTAATCTGAGATAGAATCATTCATTTAATTCAGATTGAAAAGTCTCAAGGAAAGGGTCCATTAATCCATACTATATATGAGGGAGAAAAATTTATTATACTTGTGGAAAACTCAATAGAAATCATGTAGAAATTCAAAGATTATTGGAATAAGGCATATTCAGAAGCATATCTAAGCTTTCCAAACTGTGAAATCTGACTAAGAAAGTCACGATAATAACTTTCTTATGAAAAAGTTGAGGGGATCATGAATGTGTTAAACAAAAGCAAGAACAAATATAAGAAACCTGAAAATTTTGGATTCATTGCTGATTTCACTTTTATATTTTATTACTGATTATGATAAATCTTCAATATTTTGTCCTAACTGCAAATTGAAAAAGAGAAGTTTTAAGCTATCTTTATAAAATTTCTTTGGGAGAATGTAATTTTGAATATGTAGGGAAGGACATATGAAAGGACAAAGATACACTTTAAATTCTGTGATATTTTTAATCTAAAATGAGAACCTATTTTCAATTGTTATAATAATGTTTATACTTCCTATGGGTTTTTAAATTAATTTTTATTGGAGTATGGTTGTTTTACAATGTAGTGTTAGCCTCCACTGCACAGAAAAATGAATCAGCCATACACATACAGATATCCCCTCCCTTTTGGACTTCCCTCCCATTTACGTTACCACAGTGCATTAGGTAGAGATCCCTGTGCAATACAGTATGTTCCCACCAGTTGTCTGTTTTATACATAGTTTCAGTAATGTATATGTGTCAATCCCAGTCTCCCAATTCCTCCCACCTCACCCCTTGCCCCCTTGGTATCCATACATTTGTTCTCTATGTCTGTGTCTCTGTGCTTTGCAAATAAGATCATCTATACCATTTTATATTCCACATATATGGGTTATTATACAATATTTGATTTTCTCTTTCTGACTTACTTCATTCTGTATGACACTCTCTAGGTCCATCCACATCTCTACAAATGACCCAATTTCATTCCTTTTTATGGCTGAGTAATATTCCATCGTATATATGTACAACATCATCTTTTTTTTAACATTTTTATTGGAGTATAATTGCTTTACAATGGTGTGTTAGTTTCTAATTTATAACAAAGTGAGTCAGTTATACATATACATATGTCCCCATATCTCTTCCCTCTTGCATTGCCCTCCCCCCAGCACTCCCTATCCCACCCCTCTAGGTGGTCACAAAGCACCAAGGTGATCTCCCTGTGCTATGCAGCTGCTTCCCACTAGCTATCTATTTTACGTTTGGTAGTGTATATATGTCCATGCCACCTCTCACTTTGTCCCAGCTTACCCTTCCCCCACCCCGTATCCTCAAGTCCATTCTCTAGTAGGTCTGCATCTTTATTCCCATCTTGCCCCTAGGTTCTTCATAACCATTTTTTTTTCTTTTTAGATTCCATATATATGTGTTAGCATACGGTATTTGTTTTGCTCTTTCTGGCTTACTTCGCTCTGTATGATAGTCTCTAGGTCCATCCACCTCACTACAAATAACTCAGTTTCGTTCCTTTTTATTGCTGAGTAATATTCCATTGTATATATGTGCCACATCTTTATCCATTCATCTGTTGATGGACACTTCGGTTGCTTCCATGTCCTGGCTATTGTAAATAGAGCTGCAATGAACATTTTGGTACATGACTCTTTTTGAATTATGGTTTTCTCAGGGAATATGCCCAGTAGTGGGATTGCTAGGTCCTATGGTAGTTCTATTTTTAGTTTTTTAAGGAACCTCCATACTTTTCTCCATAGTGGCCGTATCTATTTATATTCCCACCAAGAGTACAAGAGGGTTTCCCTTTTCTCCACACACTCTCCAGCATTTATTATTTGTAGATATTTTTCATGATGGCCATTCTGACTGGTGTGAGATGATATCTCATTCTAGTTTTGATTTACATTTCTCTAATGATTAATGATGTTGAGCATTCTTTCATGTGTCTGTTGGCAATCTGTATATCTTCTTTGGAGAAATGTCTATTTAGGTCTTCTGCCCATTTTTGGATTGGGTTGTTTGTTTTTTTAATGTTGAGCTCATGCAAGAGCTGTTTGTAAATTTTGGAGATTAATCCTTTGTCAGTTGCTTCATTTGCAAATATTTTGTCCCATTCTGAAGGTTGTCTTTTCGTCTTGTTTATGGTTTCCCTTGCTGTGCAAAAGCTTTTAAGTTTCATTAGGTCCCATTTGTTTATTTTTGTTTTTATTTCCATTTCACTAGGAGGTGGGTCAAAAAGGATCTTGCTGTGATTTATGTCATAGAGTGTTCTGCCTGTGTTTTCCTCTAAGAGTTTTATGGTGTCCGGCCTTACATTTAGGTCTTTAATCCATTTTGAGTTTATTTTTGTGTGTGGTGTTAGGGAGTGTTCTAGTTTCATTCTTTTACCTGTAGCTGTCCAGTTTTCCCAGCACCACTTATTGAAGAGGCTGTCTTTTCTCTACTGTATATTCTTGCCTCATTTATCAAAGATAAGGTGACCATATGTGCATGGGTTTATCACTGGGCTTTCTATTCTGTTCCATTGATCTGTATTTCTGTTTCTGTGCCAGTACCATACTGTCTTGATTACTGTAGCTTTCTAGTATAGTCTGAAGTCAGGGAGTCTGATTTCTCCAGCTCCATTTTTCTTTCTCAAGATTGCTTTGGCTATTCAGGGTCTTTTGTGTTTCCATACAAATTGTGAAAGTTTTTGTTCTAGTTCTGTGAAAAATGCCAGTGGTAGTTTGATAGGGATTGCATTGAATCTGTAGATTGCTTTGGGTAGTAGAGTAACTTTCACAATGTTGATTCTTCCAGTCCAAGAACATGGTATATCTCTCCATCTATTTGTATCATCTTTAATTTCTTTCATCAGTGTCTTATAATTTTCTGCATACAGGTCTTTTGTCTCCTTAGGTAGGTTTATTCCTAGATATTTTATTCTGTTTGTTGCAGTGGTAAATGGCAGTGTTTTCTTAATTTCACTTTCACATTTTTCATCATCAGTGTATAAGAATGCAAGAGATTTCTGTGCATTAATTTTGTATCCTGCTACTTTACCAAATTCATTGATTAACTCTAGTAGTTTTCTGGTAGCATCTTTAGGATTCTCTATGTATAGTATCATGTCATTTGCAAACAGTGTCAGCTTTACTTCTTCTTTTCCAATTTGTATTCCTTTTATTTCTTTTTCTTCTCTGACTGCTGTGGCTAAAACTTCCAAAACTATGTTGAATAATAGTGGTGAGACTGGGCAATCTTGTCTTGTTCCTGATCTTAGTGGAAATGCTTTCAGTTTTTCACCATTCAGGACAATGTTGGCTATGGGTTTGTCATATATGGCCTTTATTATGTTGAGGTAGGTTCCCTCTATGCCCACTTTCTGGAAGGTTTTTATCATAAATGGGTGTTGAATTTTTTACAAAGCTTTCTCTGCATCTATTGAGATGATCATATGGTTTTTCCCCTTCAATTTGTTAATATGGTGCATCACATGGATTGATTTGCATATACTGAAGAATCCTTGCATCCCTGGGATAAACCCCACTTGATCATAGTGTATAATCCTTTTAATGTGCTGTTGGATTCTGTTTGCTAATATTTTGTTGAGGATTTTTGCATCTATGTTCATCAGTGATATTAGCCTGTAGTTTTCTTTCTTTGTGACATGTTTGTCTGGTTTTGGTATCAGGGTGATGGTGGCCTTGTAGAATGAGTTTGTGAGTGTTCCTCCCTCTGCTATATCTTGGAAGAGTTTGAGGATAGTTGTTAGCTCTTCTCTAAATGTTTCATAGTATTCGCCTGTGAAGGCATCTGGTCCAGGATTTTGGTTTGTTGGAAGATTTTTAATCAGTTTCAATTTCAGTGCTTGTGATTGGTCTGTTCATATTTTCTATTTCTTCCTGGTTCAGTCTTGGAAAGTAGTGCATTTCTAAGAATTTGTCCATTTCTTCCAGGTTGTCCATTTTATTGGCATACAGTTGCTTGTAGTAATCTCTCATGATCCTATGTATTTCTGTAGTGTCAGTTGTTACTTCTCCTTTTTCATTTCTAATTCTATTGATTTGAGTGTTCTCCCTTTTTTTCTTGATAAGTCTGGCTAATGGTTAATCAATTTTGTTTATCTTCTCAAAGAACCAGCTTTTAGTTTTATTGATCTTTGCTATCGTTTCCTTCATTTCTTTTTCATTTATTTCTGATCTGATCTTTATGATTTCTTTCCTTCTGCTAACTTTGGGGTTTTTTTGTTCTTCTTTCTCTAATTGCTTTAGGTGTAAGATTAGGTTGTTTGTTTGAGATGTTTTTTGTTTCTTAAGGTAGGCTTATATTGCTATAAACGTCCCTCTTAGGACTGCTTTTGCTGCATCCCATAGGTTTTGGGTTGTCCGGTTTTCATTGTCATTTGTTTCTAAGTATTTTTTGATTTCTTCAGTGATCTCTTGGTTATTAAGTAATGTGTTGTTTTGCCTCTGTGTGTTTGTATTTCTTACAGATATTTTCCTGTAATTGATATCTAGTCTCATAGCATTGTGGTCGGAAAAGATACTTGATACCATTTCAATTTTTTAAAATTTAACAAGGCTTGATTTGTGATCCAAGATATGATCTAGCCTGGAGAATGTTCCATGAGCACTTGCGAAGAATGTGTACTCTGCTGTTTTTGGATAGAATGTCCTATAAATATCAATTAAGTCCTTCTTGTTTAATGTATCATTTAAAGCTTGTGTTTCCTTATTTAATTTCATTTTGGATGATCTGTCCTTTGGTGAAAGTGGGGTGTTAAAGTCCCCTACCATGATTGTGTTACTGTTGATTTCCCTTTTATGGCTGTTAGTATTCCCCTTATGTATTGATGTGCTCCTATGCTGGGTGCATAAATTTTTACAATTGTTATATCTTCTTCTTGGATTGATCCCTTGATCATTATATAGTGTCCTTCTTTGTCTCATGTAATCGTCTTTGCTTTAAAGTCTATCTTGTCTGATATGAGAATTGCTACTACAGCTTTCTTTTGGTTTCCATTTGCATGGAATATCTTTTTCCATCCCTTCATTTTCAGTCTGTATGTGTCCCTAGGTATGAAGTGGGTCTCTTGTAGACAGCCTATATGCGGGTCTTGTTTTTGTATTCATTTAGCCAATCTGTGTCTTTTCGTTGGAGCATTTAATCCATTTACATGTAAGGTAATTATTGATATGTATGTTCCTATTACAATTTTGTTAATTGTTTTGGGTTCATTATTATAGGTCTTTTCCTTCTCTTGTGTTTCCTGGCTAGAGAAATTCCTTTAACATTTGTTGTAAATCTGGTTTGGTGGTGCTGAATTCTCTTAGCTTTTGCTTGTCTGTAAAGATTTTAATTTCTCCGTCAAATCTGAATGAGATCCTTGCTGGGTAGAGTAATCTTGGTTGTAGGTTTTTCTCCTTCGTCAGTTTAAATATGTCCTGCCAGTCCTTTCTGGCTTGCAGAGTTTCTGCTGAAAGATCAGCTGTTAACCTTATGGGGATTCCCTTTTGCGTTGTTTGTTGTTTTTCCCTTGCTGCTTTTAATATTTGTTCTTTGTATTTAATTTTTGATAGTTTGATTAATATGTGTCTTGGCATGTTTCTCCTTGGATTTATCCTGTACGGGACTCTCTGTGCTTTCTGGACTTGATTATTTCCTTTCCCATATTAGTGAAATTTTCAACTATAATTTCTTCAAATATTTTCTTAGTCCCTTTCTTTTTCTCTTCTTCTTCTGGGACCCGTATAATTCGAATGTTGGTGCATTTAATGTTTTCCCAGAGATCTCTGAGACTGTCCTTAATTCTTTTCATTCTTTTTTCTTTATTTTGCTCTGCATCAGTTATTTCCACTATTTTATCTTCCAGGTCACTTATCCGTTCTTCTGCCTCAGTAATTCTGCTATTGATCCCTTCTAGAGAATTTTTAATTTCATTTATTGTGTTGTTCATCACTGTTTGTTTGCCCTTTAGTTCTTCTAGGTCCTTGTGAAACGTTTCTTGTATTTTCTCCGTTGTATTTCCAAGATTTTGGATCATCTTTACTATCATTATTCTGAATTCTTTTTCAGGTAGACTGCCTATTTCCTCTTCATTTGTTAGGCCTGGTTGGTTTTTGTCTTAGTTCTTCATCTGCTGTGTGTTTCTCTGTCTTCTCATTTTGCTTAACTTACTGTGTTTGGGGCCTCCTCTTCACAGGCTGCAGGTTCGTAGTTCCCATTGTTTTTGGTGTCTTTCCCCAGTGGCTAAGGTTGGTGCAGTGGGTCATGTAGGCTTCCTGGTGGAGGGGACTAGTGCCTGTGTTCTGTGGATGAGGCTAGATCTTGTCTTTCTGGTGGGCAGGTCCACGTCTGGTGGTGTGTTTTGGGGTGTCTGTGGACTTATTATGATTTTAGGCAGCCTCTCTGCTAATGAGTGGGGTTGTGTTCCTGTCTTGCTTGTTGTTTGGCATAGGGTGTCCAGCACTGTAGCTTGCTGGTCGTTGAGTGAAGCTGGGTGTTGGTGCTGAGATGGAGATCTCTGGGAGATTTTTGCCATTTGATATTACATGGAGCTGGGAGGTCTCTTGTGGACCAGTGTCCTGAACTTGGCTCTCCCACCTCAGTGGCACAGCCCTGATGTCTGGCTGGAGCACCAAGAGCCTGTCATCCACACAGCTCAGAATAAAAGGGAGGAAATAAATAAATAAGAAGATAAAATAAAATAAAATAAAATAAAGTTATTAAAATAAAAAACAATTATTAAGAAAAGAAATTTTTTAAGTAATAAAAAAAAAAAACGGACTGACAGAACCCTAGGACAAATGGTAAAAGCAAAGCTATACAGACAAAATCACACACAGAAGCACGCACATACACACTCACAAAAAGAGAAAAAGGGGAAAAAATATATATATCATTGCTTCTGAAGTCCACTGCCTCAATTTTTGATTGATTCGTTGTCTATTTGGGTATTCCACAGATGCCGGTACATCAAGTTGATTATAGAGATTTAATCCGCTGCTCCTGGGGCTTCTGGGAGACATTGCCCTTTCTCTTCTTTGTTCACACAGCTCCCGGGGTTCAGCTTTGGATTTGGACCCGCCTCTGCATGTAGGTCGCCTGACGGCATCTGTTCTTCGCTCAGACAGGACGGGGTTAAGGGAGCAGCTGATTCGGGGGCTCTGGCTCACTCAGGCCAGGGAGAGGGAGGGGCATGGAGGCGGGGCGAGCCTGAGGCGCGCCGTGCGTGCGTTCTCCCGGGGAAGTTGTCCCTGGATCAGGGGATCCTGGCAGTGGCGGGCTGCACAGGCTCCCGGGAGGGCAGGTGTGGATAGTGACCTGTGTTTGCACACAGGCTTCTTGGTGGCGGCAGCAGCAGCCTTAGCATTTCATACCCGTCTCTGGGGTCCGCGCTTTTAGCCGCGGCTCACACCAGTCTCTGGAACTCCTTTAAGCAGCGCTCTGAATCCCCTCTCCTCGCGCACCAGGAAACAGAGAGGCAGACAAAGTCTCTTGCCTTTTCGGCAGGTCCAGACTTTTTCCCGGACTCCCTCCCAGCTAGCCGTGGTGCACTAACCCCTTCAGGCTGTGTTCACGCCGACAGTCCTCTCCCTGGGATCCGACCTCCGAAGCCCAAGCCTCAGCTCCCAGACCCCACCCGTCCCGGCGGGTGAGCAGACAAGCCTCTCGGGCTGGTAAGTGCTGGTCGGCACCGATCCTCTGTGCGGAAATCTCTCCGCTTTGCCCTCCGCACCCCTGTCGCTGCGCTCTCCTCAGTGTCTCTGAAGCTTTCCCCCTCCGCCACCCGCAGTCTCCGCCCGTGAAGGGGCTTCCTAGTGTGTGGAAACCTTTCCTCCTTCACGGCTCCCTCCCACTGGTCTAGGTCCCGTCCCTATTCTTTGTCTCTGTTTTTTCTTTTTTATTTTGCCCTACTCAGGTACGTGGGGGAGTTTCTTGCCTTTTGGGAGGTCTGAGGTCTTCTGCCAGCGTTCAGTAGGTGTTCTGTAGGAGTTGTTCCACACGTAGATGTATTTCTGATGTGTATGTGGGGAGGAAGGTGATCTCTGCGTCCTACTCTTCCGCCATCTTAAAGCTCCCCCCACATCTTCTTTATCCATTCATCTGTCAGTGGACATTTAGTTTGTATCCATGACCTGGCTATCGTAAATACTGCTGCTATGAACATTGGGGTGTATGTGTTTTTTTTAATTATGGTTTTCTCTGGGTATATGCCCAGTAGTGGGATTGCTGGATCATATAGTAGTTCTATTTTTAGTTTTTTAAGGCACCTCCATACTGTTTTCCATAGTGGCTGTATCAACTTACATTCCCATCAGCAGTGTATGAGGGTTCCCTTTTCTTTACACCCTCTCCATTATTTACTGTTTGTAGATTTTTTGATGATGGCCATTCTGACTGGTGTAAGGTGATAACTCACTGTAGTTTTGATTTACATTTCTCTAATAATTAGTGATGTTGAGCATCTTTTCGTGTGTTTGTTGGCCAGCTGTATGGCTTCTTTGGAGAAATGTCTATTTAGGTCTTCTGCTCATTTTTTGATTGAGTTGTTTGTTTTTTTGATATTGAGCCATATGAGCTGCTTGTATATATTGGAGATTAATCCTTTGTCAGTTGCTTCATTTGCAAATATTTTCTCCCATTCTGAGGGTTGTCTTTTAGTCTTGCTTATGGTTTCCTTTGCTGTGCAAAAGCTTTTAAGTTTAATTAGGTCCCATTTGTTTATTTCTGTTTTAATTTTCATTACTCTAGGAGGTGGATCAAAAAGATTTTGCTGTGATTTATGTCAAAGAGTGTTGTGCCTATGTTTTCCTCTAAGAGTTTTACTGTGTCTGGTAAAACATTTAGCCCATAGTTTTTGCTTTAAATTTAATATCACTATTAAAAATGTGTGGTCTACATTAATATTTAATCATTTACTTTTCTCACATTTTCTGTTTTATTGCTTGATAAATAAATAGTTTATAAATTTGCCTGATCCATTTTTGTATCTACATAAAAAACCAAACTCTAAGAAGAGTAAGTTTATGTACTAAATATATAATAAAAAATTTATCAAAGGCCCACTTTGCCATTAAGCATTACAGTGGAGAATCCATAAAAGAAAGGGTATGGCCTCTTTTTTCAAGTGTCATCTAATCCTTTGGAGATGTAAGAAGGATTCATAAAAGTCAATGCCAATTATCATTCTGTATTTTAATGGGTATATTTCTAATGAAATTTAGGTTAAAAGAGTAATCATAGCTAGGTGGTACTAACCAAGGTGATCCTGAGATTAGTGAATTTTGCAAAGAGTACATGGTTGGCTAGTTGTAGTATAAATGCCATCATCAACCAACACTATTTGTTTCCAACAATAGTATCAAAAACTGGCATATCTCTAAATCAGTCTGTAGTTAATGGCACCAAACTCTTCTGGAATACTGGAGTTTACTTAAAAATAAACATTACAGTAGCCTCCACTGCACATTAAGATGCAATTGTCTTTAAGATTTGAAAGCTGATTCATTGTGTGACCTTGGGCAAATCATTGCCTTTCTATTTGTAAGATTTTCTTCCTATTTTTAAAAAGGAGATTATAGTCTTTGCCCTATGCAACCCATAATGTTGTTTGGAAGTTCAAATGAAGCTCACAGTAAATATGCTTTGAAAAATGTGGTACACGAAAGAAGTATATCTCTGTAAGATTCTCCTAAAGAAAACCTCATGCTTGTTAGCTCACGATCCCCTAGTTCCCATCCAGTGCTGTGATATGCATAAGCAAAGTCTCTGTCTCTTTCAGTTTGTCTAATATTTTATCTAGAGCTGGTCAACATCGACTCCCATCTGTGCACATTACGACTTTCATCATACACCACAAAGCTATTATATTCTGATATAATTTCGAGTAAGCACTTAGTACAGTAGGAACCTAAACGGGATTGGAAATTGAATCCACTGTTTCCATGAACCCTTATTTAATATCTGCAATGTGTCCAACATTGTGCTTGTCACGGGGACACAGAGAAAACATTGCCTGCCTTTCTGGGTCTTTTCAACTAGTTGAAGGGAAAACCAAATGAACATAAAATAACATCCTACTTTTAATATGATTATTTTAAAAAGTGGATAAAGAAGAAATGTTTATTTTAACAAAGAGATATTTGATTTAAAAGGTTACAACAGGACTTTTAATGTTGATTTATGTCAGTTTTTCAAACAAACCCTTATTTGAAAAGTGAAGTTCCTATTAAATGTTACCCGCTAGAGTATATTTCAGCTCTAAAAGAATTGTTCTTTAATTTGATTCACTTGACAATGTCCTTCTAGCAGTCACATTAATAAGCTTCTCAGAGAGCTCATCTCTTCTACTGAATTAAAGTGATATGTTTTGGTCTATACTACAGTTTAAGGTGGGACGTTATGACAATGTCCCAAATAGTTTAATCAAAGATTTTCATGCATATAGAATTGTATATACCCACTGTGCAGGTGCATTTATAATAGATTATGTATAATATTAAGACCATCTATTAATTTATTATAAATAGGCCAGGAAACCATCCATTTATTTGCAGACACTAGTAATTGCTGCTTCAATCACCTTTGCTGAAAGGCCTTAAGGAATCCAAAGTTAAAACTTTATTTAATCTACAATAATTAGTCATTTGAGAAATTTTAAAAAAAGTTTGTTAGGCCTGAAAGGTTCCAGGAGTCTTTGACCCTGAGTAGATATAACAACACACACACACACACACACACACACACACACACACACATATATATATTAAATCTAAGAAGCACTGATGGCAGCAAATGTACAAATATATGGAAAGCAGAAAAATGACACAGATGCAGTATAAAGAAGTAAAGACAGATAATAAGACAGAGATTTTGATCATCTCCTCTCATGAGTTGATGAGAAAGCTAAAGGTATAAAACCAAACACATAGGCAAATCAAAACTCCATGCTATTTTCTGAACAATAGGGTCACCTGAGAGGTACTAAGAGAGAGCCCAGGTACTCTTAGAGTTACTGCATCAAACACAAAGAGAACAAATCAGTACAGACATTCCATAGGCTCAAGGGAATATGTACATTACCAGACACTGAGGCAATGTTAGCTATGGTGCTGCTAACCAACTGTGCCTGTCCTCACCAGAAATCTCCTCTGAGGTAATTTCAATTTTTTAATGACTGTTTTTCCAGGTGAGTAATTCAGATTTTGAAGCAAAGTATACCTGCATACCTATAATTAGGGACTAAGAATGACATTTCCCTTGGCATATATGTGTCATAAATAAGAATACATTAATGAAATCAGAACTAACCATGTCCTTATAGGAGAGAAATTCTTTCCCTTATGTTCCTAGGAATTCTAGAGGCTATAGAAGGAGCATATTCCATAAGCCCGCCCAAATGCCCAGGTCCAGCCACTACATAAATGGACAGCACCCCAGGAAACTTCTGTAAATCTGGCTTTAATTACAGAAGTCTCCACACCATCACTTCATATGGCTTTTCTGTATTAATTCAGTAAATTTGTATTGTGTTCCTACATTGTGCCAGGCATTGTTCTTATGTGCTGATGAAACTACTGTGAAAAACCAAAGTCTCAGAACTCAGGGACTTACATTCTAGTTAAAGGATGAAGATTATAAATATGCAACGAATATGATGAAGCTATTGAGAAAAATGGGGGGAGTAAAGGAGTGAGTGATATAGGAGCTCATGGAAGAGTGTCTGATAAGGTGTCATTTCAGGAATAATTTAAATAAACTGAAAGAAAGAGCCATGCAGTATCTGAGAGAAGAATTTTCAAGGCAGAAGAAATAAGTTCAAGGGCCCTGAGGCAAGAAACTGCTCAGCCTGTATGAGTATGAGAAAGAGGGCTCAGGTTGGTGTAGAGTAAGCAAAGAGAACAGAATGAATGGGGACTGGAGGAGACAATGCAAAGCAAGTGATGTAGACCTTGTAAACCATGCATTGAACTTTTGATTTTATCAATGCTTTGAGTGAGGTGAAAATTAAATAATCAGACATATTTTAAATGAATTGCTCTGCCTGTTGAATGATGAACAGTGGGTAAGTGTCCAAGATGGAAGCTGCGAGTTAGTTGGAAGACGATTACAGTAGTACAGGTGAGAGCTATATGGCTTCCATTGGGTGGGTAGGTGACATGGTTGGACTAGACAAGATTCTAGGTATATTTGGAGGCTGTGGTGTGTGAGAAAGAGAAGGAGTAAGGGATGATTCTAAAGCTTTTAGTCTGAACAACTGGAATAATGGAGCTGTGTTAGAACAGATGGGTGGAAATTAAGTTTGGTTTTGAACATATGAAGCTTGAAATGTCAATTGAGTGTCTAAATGGAAATTAATTAGGCTGTTGGATATATGAGTCTGGAATTCAAGGGAGAAGTTGGAGCTGAAGTTATAAATGTGGGAGTCATCAGTGTACATACAATAATTAAGTTATAAATGTGGGAGTCATCAGTGTACATACATAGGAGTGAGTGCACCAAAGGAAAGAAATGCCAGCACTGTCATTTAAAGAAGATAAAGACAATTAGTATATGATCGTGGCATTTCTCTCATTGAGGGGGATGTTCTCAAAGTATGGTAAACCAGTTGTTTTGCCATATTCAGCACTGAACCATGTGTAGATAGGCAATTAGCAAGTCACTTTCATAATGACGTGGAACACCAAGGCATTACTGACCCCAATACACTGAGCTAGTTACTCTTTGGCCAGTACAAATTCATTAACATTTTGGAAATGACTAAGGCACCATAGTGTCTTAAAAAAAAGAAACATGATACAAAATCTTCGTGATACAGACAGTGATGTGAGGAGTCAAAGTTGCTGTTGCATTTGTTTAATGTGCAAGAAGTTTTCTTTTTTTCCAAACTATCCAAAATTTTAGGTGTCAATTTCCATTGCTGTAGTTATAGAAATATCCAGCTATGATTCAGCAAAGTCCATTCCTTCAGACATGAATGGTAGAGAAACTGTTACACCAAAAATTCAGACCTTTTTTATTTCATAAGAACTTGTTTTAAATATTTTTATAAAGGAACTATTAGGAAAGCCTAGTAAATAAAAATATCCATATAATACTAGTAAAATTGCTTCTTATTGCTTATATCATTAGGGAAATCCCAAACTACTAGAAGAATGAGAATTATGGTATCTCTCTTAAAGGCTATTGAGTCACATGTACTTTTCACAATATGGTTTTCTAGGATAAATGACATGAATTTTTAAATCTTTAAGTTAAAACTTTGCATTTTCATTCGTTGTTGTGTTAGTATGAAAATTATTCCTGCCAGAAGCAGACTACAACAGTATTTTAAGGAAGAAATTGAAATTAGGTATATGTGTCTGCTAATGCTATGAGAATAGTGCTAACTACATCTGCTAACTGAGTCTGTAAATTAGAAAATCTTTGGTTTAGTGATCATTTCAGCCTTAAGGATCTGCAATTTAAAAGAGATTAGATGTATTTCTAACAACTGCTTCCAAAACTACTGATAGAAGAGGAAATGAATGCCTATTATCTTGAAAAATGTCTGAAATTTTTTCCATGGTAATATTTTGATCCTTTTTTCATTCAGATGACATTGAATCAAACATAGCGTATCATAAAATATCACTTTTGCAAGTTTAAATAATATATTCTCACAGTCTCTATCCACTGAATCATTATCTATCCAACTCTTTTTTTTTGTGAGATGCTGATATATTTATCTAGACTTAAAACTACGAATATACTAAAAAGTAGCCCGGCATTTAGATAGTCTTAACATTTCCATTTGTGGCCAAGTGATTTTTTAAATCAAAACTAGTGTCTAAAGTTATTGAAATTCATTACTTTGCAAAGGCTTAAAATAATGTAAATGTGAAAGACCACATTAAAAATGCAAGCTTTTATATGAGTCTTTTTCACTTTTTAGGAGGATACACAGAAAAATCAGCATTAGAGTTTTCCTCTGGCAGGAAATAAAATTGCATAGTCTACTTGATGCAGTGCTTTCTAAAACAGCGTATTTAACTACTTTATGGAGTTGGATTTCTGGATGATATTGGAAAGGAATGACTATTGTTTGGACTACACATCACTGTGCATAGATTGCCGTTTATAGCTACAAATAGAAAATATGGAAAAGTAACTTTATGTACACATAATTCATTTTATCTGTTCCTAATAAAAGCATCAAGTACCAATAGTTCGTTATTTTCAATTTAACCTAGAAATGGGGATTATAAACTCTTCATTATACAAGTGTATAAATTCTCTTTAGAAAAATTCTTACGAAGGAATAACAGAGAAAGATTAAAATAATAGGTACCCTATGTGGTCAGTATTGTCCTCATTTTATTCATGTATTCAGTATGTCGTGGACTCGCAAAATCAAGTCATTAGGACACTGTCTCAGTTCATGACGTCAGGGCTCCCAACTCAATTGCAGGTTCTTGTCATTACTCTAACTAAGGCCTCAATTTTCTTGGAGGATAAATGGATTCCTATATATTTTTATAACCTCTCCAGGACATAACATCATTTCTATATGATTAGAGAAGAGCAGTTCCAGTAAATTGTATTCATGATGCAGCATCTGCTATTAAAATCTCCCAATTTTCTATTTCTAAAAAAGAAATGGTACAGAATATTGCATAATTCTGCAATTTGCTATCATTAGGATGTAATTTCAGCAATATATATGCACACATGCCGAACAGTGGGAAACAAGGGCATACTTCCAGAAGACAAATAATTCTGTCTTGTATACACCTTGCATCTAAGAAATTGAAAGTAGCTAAAAGAAATGAAATTTTAAAGCCAGAGACAACAACCTGTAACTTACAGTTACTACTTTCTTTAGAGAGGTGAAGTACATTCCATACAGAACAAGAAACTGGCTCTGTCTGGAATTATTTGAAGAGTGAGAGGAACATTCTGAATACATATATATATATATATATATATATATATATATATATATATATATATATATATATATATTACTACTGAAATATGGAGGTCATATTTCTCATTACAAAATGAGAAAAAAGAAGTATACTTGACCAAAATTTCCCACACCATGTCTATTTTATTCATTTGATTTTACTAAATAATAATAACCATAATTTATTTATTGCCCTCTGTATAATATATGTGCTATGTAAATTAACACACTAAATCATTACAACATCACTAAGTGTTATTTACCATCTCACAGATCAGGAAATGGGCATGGAAATTTAGGTAGCATACCACAGATCACCCAGTGAGGATCTGGGGTTAATATTCTGCTCTGCTAACTTCAGAGGTAGCTTATGAACTTAGAAGGACTCCCCATTAGACAGGCCGGCATCTATCTGATTGGTTGTCTACAGTCTATCTTCAGAGACACCAAGATTCTCCCATGACTGATAAGAACTCACTTTCTTTCACTGTATTAGGGTGAATCTCCAACCTTGGTATAAGGAGAGACTTTAAAACCTGCAGTGATTCTTAAACTGTTAGTCAAGCTACAAGAAAAATAATTCCATTGGTAACAGCACACTTACAGGCTTGATTATCCTATGTAAATCACACAACCTTGATTTATTGCTATTTCAAGTACTGAGAGAAATGTCTTCTTTCTTTCTCAGAGAAAAAAGAAATTAAGAGGTGGTAGGGTTAAAGATGTCTGTTTTTCAATTTAAATTAATTGGCAATTTGCTCTTAAAACTTATTGTTCTTTCACTAGAGCTGTGGAAAGGAGAACAATGCTACTGTTTATAAAGTTTCTGTTTTTCGGCACATTTGGCAGGTAGGTCCGAAGAGACTCATCCATTAGGGGAAACTATTTATCATTGCAAAGAAAATCACTTTTCAAGCATATTGAAGCAAGGCCTGAAGCTGCAATGTATTCATATAGAGAGAAACCAACTCTAATGCGGGCATTTAATGAATGGTCAAGAAAGGGTGATAAACATTTGGAAGAAAAAAGACATATTATTTCCTAGGACAATACTGTAATATTAGAGTCAAACTTAAGTAAGCACAGGTTTATCTGGATTATCTCATTTAATTCTCCCCCAAAACTCATGAGTATTATTATTTCTCCTTTTACAGATGAAGTTAAGAAAGTTTAAGTGCTTTATCAAAATTACTGGAAGATTAAGGGCCTAAGATTGGAACCCAGAGAATTTAATTATGTAGCCCATGTTTTCAACCATTTTGCTACTCTGAATTCATCATATGGTGTATGAATGAAAAAGCTTAGTAGTCTCTTCTGACAAAATGGAAACTTCCACATTATGGTCAAGAAAATCTATAAGCCTGAACTTATGTCAACCTTATGTTGTCTAGAGAATATGTCAAGTTTTATATTGGGTAAGATAGCAAGGATTTCAAATCTGAGCATTGGGCAAGCATTTTGAAGCTATTTGAGTGTAAGGAAAACAAATTATCATAAATGCATATAAATATATGGTTATAAAGATAAGGTCAGCTTTCTAAATAGTATCTAATATCACCATGATCCTTGACATCTGTAGAATCTTTTCATTTTAGACAATGTAATATTGATCTAATCAATTGACTATAAAATTTGAAGCTACAAATTCTAGGCTTCTAATCAACCTTGGGTAAGAAACACTTTTCAACTCTTTGAACCTCAGTTGCTTTATTTACAAAATGGGGGTATTACACAAGCCACAAATATTAATTGAATAATAATACTTATATTACAATGCCTTTTTACATTAAGATTTTGTGTATAGGTTTAAGTGAGAAAACAGGCTGTAAACACACTAAAATTCGATCCAAGGATCGGATAGTATTACTTGTCTATTTCATCTCTGCTCAAATGTCTCAAACACATTTCTTCCTTAATAAGACCAACACTGAACTGCTCCATTCACCATGTTTCCTGGCACAGGAATCGGTACTACATACACTGGATACTCAATCCAGAACCCTGGGTGTTATATTTGTGATCGCACTCAACTCACTTGCCACATCCTGTTCCTCACCTAGTCTGTTAAATGAACTCCAGTTAGCTCCCTAAGCCATCTGGCATAACTTACTGCCAGCATCATTTCTCATCTGGCACTTGTGGTAACTCCTAAGAGACTCCTCATGTTTTTTCTTGCTCACCTCCTTCCTATTCACTTTGCCACCAAAGTGAAATTTTAAAATTACAAAAGTGACCATGTCACCACCCTATCTAAAGCCCTGTAATAGCTTCTTGCTGGCCGTAGGGTAAAGTCCAGTCCATATTGAGATCCCCATGACTGTCGCTGCCCCCCAGTCCATCCTCGCCTCAGGCTACTCCCCCACCTCCAGGTCTGGATGTCAGCAACTTTGGAACTGCTGCAGAACTACCTCATAGGTCCTCTTCCTCACATGTCAACCACGTCATGCCGTTCCCTCTTTTCCCTCTTCCTGAAATAGTCTTACCTCTTATTTACTCGGATGATTCCTGTTGATCCTCAAAATCTATTTGTTGACATCGTTTCCTTAGCAAGGACTTTCCCAATCCCTCAAACCGGGTTAGATCTTCCTGCTAGTGGGAATCTAATACCTTTTACTTCCCTGCTGAAAATAGTCATGACATTTAAGTTTCTTGTTTTATGAACTTGCCTGTCTCATTCACATCTGTAGCCCTAGAGTCTAGAGCAGGTCATCCATAAATATATCGATATTCAAAACTGACTGTGTGATGTAATAGAGAAATGAATGGCTAAAATAACAATACTAAACATTCAGTTGGCTAGGATAGGAATCAACATATTTCATCTTGAGACCCATTGGAAGGACTAAGTATTGGCTGTGGGTGCTACCTTGACTTGTCAAGATATTAGTATCTCATTATAAAGTTTGAGGGCAGGGATAGTACCTTATTTTCTTCATCCTGAGAGCCAGAAAAATGCTGAGAACATTATAAGAACTACACAAATATTGGTAGGCATAAGGGAAGTGGTGAGCTTGTTTGCTAAAATGTGAAAGATTGAAAATACAACAGACAATGTTGAGCAAATGAAAAAAAATACGACAGAGATCATATAATCAGATGAGTGTTTGTTACCTCCCTCAGAATAGACACCCTGTGTGGAGAAAAGGGAACCCTCTTGCACTGTTGGTGGGAATGTAAATTGATACAGCCACTATGGAGAACAGTATGTGGAGGTTCCTTAAAAAACTAAAAGTAAAACTACCATACAACCCAGCAATCCCACTACTGGGCATATACCCTGAGAAAACTAATTCAAAAAGAGTCATGTACCAAAATGTTCATTGCAGCTCTATTTACAATAGCCAGGACATGGAAGCAACCTAAGTGTCCATCGACAGATGAATGGATAAAGAAGATGTGGCACATATATACAATGGAATATTACTCAGCCATAAAAAGAAACGAAATTGAGTTATTTGTAGTGAGATAGATGGACCTAGAGTCTGTCATACAGAGTGAAGTAAGTCAGAAAGAGGAAAACAAATACCGTATGCTAACACATATATATGGAATCTAAAAAAAAAAAAATGGTTCTGAAGAACCTAGGGGCAGGACAGGAATAAAGACACAGACATAGAGAATGGATTTGAGGACACGGGGAGGGGGAAGGGTAAGCTGGGACGAAGTGAGAGAGTGGCATGGACATATATGCACTACCAAATATAAAATAGCTAGCTAGTGGGAAGCAGCCACATAGCAGAGGGTGATCAGCTTGGTGCTTTGTGACCACCTAGAGGGGTGGGTTAGGGAGAGTGGGAGGGAGACGCAAGAGGGAGGAGATATGGGAACATATGTATATGTATAGCTGATTCACTTTGTTATAAAGCGGAAACTAACACACCATTGTAAAGCAGTTATACTCCAATAAAGATGTTAAAAAAAAAAAAAAGAATAGACACCCTGGAGCACATATGTTTATTCCAGGGATGCCTCCATTTTTTATGATACTTGATACTCTTTTTAAAAAAATTATATTCGGGATGATAAAAACTTTATTCATAATATCTGCAACAATTATAAGTATTTAAGCTTTAAGTATATCTTTGAATTTTTTAACCATACAAATTTAAGAGCTATGAATGATGAGCTCTAATTTGCAAGGACAAAATATTGTTTTTGAGTTTGAGGAAGAAAAATAGAAAAATAATGAAACTGAATTTCTTGGATGAGTCTTAAACTCTCCAAGAACAATGCTTAAAGAGTTTCAAAAACATTTAAGGCAATGGAACAGGAAGACTTCAAATGACAATATTCGTTTGCTTGCCCAGGGATGGGTATGTTTATTTAAAAATCAATTCCTGGACTAAAGGCACTTATTGATAAGCTTGAAAACACAGCTGTGGTCTTTCTGTTCTAGAAGCTACTATCTTTTGTCTGAGTAAAGTGGTTTCTGGGCCTCAGTTCTAATTCCACAGCTATTCTCTTGATTGATGGGTTTATTTATTCACTGATTTATTCACTTCCTTATTTATTTATTCTTTTATTTAACAAATGCACAGTGATCAGAAATTACCTGTTAGATAAGGGATATGTAACAATGCCCTAAAAAGAATCTTACTTTGTGGGTTGGGAGTCAGGACAAGACTATAACACAGGCAGCAGAAGTCAGGGCACGTCATAGCATTATGGAGGTTTAGTGAGAGGAAGAACTCAAGCTAGCTGCAAAATCTTCATTACTTTTATATAATAAGCACTCTTCCTCATTATGAAATATTTATGCTTGCACTAAAGAGTCTAGAGCATGTTTCTTTGTATTTTAATAATGCTTCACGGGCTGTGTTTACTGTGGATGCTATTCTTTTTTGCATAATTAAGTAATGAAGCAATTAGCACAGCAGGCACATGTCAACTAGATAGTGGTTAAAATTTGTGATTAACTAGATTTTTTGCTGTGTTTGCCAATATCCTCCTTCTTATCAAATGAAGCTGCACTTTTCTCACTTATGAAGAGATTGAGTTCCCACATAGCTGCAGCTTTGCCTGGATAATAATGCAACTAGATGAGTTTTAGCAAAATGTCTTGATGACATGAAAGAATGTATTAAAGAGCTGTGTGAAGATTTGTGAAGTAAACTACGAAGAACATCATTTAGGTTAAAAAATATTCAGGAATAAGCATTTTGCAAGATATCTAAACTGGCAGCTTTCTCCTCTGTAATCCACCAAGTAATAGCACAGCTCTTCAGTTCTTTTACACAATGCCTATACAACCTCTGGCAAATTGACAACCAAATACTCTACTGTTAAGGACTTGCAGAACTATGAGAAGGAGAACTGGCACTTATAAGTTCTATTTTTGTGGCTCCATTATGTAAACTAACTGGAGAGAGAAGACAATTCATCCAGAATCAAGGTCTGCCCTGTAATTTCATTCAACAGGCATTCCTTGTGAACCATTCCATGCCAGCACTTTACTCTCTGAGCCAAAGATGAGTAAGAAGTGGTGTCTGCCCTTGAAGAACGTACAGTCTAGACCAAGTGAGTAACTAGATTTGATTCATAGTTAAGTCACATTTCAGGACACATAATAAGTGCCAAAAATGTTTGCTAAATTTTGATGAGTCTCATTTCTCTAACTGAGTCTCCATAACTTGCCATCTAGCTTCTTTTCTCTTTCCATAGACTTCAGAAGAAGAGTCAAATTAAATAAGAAACTGGTGAGGATAGTAAAAAGAGTCCCAACATTATGTCTGAAAATCAAGTTCCTTCTCTGTTTCTTACTTGTTGCATAAATCCAAAACCTCATTGAGTCCAAAGTACGTGGGTGCTAATACTATCTGTCCTGCCAAAGTACAAGGGGTTGTAACCAGACTCACAACAGATAAAAGATTTGAAATGGATACTGTTTTGCTTCCAGTTTTATTGAGATATAGTTGGCATACAGCACTGTATGTATAAGCATAAGGTTTGTAGCATAATGATTTGACTTACATACATCATGAAATGATGACCACAAGAGGTTTAGTGAACATCCATCATCTCATATGGACACAACATTGAAGAAATAAATTACTTTCCCACGTGATAAAAACTCTTAGGTTTTGCTCTCTTAACAACTTTCATTTATCACCTGTAGCAGTGTTATCTTTATCACATTGTACATTACACCCCTGGTACTTATTTATCTTATAATTGGAAGTTTGTACTTTTCGACTCTCTTTATCTAATTCCCCTTCCCCCAACCCCAGCCTATGGTAAGCACACATCTGATCTCTTTTTCTGTGAGTTTGTTTCTGAAGTATAATTGACCTACAATACTATGGTAGTTCCTGGTACACAACATAGTGATTTAATATTTCTATACATTTCAAATTGATCACCATGATAAATCTAGTTGTCATCTGACACCATACAAAGATATTATAAAATTATTGGTTATATTCCCCACATTGTACATTTTATACCTGTGGCTCATTTATTTTGTAACTGAAGGTTTTTACCTGTTAATCATCCTCACCTATGTCTCTCTCTTTGAAAAGTAGTATTCTTAGTCAAATTTTTTCTTTAAAATCTTTATATTTCTCAACTATTTCTAGGCAATCGTCCACTTAAGGAGTAAGAAACAACTCTAGTGTGATTCCTTTATTGGTCATCAATAATACTATACAAATGCAGAAAATATTTTGTTTCTGTCCATTTCTGATATAAGCATTAACCTAAAGCCACAATTTATCTAGCCATTTCAATGCCTATATTGTTTGTGGATAAGTAAATTAACTTGATGTAATCACTGTTTAGGTGAAAAAAGTCCATCTATGGTGACTTTTTACTAAGCCAGAATTGGGAAATACGTTCTCTAAATTTCTAAAGATAATTAAAGTGCTTGAAGTGTCTTTATCCCTATCAATAGTCTGGAGAATATGATAGCCATCACAGAGTTCTGGGACCTAGGTGGAAGACATTAGCTCCTGGGTGGCTTTGGCTGAGAGTTTGAAAATGAAGACCGAGTGGAATGCCTGCCTCCCCCAAAGCTAAAATAAAGTATAAAGAAGCAGACACTGGAAGACAACCATCCTTCAAAAATACAAACACTACTGATACAGGAAACAGTAAAATTGAGATATTAGATCATATTGGCTTAAGTGGCAGAGGAGAATAAAATGGCTTCAGTGAAGTTAAGGTCATAGCAAAATTTGAACAGGTACATTTAGGATTAGGGTCTTCCCTCAGAATTTCTTAGACATGTACTGGTAAAGAGGATTTTGCCTACAAGTTCTCAGGCTGTTTTTATCTTTCTCATTTTACTGTTTAAGTTCAAAACAAATGAATGGAGAGCTGTAAAACATCTCCAGTGAAAACTCTCCGTGACTGCCTCTCTATCTGAGCTTCCAGAGATTTGGGATCTGTAAGACACACTGAGCCACAAGCCGACTGAGGGACAGACATAGTCGGGATGTTAGATTTAAGATAACTCCTAAGTGTACCTCTAGGTATTCCAGTTCCATAATAGATGCAGTAGGAAACTAATTTGCAAAAGGGAGAATTTTCCCTAAAATTTGGGGAGAGATTTGGATTCTCTACATAACTGATAACTAGATATTTACTTTACAACTTTCAAGTGTATTCTCTCGAGTGTTAAATTGCATGTAAATGCTAAAAGGGTCCTTTGGACAGAATATGATATTACCCCTTAGGAGAGGGATAGAGATGATATATGTATAGTTCTCAGTGTGATGACAAAATCATTTCCTCCCTACGATTTTGAGAATAATAGGTCTCATTTGTAAACAGTCTTCACACTGAGGAGGCTTACATACCTCCCTCTCCTTCAAAATGGAAAGTTCTCTCTGGAAATCAAAAGAGTACTTGCACCCAGCAGATGCTTCATACATGCTTTAGGCTTGTATAGAAAGGAAAGAGACCATTAAAAGTGCCAAAAATGTATAGATTATTTACAGTCATGACTCCCATTGAGTGAGGTCTTATAGTGTGTGTGTGTGTGTGTGTGTGTGTGTGTGTCTGGAGAGAGAGATTGATTGATCAAAGTGAAAAACAAAAATATATAGGTTGTCACTTTGCCAGATTCCTCTGTAGAGATATTCTGCTGAGAGTGTTTTCAAGCTCATTTTCCCAGAACAAATTTTATAGAACAGTTTTCCTGTGGTGCCTCATTTATACTTGAAAGAACTTCAAATGCTAGCATGCACACACACCTTGGTATTACTAAATAAGGCCTAGAGAAAGAGACCCTACAGCAGCTTTGATGGCATTGATTTGGGGAAGAGATCTCCTTCTTGGCAATAGAAGATAGAGAAAATTGTGTCAATGTTTCTAACTTTATTCACAGAGCAAATACAAGTAAAAAAGAATAACTCTGGAACAGCACAGAATCAGGAGGCCTGCTTTTGTGGTGGGATCTTAGGAAATGTCTCCTTTCAATATGATACATTTTTAAGTACCAGAGAACAAAGCTTGAAAAACAGGAATGCTGGTCTTTTTATAGGGAATAAAATGACTCCTTCCAAAGGAAGAAGAAGCACAACTATGGGCCGCTGTCCCTTGGCTTTAAAATATGCTTCTGTCAGCTCTAGCGGGGAGCAGTGCAACTCCACCCCCTGGGGAAAAAAAACTGTGCTTCTCCCATTCTTCTCATTATGTTGATCATTTGCAACAGAATGGGCATAGTGGTTTTTTAAGGATTCATGTTAATACTTGTCTATAATGCTGAAATATTAGACACATCAATTCAGTTCACACTCAGGATAGGGGAAAGATAAGCAAACTTTACTCCAATCTTCAGTAGCAGATACAAGTAAAGAATGTATCTAATCCAACTCACCGACCCTTAAAACCGAAAAGTGTGTCTGCCTGTTTTGTTATGTGTTTGAGACATGTGGAGGCTTATTCTGTGCCAGTTAGCAAGTGTGGTTTCTGGAGACTAAAAAATGCTTCGCACAAAGAGATTTCTCTACCTGCAGGGGTGGAGTTTGTATCAACGGCTTAGCGTCACTAATATCCCATAGTATTTTTTAATATATTTTTGTTTAACTAATAATATTAATTCTAAAAATTAGAAAGAGAGGTAAATGTTCCATATAATTCTCATACCCACGTATATGCATCATACCACTTCTGCCATATTCATTTTTCAGACTTATGGATATTTTAAATGTAACTTTTTTAAATAACATTGAATGCTTTCAAAGATTGATTATTCAGCAGTATTTCTTCCTTCCCTCTGTAGTTTTAGCCTACCCTGTGGAGTGTGTTGATGAAAAGCCTTGTAATATATAGAGCCTTCACTGAAATTTATTGTCCTTTTTAGTTGACATATATAAATATCCTAAATGAAATGTTGGCACCGCCGTCAAAGTTCTAAAATATGTCATCATTCCTCTCTAGCAATTTCATATTTTACATGCGTTTGATGTTAATGTGAGTGTTATATTCAGGCTTAATAAATATATGGTAAGAAGAAAAATAAATGTCAATAGGATCCTTGAACTCTTTCATTAAATGGTTGTGTTGCATAAAAATACATCATAAACAGAAGAGGCATTGTAAATCTTACTTATCAATGGTATATAGTTCCATATATTTAAGTGATTTATATTTATATAAATGTATAGTTCCATAGAGAAAAGGCTAAAGTTATAATGCAAACTCATAAAAACATGTCTCACAAGAGGAAAAGTTTTATGTTCATTGTGTTGTGAACTTGGTTATTACTAATAGCTCATGGTGTAAATCCTTCATTTGGCTTCTTGCTCTGAAAGATATTGCCCAGTCATTGGAGCCATCGAGCCGAGGACCAGGTTGGTGATATGATTTGCATTTTTTGTTACGTGGGCTACATTTCTCATAGGAGGATTATAGAGTAAAGGCAAGGGAAAGAGAGTGAGCTGAGAAATGCTCCTTCTACAACCAATGTAGGATATCTAATTATCCAGAGAATTAAAATGGAATCTGATTGAAGTCCTCGGGGCTTCGTTTAGGCCAACTGCTTAGTTAACCTAGCAGATCCAATTACCTAGTCTCTGTGTAGATCTGGCATCAGCTCTTTCAGGGGCTGTCATTTGGCAGCCCCCAGCTAATCCTGCAATGTTGAACCCAAAGAGAACACTTGGGGAAAGTAAAACGAGATAGTCTTTCTGGAATGGCTATTCCAAAAGGCCCTGAGCCCTCTAGATTCCCTGGAGACAAGCAAGCAAGATTTCCAGCCAAGCTTTTCCCCCACTGGCATTCTTGTAGAGACCAAACTCATCTGTGAGCTTGTGTAAGTCACATCGATAATGGACATTTTCTCCAAGTATCTGCCTCTCTTTTCCACTGGGTACCTGAGTCCCACTGACTTTAATAGGACTTGTGAGGGGGCATCCCAGGAGAAATACCCCCCAGATGCAATGGGCTAATACATAAAACTTCAAAGTGGCATTGCTTAATATCCACGCAATGACATGAAATGAAATGACATTATTAATGTCATTACATCACTGAATTGGATATTCCTTGTAAAGTGAGAATCTTATTAAAACTTTTCTGAGCATTTTTCTTTGTTTTTTTCATTTGATACTTAAAAGTCCAATTATAAAAATTTCCTGGAAAGAATAACCAGTGTTCTGTGTTATGAAGCATAATGATAAAAGATAATGGGGGAAAAAAAGAAAGAAAAGTGTTCACCTACTAACATGTAGCCTGAAAAATCAGCCATTGTCATTCACTAACAGGGTAAGAGCTCGTAGAATTTCCCTGTCCTTATTGGTGCTGGGATTTTGATGCCTAGTTTAAGTTCATATAACAAAAATATTATTGAATCAGAATGTAATTAAAGTATTTCTGGATGTTTGCTCTTGAGAGCATCTTTCTAATGGGCCTCATTTTTCCTATATATTTATGAGAGCTGACTATTGCCAGGTTGTTTTTTTATCCTTTCCCTATTTGTATCACAAAAACATCCCAGGATCAAAGATATTCATCTTGCCCTCAAAGAGAAATCTGCAACCAGATCTGTCCATTCATATAATAAAAAATGCCATTTTTATTGCATACACATTTTAGTATACATATAATATATACCATATACAATTTATATATAATATTTGTATGTCAAATGCTTATTTTTTAAATGCCTCTGTATATACATTTAGTATATAAAAATACTATGTGACTTTCATTAAATCCTTTAAGGAGAAATAAAAATTTTTTAATGCATTTTAACAGGCTTTTTTCTTTTCTGTTAGATATTCCACCTCTTTAAGTCAGGAACCATATTTTATTATAATAATCAACATTTATAAACTACCTCAGAATTGACAGAGCACTTTCACATACATTATCTATTTAAATCTAACTATCTCTCTATGAAGCAGTCATTGTAGATTAAAAAACTGGTTCTCAAAGAGGTTAAGTGGTTTGCCAAGATTACACATCTAGAAAATAAAATACTAAGACTTTAAGCATGTTATGTGATACCAAAATAGCATGTTTTTCCATAATACATATCAGAATTTTTATAATAAAATTTTCAACTCTATGAAGATGATAACTTACATTGTATGGCACACTCCAGCTTTCAGAGCATGTTATTCCATAATATCTGTCATAAAAATCCTTCCAGACACAACTGTCTCAAGCTTTGCATATAGTAAGTGTGAAAAAAAGTTTGCTAATTAAAAGAATGACAAATTAAGAGCAGTATACAGTAAGTCCCCAACACGAACCTTCAAGCTGCGAACTTTCAAAGATGTGAACATGTGTTCGCATGTCCAGTCACAGAAGGTAGTTCACATGTCTGGCGTACATTGTCACGTGAGTGCATCCTCTACAAGTGGTTGTGCTTTTGTGTTCTTTACTGTACAGTACTGTATACAGTACAGTAGTACAGTATCTTTATTTCAAGCCCAGGATGTCCAGAAGCAAGCGTAAAAGCAACTGTGATGTACCTGGTACAGTACTACCCAGACATCACTGGATTGCTTTTTCAAGAGGGGAGATAGAATTGAATCCAGCAAGGAACCAGAACCTGTGCCATCAGCGTCAAGCGTGAGTGAAATTGCAGCTTGCCCTCCGTCTCCTATTGCTGATGATCCTTCAGCTCTACCATCTGCCATCTCCTCTCCCTCCTCCAGTCACTAACTCTTCTTGCCTGTTCACTTGATGCCAGCCCCTGTATGCCAGCTGTTGTACTGTACTACTGTACTTTTCAAGATACCGTACCATAAGAATAAAAATGTTTATTTTTTGCATTTGTTATGTATTATTTGTGTGAAAAGTATTATAAACCTATTACAGTACAGTACTACATAGCTGATTGTGTTAGTTGCGTACCTAGGCTTTGTTGGACTTACGAACAAATTGGGCTTACGAACGCGCTCTCGCAACAGAGCTCATTCGTATGTAGGGGACTTAATGTATATTGGAACTTTTTACTGAATAAGGCACCATCCTCTAAAGCCTTTCTGTATTTCACATATAAATACTTTTTTATGCCAAAGTAAGGAACTAAGAATATTAGACATAGGAAATACAGTTTTAATCTCATGAGTGATATTAACATAATAAGAATAAAATGTAAAAGTAGGCTTCATATGATAGGCTGTGATTTCTGACTGCTAACACAGATTAAGAAATATCCTGATTTGTAAAGTTAACTTTATCATGTTGAAACTTCCATATATTTCTCAAAACTATTAACTTAGAAATATATAAAACTCGAAGATGTAGAAAACAGGATGGCAGAGTAGAAGGATGTGCTCTCACTCCCTCTTTCAAGAACACCAGAATCACAACTAGCTGCTGGACAATCATCGACAGGAAGACACTGGAACTCACCAAAAAAGATACCCCACATCCAAAGACAAAGGAGAAGCCACAATGAGACGGTAGGAGGGGCACAATCACAGTAAAATCAAATCCCATAACTGGTGGGTGGGTGACTCACAGACTGGCGAACACTTATACCACAGCAGTCCACCCACTGGAGTGGAGGTTCTGAGCCCCACGTCAGGCTTCCCAACCTGGGGGTCCAGCAACAGGAGGAGGAATTCCTAGAGAATCAGACTTTGAAGCCTAGTGGGAATTCATTGCAGGACTTCGACAGGACTGGGGGAAACAGAGACTCCACTCTTGGGGGGCACACACAAAGTAGTGTGCACATCAGGACCCAGGGGAAGGAGCAGTGACCCCGGGGGAGACTGAACCAGACCTACATGATAGTGTTGGAGGGTCTCCTGCAGAGGCAAGGGGTGGCTCTGTTTCACCGTGGGGACACGGACACTGGCAGCAGAAGTTCTAGGAAGTACTCCTTGGCGTGAGCCCTCCAAGAGTCTGTCATTAGCCCCACCAAAGAGCCCAGGTAGGCTCCAGTGTTGGGTTGCCTCAGGCCAAACAACCAACAGGGAGGGAACCCAGCCCCACCCATCAACAGTCAAGTGCATTAAAGTTTTACTGAGCTCTGCCCACCAGAGCAACAGTCAGCTCTACCCACCACCAGTCCCTCCCATCAAGCCTCTTAGATAGCCTCATCCACCGGAGGGCAGACAGAAGAAGCAAGAAGAATTACAATCCTGCAGCCTGGGGAACAAAACGCACACTCACAGAAAGATTGACAAGATGAGAAGGCAGAGGGCTATATACCAGATGAAGGAACAAGATAAAACCCCAGAAAAACAACTAAATGAAGTGAGATAGGCAACCTTCCAGAAAAAGAATTCAGAATAATCATAGTGAAAATGATCCAGGACCTTGGAAAAAGAAAGGAGGCAAAGATTGAGAAGATGAAAGAAATGTTTAACAAAGACCTAGAAGAATTAAAGAACAAAAAAACAGAGATGAACAATACAATAACTGAGATGAAAAATACACTAGAAGGAATCAATAACAGAATAACTGAGGCAGAAGAACGGATAAGTGACCTGGAAGACAGAATGGTGGAATTCACTGATGTGGAACAGACTAAAGAAAAAAGAATGAAAAGAAATGAAGACAGACTAAGAGACCTCTGGGACAACATTAAACGCAACAACATTTGCATTATTAATTAATTACATGGGACTGAGTGAACTGATGAAGATGATTATAATTTTTGTGACTTTGTTTGAAAAAAAAAAATCCCACAAGGACTCAGAGGCAAAAAATATACAAATCAATTTTCACTGCAAAGTGAAGGAGCTGTGACAGTGGAGGATTACTGGACTGAATGTCAATATTATGACATAGTATGAGTGTGTTTCGTGTTTGGTAATTGCAATCACTGTTGCTTTTGTTGTGGTCATCCATTTACAATGCTTGGTGTCAGTTTATCTCTTGTAAAAATAAAATACAGTGTGTGTGTGTGTGTGTGAAAAAAAAACAAAAAACAAAAAAAAAACTCCATTTAAGAAAAGACAGAGTTTAAAGAAAATGTATATACATGTGATAACAATATTATATCTATTTATATTATGAAGTCATAAATTGACAATTTAAATATTTTGGTGTAAAATTTTAAAATATATCTTTATCCTATTAAAAGGCATCCTCAGTGATAAAAAAAAGAAATGTATAAAGCTCAATTGTAAAAGCAATCTCTGTTGCCACAGGTGTGTATGATTTGATCAAAGTGATAGATATTTATATCTTTAACTATATAGTGTTTCATTACTATATAGTACAGGGAACTCTACTCAATACTCTCTAATGGCCTATATGGGAAAAGAATCTAAGAAAGAGTGGATATATATATTTGTATAACAGATTCACTTTGCTGTACACCTGAAATTAACACAACGCTGTAAATCAATTATGCCCCAATAAAAATTTAAAAAATATATAAATAAATGTCTGTGAGGGGTTTTAGGGAAACAGATGGCTTTCACTGTTTCAGAGTTTGGGGAAATCATTTCAACACATTAGAAACCAAAGTACTTTTAAAGACCAAACATGCTTGGAAGACTGACAAATAAGGATCACAACTTTTTTGCAAAAAGTGATGTTAAATATACTTCCTATTCTATATTATATACACACAGCAGACTACAAAATAATTGTACAAGAATACCTTAAGGAAAAATTTAAAATACTTTAGTCATGAGTGAAACAGAAAAATAATTACTGCCTACTCTCAAAAACAGAGAACGTTTACATGACACATTAATTTTTAATGATATAAATTCAAGGAATATTTAAAATAAAATAATGATTTTATAATATTAGTATAATATTAGTTTTCTATGTTATTATTTTTATTAGCTATTTTCAGGGCATATTAGTAGGAAAAACATAAATAACCTAGGCTTATTTCTTCCTGTTATCGCACTAAAAACCATTTCAAAATGAACTTGGCAAAATTATGTATGTTTTTAAAGTGAGATATGTTTAAATGTTAACTGACTTATACCCTAGTTCTTAAGAAACTGAATGAAATCTCCATAGGGACACAACCTACCAAGTTTGAGTTTAGAGTAATATTTCAAGGCTAGGACAGGAATTTCAGAATATTATATATAGAGAAAGATAATATGATGGGTATTAGGGACATTCCTGTTTTTAGCTCTACTGGAAAATATATTAGTCACATACTAGAACTTAGTTCCATTTCTGAGGCTCAGACATTCCAGCCAGGCTCTACTGACAAAATTTGGTGATTCTAGAAAGGTAGGTGCTGTAAATGACAGACCTGTTAGCTTTACCAAGGAAACTGCCAGGATAAACGACTTAAAAATCAATTTCCAGACCCCTAAAAATGAACGAAGTGCCAGGAAATGGTCATATTTAATTTCTATAATACTAAATAATGTTAGCATAAATTTAGCAAAGATTTTATTTCTGGTCAAGATGACAGCATCCAGTTTTGTCTCAACTAGATTAAATGTTCCTTGTAAGCAGAAAATGTTTGTCTTTCACACAAAGATAGGGATGTGCACATCACAAAAATTCACTTTATAATTTCATGATGGCTTTAGGTTCTGTTTACTGGTAAATTGTTCATTACTGTCAGAAGCCAGGTCCTATCCTTGGAGTTAATTAAGAGCAGATTTACTTAGAGGGAGAACTACAGACATTGTTTGTGTGTCTAATGTTTACTCCCTCTCCTAGTGCATCCTAGACTGGAAATGACTTTCGTTGATAATTCTTTTAAACCCTCATAGTGGTTGTGTTTACTGGCTGGGATTTGGTCTTAAGTATATAGGCTAGGGTTAGAATCTATTTAGGCCACATTTGTTTTGACAGTTAACAGTATGTGGACCATGATAGACAATGAATATTTGTTGAATGGATTCACAGTTACACTAGCTTATGTGTTGCTAGTTTGCTTTTTCCCTGTGAAGTTGTTCTGTCTCTCTGTTAACTTCTTATATGTCCTATATCTGCCTTCAATCTCTTTGTGCCTACTGCAGTGATCTGCGATCAAGAGGACATTTGTTATATGTTGTTAAATGACTCAGGAAATTGGTTTAGTAAAACAGATATAAGTTCAGAAGTAGTTCCAGTCCTTACAACTAAATGAAGAGATTGAACAGAACTGTAGCCCTGGGCCTCATTGCTATAAAAGTCTGCCTATCAGCTGGCCACATGATAAATATCACGCTAATAAAGGGTTTTGTGTCCAATGGCTGGATATTTTACATTCATTTGTATAAAGCCATAAACTCAAGGGACACTTAGCAAGGTCCATTTTCCTTCTCTTTTAGGAAGAATTGGAAGCCCTCACATTTAGTGAGGTGAGAAAATAGATACCATCATGTAAGCGTCCACCACCAGGATGTGGCTTTGTTATCTTTTGTGCAGACCTGGACCATGAAATCACTTCTGTGGCAGTAGGAAATTAAAATGAGATCTGCTGGAACTATTTTGCAATCCAGACATTTCCCTATAACAATCTGACCCAAGATTTTCTTCTTACAACCATTTGTGACACATTTAACAGAGCCCAGCAAGTGACTCTTTTTCCAAATAAGCGATGAAAAGAAACTTGAAAATCATTCACTCCACAGCAAACATCCTATGGCGTTGCTATCCTCGATCTCCATCGCCTGACTCCTGCCTAGTTCCTGTCCTTCCACAATGATAGCTTCTTCTTTTCCCTTTTCCCAATAGCTCAGAATTGTTTCACTGTTAGATGCAATCATGGCCAAAGACATCTTTTTAAAAAATTATTTCTCTCTTTGTGATTTTGTTGATTGTGATTTATTTAAAATTAGGTATTTGACTCTCAATTTTGCTTATTGTGATTTCTTTTCTGTCTCAACTCTCATCTTTAGATTTGTTTTGCTGTGATGCAGTAATAAACTTTTCCCACTCCAAGGCTCTATGAATAACTGCATAGCTTCCATTTTATGGGGAGAAAAAAGGAAGGAAGAAACTAGAGCTCAGTTTCTAAATGTGGAAGCTATTTAAAGCAAAATGCAAGGGAATATACAGATATCCTACCAGTGGGCAAAGAATTAAATCATTTTGTTTTCATCTCGGCAAAAAGATTCAAGACTGAATTAGTGCAAACCGTATTCCTATAGACAACAGTAAGAAAAGTGCATTTTCTGATAACCAAAATACAAACCTAACTTTGCTTTTTGAACTTTCCTTCTTGATATTATTTACTCAGGTGTGTTTGATCTTATGGAAAGACAACTCAAGGAACCATTTTTTAATTAAACTTTCAGATTCATTTCTCAGATGCACAGAGTTTTAAGAAATAGCCTAAATGACAAAGTGTTCACTGAAAATATTAGGTTGAGAGTATTTCTTTTATCTGAGGCACTGTGAAGTAATAATCTCTATACTGCTAGGTCTTGAGCTTGACTTCCCCTGTGATTTGTTTTTCCATTTCCAGCTCTACCCTTACACAGTGATGCTCCCCATTGACTGAGTGTATCTGAATTCAAAGACTTGTGATCTTAATTTGCCTTCAGTTAAACATCATGTCAGCCTTCAGGGCATAGAGTTTGCTTTCACTGTATCAGCCCCAGGCTGCCCTGACTGCCATTGAACCCAGTTCTCTGTGGCTGGCTCCCAGTGTGAGGATAGTACCTTGAATCTTCAATACTTAAATCACAATTGCCATGGCTTTTAGGAAAAGAGGAGGATATGTCACCATAGACAATCCCTGCCTATACTACTATTCCACAACAACCCATGGACCACATGCCACCATTTTAATTTTATTCCTGAAAAAACCATTTGTCTTCTGTGTGTCCTACACATCAAGATTCCTCTCACCTTTCCCACTGCCTTTACAAACATTAAAGATTTGTTAGGAAAGCAATCTAATTACATCCGTTTGTTTTCATATTGAAAATAAAGCTGTTTTTATTTCTAGTCAAATTAAGAAGCCAAGAGTTTGGTGAAAGATTTGGCTGTGGAAAAAAAAAGGCTAATTATTTTCTTTTACATGAAGGGCTTACCATTCAAGCCTAATTGTTGTTCAGTACAATACTATTAATATACTTCATCAAATATTTGTCAAGTTAACTTTGTTGTAAGTTTCCATTACTTTTAATATTCAATTCTGTCTATATGTGTGTGTATGTGTGTATACTATCTGGTATTTATACTTTATGTTCACTTAACATGGATATCTACTCACAACTTTTAATAAATTTAGTGGAAACATTGACCAGAATATATAGATTTTATTCACATATATATGCTATATATAGACTTAGATATGCTCATGAATATGGATATGGTTCTTTTGTGTATATATATAGAGATGCATACAGGAATCTTGCCTTGCTTATGCAATCATGTCTAAGTAGAGTCATATTAGCAATGGCTTATAAACTAATTAATTATTAGTTATGTTTTATTTTTTATTGAATAAATAAGTGGATGAATGATTTCCTACTTCTAACAAAGGATATGATTAAAATATCTTTTTCTTCTCTTCTATATTACCTGTCTTTTTATCTAATATTTTGTCTCCATGGAGAGAGGCAGAAAACTTGATGGCCCATAGTAGAGGCTCAATAAGTATTTACAATTAAAATAATGAATAAGTAAAGGTAATAATGATCACAGATTGGGATGAATGAGTATGTGTAGTGCAGATCAAAAAATCAAACAGAAGAGGGATTAAAAAGATAAAGAGAAATGGGGGCTCAACTATGGGGTTACCATGGAAATGGAAGTAAAAACTAAATTCAGAGTAGCAAGTAGAAGGAAGAAAAGGAAAAATATTAAGGAATATAGTTTACTAGAAGGACGTGAAATAGAAAAGAAGACTAGGGAGACAGACAAGAAGGATAAAAGCAAGAACACACTCACAGCAAGATGGAGGGAGAAAGAAGAGAGATGTGGAAAGGAGCAGATAAGGCATAGCAACACAGGTGAGCAGACACAAGCAGAGAAGAATTCAGACAGTGCAAAAATGCAAAGGACACCTCAGAGTGAGAGGAAAGGAACTAGGCCACTGTGTTAACTCTGTGCCTCCCGTATACATTTATGACTTTGGCTTGACTTTAAATTTCAAATTCGATATCTTCCTCAAGCTTTTAAAAATAACAAAATCCATGATGATTAGAAGGCCTAAAAGCCCTGAAAAATTAGACTTTCATATGCACCATGTATACAGTTAACTACAGCGACCCTAAGATATAATTTACCTATGTATTCTAACCAGAATAGCATTTTCTATTTATGGCTACTGTGTTTTTTTATAGCTTAACTTATATCTCTTAGTAATACTACAAAGTCAGTGTAAATTGTATTTTAATTTCTTAAAAGCAAATTCTTATTAAGAGGTGATAGTAATGTAATTAAAAATTAATAATCACATTAATGAAGCTTTTGCTTAGCAAATTGAAATGCACCTCTTATAAAAACAAGAAGTTTCGTAGACTCCTTGACACTGGAAGAAAAGATCTTAACGACAGACTAATCTTAACCCCTCATTTAAATGTTGAGGAAAGTGAGCCTACAGTTGTTAAGGGATTCTCCCAAGGACATATAGCTAATTAGTGACAGAATAATTGAGTAGAACTCAAACTTAGACTTCTTTTCTCAGTGATAATCAAGATACGTAGTCTTGTGATTTTTTTATGTAGAGCTATGTTATTATCTAAGAAATGCATCATTACTCACACATTAGCACTGATAAGGTTTTTTTTTAATCCTATGGCATTTTTTGTCCTATAAAGATAGTCAAAAATTGGAATTCATTACAAAGAAGAAAAAAAATCTTCTAAGATAAGTAAGTCAGTAATGTTCAATGGATAAACAATAGGATATTCCAAGAATGCTTACTTTAAGTAAATAGTTGGAGAGAGACAGAGAGGGGTAGGGAGGATGGGGTAGGGGGGAAGAGAAAGAGAGAGAGTCCTAATAAATTATCTTTTCTTCAAAGGGCAAAGATACTTCATTGAGAAATAAAGGAAGTTAATCAACATTGGACTTAGATTGAATTCTCATATTTATGAATTCATAAAAGTCAAATAAAGAAAAATGAATCACCAGAATTCCATTTGACTAAGGTTTCATATATATGTGTGTGAACTTTTAAAAGAGTAATGAAAACCATCAGAATTTGGGGGAAGGGCTCATAAATATTTTTAAAACTTTCTTTTTCTATAGAAATTATTCAGAATTTCTTCTAACTGTGATATTCTGGTCTAGTTTGCCTAGCCATGTCATACTTTTATGGGGGCAAAGAGAAATGCCAGTATAATTCATAGTGGAGTTGGCTTTTTGGTTATTTTCATGGTCACTCAACTAGACATTTATCTAATTGTGTTAACAAGGTTTACCAATGTGGGTAAGAATTCAGAATTAATAGTTGATTCAGAAATCTCATAGACCTGTGCCTACTGATCTATAATGAATAATGCAAAATAAATAGCATCCTGTTATTTTGGTATAGCTTGATAGACCTTGTATAGTGATTTCACATTCACTATTTTTATAACAACACTGTATAAAATAAGTGGGAAAAACCTCAGCTTGAAAATGAGGTTAGAGGTAGATGAAGTGATTTGCCTAGATTAATATAGTGAGTCTTTTTTGAAGTTATGATTAGAATCCATTTCTCCTAATTCCTAGCTTAGAGCCTCTTCCATCCAGGAGAAGATAAGCCCCAAGAAGGCAAGAAATTTTGTATTTCCACCAAACTGCTGTGCACATTACAGGTATTCAAAAAGTTCATGTTGAACTAATGAGTGATAAATCTACATCATTCTGCTTCTCACTGGTATCCTGTTTCCTTTATCTAAATTTTAAATTTGAGTTCATAAATTATTTTAAGACAATCAGTTATTCAAGGCACCTTTTCATTGCCTTAAAATTAGTTTCTTTTTTTGAGTCTTCTCAAAAGGAAAACATGTGGTCCCCATGAACACCTTACACATTTCTGATTTTATCAATCTTCTTGTGACTCTGCCTATTTCTGGTGAATAATATGTTTCAATCCAGTTTAACAAAGCTGTTGGAAATCTGTTAATTTTAGTGTAAGATACATTTCCTCACTACCTCCCAAATTATCCAGAAGCCCTTCTGTCACAGATAATGCAGTCTAATGAGAAATGGATCAGAGCAGGAAGAAGAAAGAACTAGAAGGATAGAAAGACATGCTTCTGCTCTAGATGCCCTCATGCCTCTTGACTTTAGCTGTCTGTACTTCTCAGTGATTACAAAAACAAAACCAAAAAACATTGGGAAAACCCATTGTTAACTCATAACTTAGAGACTGTGGTAGTAGAGATAACTAATCAGAAACCCAGATTTCCTCATGTAGTCCAAGAGAATGGACCTTGAGAACTAAGAAGACATTTCTGGAAATAATCTTAATTGAATCATATTTGGGGTAAGTGGAGGTGTACTATCTCTCTGTGGTTCCATGAGCTACCTCTTAATGTTGATGTTTGGAGGCTCACCACTTCATTGTCCATCTCAACTCTAATTTTATTTCCTTCTGCTAGAGAGAGGAAACTAGGCATAGCTTGAGTTTGGAGAGAAGAAGAGACTAAGATATCATACCACAAAAGAAGAACAACTTTTAAGTTTTCCAGAACCTTTGTAATTTCCTCATCTTGTTATAATTTTTACCCCCCTCTTCTTTCTCCTAGTGATTAGCAGGAAAACTTTTAGTGTATAGAGGATGTATTTTTGGTGACTGCAAGAACAGAGGTGATTTCAGAAACTCACCTCTACAATTATTCTTCATGGAGAAGAACCCCCAGGGACAGAGGAATAGTCAAAGCCCAATAAGGGAAAGATTTGAGACCAAATCTCAGTGATTCTGCAGGACTTGGATCTCAGTTGGGCCTGAGAGATGCCTTCATTAGTTCATTTGTTCCCTAGCAGGCAGCATCTTGTCTTTCATCCAAAGCTTGAATTTGGTGTTGGAACATCTCAAGACATGAATTCTGCCTTGACAAATAACTAGCCATACAACCTAGAATGAGCTCTGTCTTCTACATGCCAATTAGCTCATCTAAAATAATAATATTATTTACATCATGGATGTATTGTGAGGATAAAAAAGATGCTGCTCAGCATCCACTTATTCATAAAACAAGCAATAGTTAACACACTTACAGTGTAACCAGTGTTATGCTAAATACTGAGGATATACAAAAACTTGAGTTCCTGACCTGAAGGTCTCACGGTCCAGAAAGGTTGCTGAGAGGTCAGTAAATAGACACAAAGAGAAGGGCACACAGTGAGAAGGGGCACAATATATATAGAGGACTGTGGGAATTATCTATGGGAAGAGAGAAGCATTAACTTTGCTTGGGGAAAGTTAACAAGCAATAGACTTGAAAAAAGGCGTGTTTTTATGTGTGTATTCTGTCTACCCAACTTTATTTTTTATTTATGCATTTATTTTTAGATTTCATTTATTTATTTATTTATTTATTTATTTATTGGCTGCGTTGGGTCTTCATTGCTGCGCGCAGGCTTTCTCTAATTGCGGCGAGCGGGGGCTACTTTTCGTTGCAGTGTGGTCTTCTCATTGCAGCAGCTTCTCTTGCTGTGGAGCATGGGCTCTAGGTGCACAGGCTCCGGTAGTTGTGGCTCACGGGCTCAGTAGTTGTGTCTCGCAGGCTCAGTTGTTGTGGCTCGTGGGCTCTAGAGTACAGGCTCAGTAGTTGTGGCGCCTGGGCTTAGTTGCTACGCAGCATGTGGGATCTTCCCTGGACTAGGGCTTGAACCTGTGTCCCCTGCATTGGTAGGCAGATTCTTAATCACTGCACCACCAGAGAAGCCCTGTTTACCTAACTTTAAACTGTGCCTTAAATGTACTCAAACCATTTCCAATTCTGAATTCTCTGTACAGTGTTTGTATATGGTTAGCACTCAAAAATGTTTATTATTAGCAATTATTTTAATACCCTTTTCCATTAAGTTGTGTTTTATTACAGAGAAGGCAGGGGTGATTGAAATCTCTCACATGGTTCTACAACCAGTTTTAATAGCAAGTTGTGCTTGATTCTTTCTTCAAATCCTAGGATGACCTCAAGAATGTGGGTTATTTGATATTTTCAGGAAGAAAAATGTTTTTTAACAGAATGCAAAATATCATATTCATATTTAATTAAGCAGGTATTGACTGGAGATATGATACTTTCAACATAAAATACTCTATGAATGGGAGGAGTAATAGATACTTGTATCCATTGCGTGTTGGCATGTTAAATGGTACAATTTATATGGAGAGTGACTTGGAAATATCAATCATAATTTATAATTCACAGAATATTTGATTCCTCAATACTAATTCTAAAAATGTATTGTGCAGACATATGGCCATTTGTGAAGTAACATATGTATAAGAATATTTATTGTAGTGGTTATAGCAGCAAAAAATTTGAAACCACATAAATGTTCAACACAGTAGTGGACTGGATTATTGAATTATTAGATAAATGTTAGACATTGTATGAATGTATATTCAGACAGTTTCACAGAATGTAATACTATACAATGGTTAAAACGAATCAGATGGCACAATATGTACTGATATAATGTCAAGAAAAATGGCAAAGTGCACAATTGTGTGTGTAGTATAAAATCATTAGTGCAGAAAGATGTAACTTTATGGATATAAATATAGATATAGCTTTGAATATCGATATGGATAAACACATATTTCATCTGTATATTCTTATATATTAATAACTAACCTTAAAAGGATACACAAAAAATAGTCACAATGGTTACAGGGGAAGGGGAGAAAATTGAAATATTCACTTATCATTATATACACTTTTGTTCTCTTTGATCATGCATGATATTATGTGTATGTATTACCTATTAAAAAAGCATTAAGTGAGTTAACAAAAGAGATACCTAAAACACAGAATGTCCTCCCAACTATATTTATAAAAATTATCATGGTGGAAGTTTTTCTGTAAATTCACAAGAGTTATACATGTTAATCCATTTTTATATTTATGTAGAAGAAAGTTTGAATTTTTTCTAGAGGGAGAATATTTTAAAAATTCTTTAAATTACTTTTTCCCCCAGGAAGTCAATAAACTTTGATTACTTTACTCCAAAACAAGCAGCATCAGCTATAAAAAAGGGATGAATCCTATATTTGACAGCATAAATGAGGCATAATAATCAAAGGAAAAAACCTTTTGAAAAAAAGAATGTGTAAGCTACTGGATCCTTGGGATGCCAGCAGTAACTTACATACCATTACTTATTCAGGGTTGCATTCCTAATTACTCCTTGGGGAAAAAAAAAAAGATAATCATTATACTATAGTGATTACTCCTTTCATTGCACACGAGAAACAATGCTGATACAGGCACATATTAAAGAAATATAACTCTAGTCTGTTGATAAAATTATTTATGTACAATATTTTAAGGGGAATATGTTAATAGAAAAAACACATTTCTTAAAGGAGCATTGAGCTTTCCAATAAACTCTTGTGCTCAAGTTTTTCTAGAAAAAGTACATAAAGTCAGTTTAATACTAGATTCTAATTGTTCATAACCTTCTAGCTTTCTCACAGATGTTTGTTAAAGCAACATTACTGAACCATACACTTAAAAATGAAGATGGGGCTTCCCTGGTGGCGCAGTGGTTGAGAGTCCGCCTGCCGATGCAGGGAACACGGGTTCATGCCCCGGTCCGGGAAGATCCCACATGCCGCAGAGTGGCTGGGCCCGTGAGCCATGGCTGCTGAGCCTGCGCGTCCGGAGCCTGTGCTCTGCAGCGGGAGAGGCCACGACAGTGAGAGGCCCGCGTACCACAGGAAAAAAAAAAAATGATTAAGATGGTAAAGCTTATGCTATTTTTTTTACCACAATATTAAAAAAAAAACTAATGGAAGATCAGAAGAATGAAAAAGGAAGGAAAATTTTGCCTCTTTTCTGTGAATAATTATCTGTATTCTAGTTAGAAAAAGTCTAAAACACAAGCGTTAATATTTGCCTACAATTATAATTGAAATTATCTATCTCTATATCTATATATCTAATCAATCTAATTAAATAGAGCAAGTTTAAAGAAGAAAGGCTATACCTTGATTGCACACAATCAAACCGCAAACTTTGCTGGGTTTTTAGCTGTTTAAAATTATATTTAGTTCATAATTTTGCAGAAGTATTTTAACAAAGGGGGGGAACTTTTTAAAAATTTTATTGGAGTATAGTTGCTTTACAATGTTGTTTTAGTTTCTGCTATACGGCAAAGTGAATCAGCTATACATATATTTCCTCTTTTTTTGGATTTCCTTCCCATTTAGGTCACCACAGAGCACTGAGTAGAGTTTCCTGTGCTATAAAGGAGGTCTCATTAGTCATCTGTTTTATACAGAGTAGTGTATATATGTCAATCCCAATCTCCCAATTCAACCCACCTCCCACTTCCCCTGCCCCTGTATCCATGTCTGTTCTGTACATCTGTGTCTCTATTTCTGCTTTGCAAATAAGTTCATCTGTATCATTTTTCTAGATTCCACATATAAGTGATATTATATGATATTTGCTTTCCTCTTTCTGACTTACTTCACTCTGTATGACAGTCTCTAGGTCCATCCACATTTCTACAAATTGCACAATTTCATTCCTTTTTATGGCTGAGTAATATTCCATTGTATAGATGTAACACATCTTCTTTATCCATTCTTCTGTTGATGGACATTTAGGTTGCTTCCATGTCCTGGCTATTGTAAATAGTGCTGCAATGAACATTGGGGCACATGTATCTTTTTGAATTATGGTTTTCTCTGGGTATATGCCCAGGAGTGGGATTGCTGGGTCATGTGATAGTTCTATTTTTAGTTTTTAAAGGAACCTCCATACTGTTCTCCATAGTGGCTGTGTTAGTTTACATTCCCACCAACAGTGTAAGAGGATTCAAAGGGGGGAAACTTTTAATATACCATTAACTCTTCTTTATCCACTTACAGATAATCTATATCATGTATTTAAAACTAACTGGTGTTCCATACTATCGTGTATCTCTTTTCATGGCTGATCTCACTTTCCTGGTCATCAGTTGGGGTATATTTATAAATACCATTTTTTTTTAACTTGCGAGTTATGTTTTATTCAGTGGACATACCGAGGACTTCAAGGCTGGGAGACAGCATCTCAAGTAACCCTGATAAAATTGCTCTAAGGAGGTGAGGGGGGAGCTAGGATATATAGGAGTTTTGTAACAAATGGCAGGTAGTAGGAATAAAAGATTACTGTTAATAAAAGAAAACTAGATATCTCAAGTTAAGGAAAATACTGTTTTTCTATGTATGGGAAGAGGTAAGAGTCTGGGCTCACTGAAATCATTCTTTTGATATGCACCTCAGCTATCTGGGGCCAGTATCCTGTGTTTTCACATCCTGAGTCTCCTCACAGCTCACCAGCTCACCATAGGAGTTGGCTGCAACCTCTGATCGCTGTGACATCCTTTGTTTACTGATATGGCAGGCAGTATTCCATTTCTCAGTTCCTCCTCTTTGTCCAAAATTCGACCAATGTTTGTGAGACATTTCATGACCAATTTTTGTCCCACGGTATAAATACAAATTTTATTAATATCCTAAACCAAACAAAATTCAAAAGGTGAGCATGTGGAAAATACTTACGGTTATATTCTAGAGGCCAAAGTGTGTTCAAGCTTTTTAGATTACGCACATCACTGACGCTTTACATTACTGTGGACTAGACCTGACTCATAGGTATTTAACCAAATGAACCACAGAAAACTCTTTCCTTTCATCATTTGTCACTGTAAAGCAAATGTCTAAATCTGAAATGGTAGAAATGGAGCTTTCCTTATGTTTTTAAATACACAGAACATGCTGAAATTAAGTATTTAGGATTCATATCCAAGTGTACCTATAATGTATTTTAATAAGATCATGAATAATGAAGTAATTTGATACAATGTGGAAAAGCTGTGAAGTGTAGCCTTCAAGTAATATTTATCTATGAGGTGTATCCATTTTATGGCTCTCTTTTCATAAATTTCATTCCACTTATGGAGTTGTGTCATACACAGGCTAATTAATATGACTTATCCTGTGGCTAAGCAGGAATGTTTTTCACTTTTCCTTTATCCTTTCACCTTGTGAAAAATTATTATTCCCCTCAGCACCTCATTTATCTCTCCCACTCACCCTAGGGAGTCCCTCGTGCAGAACAACTAGGAGGTGTATATGGGGGAGCGACAATCTGGCAGCCTCATCATAAAATGTGATATGTTAGCTACTTCCCTTTCCAAGGGACCTATCCAGCTGAGACTGTAGGAGGCCTCTGGGCCACACATGCAAATGCAGCAAACTCACATCCCAAGAAAACTTTTTGCCATAAAGGCGGAGGGAAATACCTCTTTAACAGTGCTTGCACAGAGGGGAAAAACATTCTGTTTTCTGGAAGTTTGTCATGTTGGAGAAATAAACAGCTATAGCCATGTGGCAAGAGGAGAGATTTTCACTGGACCAGGTATGCATAGAAATGGAATTCAGTTCCATGCATTCTTACTGCTAATTCTGGGAAGATTGTTCATCTCCAGTATACAAAGGCCATTTTGCAAAATGGAATAGAGTACTGTCAAAAACAGTAAAAAATAATTTGAGCTTATGTTATTAGAAACAGATTATTTTTGCCTATAACAGATGTAAAAACAGGCATTGATATACAGCATACCAAATTTTATCTGATATTATGGTAGTGGCCCCCATTTGAGCCTATTGCTGGCTCTTGGTAGATGGGAAGATTTTACTCTTAATTTATATTCATTAGGCATGTAGTTTGCCTTGTGGCTTTTTTTCAATATTTGATAGATTTATGTAGGTTTATATATTCTGGTTTTACTCTTGACCAGTAAAACACATTCTGAAGGATCTTACTAATATTCATGCTTCAGCTTGTTATGGAACCAAGAGAAGATAAGTGGCCTGGATACTGGTTAACCTAATACCAAATCCATTTTCCACCAGAATTTGATCAATACAAATAATCAAACTCATATGATATTTTAGACAAAAGGCAATTTTTTTCAAGAGGAAGAGCTATCAGTACTGATAGTTGTAAGCCCCAAACAAGCAAGAAATTGAGTCTGCTTTGTTCCTTCTATATCCCCAATATCTAAAACAGCTCACGTATTTGTATTCTTTTGTGGTTTAGATGCAGACTGCTATGCAGAATAATCTCCAAAACATGAAATCAGATGAGTGATTTCATTGTTTTAATCAAACAAAGTTATTCTGGCAAATATTTATGATACACATAATGTCTACTGGGTGACATGGGGTTTAGACATAAATGACAAGCAGTTCATCACATATGTGATTGAAATTATCATTATTTAAAGTAATCAAATCAGTTGTTTTTTAATGTTATTCTCTCTTCATTGGATCAGTTTTCTAGAGCTTATTTTCAACCATGGCTGTTTTCCCTGATATTGTGTGAAAATTAAGTCATTATCTATGTCAGCAGCATCAACATATACTCCATTTAAACCTTAAAAGAAAAGGTCCTGATTGGAGTAGAGTTGATTTACAATGTTGTGTTAGTTTCTGCTGTACAGCAAAGTGAATCAGTTACACATATACATATATCTACTCTTTTTAAGATTCTTTTCCAATATAGGTCATTACAGAGTATTGAGTAGAGTTCCCTGTGCTATAGAGTAGGTCCCCATTAGTTACCTATTTTATATATAGTAGTGTGTATATATCAGTCCCTATCTTCCTTACCTTCAAGCAGCCAGGGATTATTTGACAGAGTCCTAGCCCCAGCACGCCAAAGTGTTTCCTTTGCTCCAGGATTCACTCTCCTAATCATTATTATAATCCTCTTATTGCCTCACATTTAAAATGCTATGTAACAAGTCATTAAAATGCTTTACCTGGAGGTGTTCTCCTTACACACACATTCATTCAACAGTTGTCCAGTGCAGTACGTGATAGGCATTGTGGGATGGCCCTACAGCAGCAGGAATGTGTTGAATACTGAAAAAATACAAAAATGAACAAAACTGAATCCTTCTTTCAAACTTAAACACCAATAAGAGAGGTGAAATATATACAGGGATTGGAACCTCCGTGACTTTGTATGAAATAATCCTCAATATATGACTAACGGAATGAGTAATGATTTAGTCCGTTTGGGCTGCTATAAAAAAAATACAAAAAACTGGGTGTCTTATAAATAACAGAAATGTATCTCTCATAGTTCTGGAGGCTGAGAAGTCCAAGATCAAGGCACTAGCAGATGCGGTGTCTGGTGAGAGCTCCTGCCTGGTCATAGATGACCATCTTTTCCTTGTGTCCTCACATGGCAGAAGGGGCAAGGAAGCTCTCTGCGACCTCTTATATAAAGGCACTAATCCCATTCATGAAGGTTCTGCCCCCATGAACTAATCACCCCACCAAAGCCCCACTTCCAAATACCATTACATTGGAGATTGTTTCAACATAATGAATTTTTTTTGAGGGGGTGACATAAACATTCAATCAATAGCAGTAATTTTTGCTAAGACTAGGGATTTATAAAACAGGAAAGTGCTGGGTGCCTAAAGGTAAATGGTGGAAAGGGAGAAGAAGCAAATATGCCACCAATGGAGAGAAGGGAGCAACGAAAGAAGATTATTCAAACTTGAGAGACCGGTTTCCCTTTGGAAACCCTGCCATGCCTTCATCTGAGCAAAAGTATGTAAAAGGTTTGTCTATACCTCTAGGATGAGGGGATCTGAGTTCCACATATCCTACAATTGAGCTGATGGGAGACAGCTCTCTCTTTGAAACTCTTTACTAACTCAACTCTGAGTTATAACCATAGCTGTAAAATGACACAACCACATGGACTCCCTGATCAGAGACCTTAATCCAACAAGCATGGCAGTAAAAGGCACCACCTGCAAAGCAGTATTTGTGTGTGGAATTATGTGACATATTTAAATTCTGTATATACAAGGGTGGAAAATGACTGGCAAATGCACGGTTGCCTCCTACATTTAAGTTGCGATTGTGAAACTTTCCTTTGATTAAGATGTTATAGTGTTGATTGCATACCATGAGGAGAAAATAGTAAGTAAATTAGCAACTGTCCTTGTACGTCAATCCAATGAGTCATTTATAGTTAAACAGAAAATGAATTTCCGCAAGGCAAATATAGCAAAAAGGATTACTTTTGGATTTTCTAGTTGCCTCAGAGATCAGTAGGAAAGATTATCATCCCATAGAGACTCTGTAGGTTCCTTGTGGGTGAGATATTATGAATGATCGTGATTGATATAGTATGTTACAAGGTAAATAACTTCTTGTTATAGACATTTCCCCCTACTACAACATATGGGCAAGGCATACTTTTAATTATGTTATTCAAATTCTACTATTTTTTTTAAGTTGCTTGGTCCTGAAGTGTTTCTTCAAATTAAAAGCAGTGAGCATTGTACATAAAGTCTTCTGATTAAAATGCATACATTCTTTTTTTTTTTAATTTTCAGAAGAGAAACAATGACTGATCATGTGAAGAAAGCTTCTTAATCAAGAAGAAAGTCTTTTCTCTAAATAAAACAAAAGTAGATATGAAAAGGAATCTTTAGTTAAGAATGGATCATTTCTTTTCCCTATGTATCATGCCTCCTATTTCTTTCCAGTTGGTTGGATTTCAATAGAAATAACTTTTATGTTAAGTTTGTTTAGATTTAATTTACTATAGAAACTCAAACCGTGCCATTATTATTGATTAGGATAGGGCTGCCAGCGTGGCCTTGAAAAACCATTATATGCAAATGTGCAAACATAGATCATTATAATATGAACTGAGGCCTGCTTGCATACAAAAGTATCAATGGTATTAGCATAGCCAAGAATATGTCGTAATGGCCCGGTAATTTCGAGCAAGAATACAGTATTCTTGGATTTGATTGAATGAAGTATTTGTAAAAAATGCATTCCTATCATGTAGCTTTTTTCTACCCACCATTTAAAAATGAACCATCCAATAGGCCTTTTTTCTAGAAAATGGGAAGAGAAGGAATGTTAAGTACCACTTTCTTTCAATCCTATTTTATATGGTAAACTTTCTCAAATGATATTTAGATCATGCTTTTTAACTTTAATACAGTTTATAAAGGCAAGTGGATTGAAAAGATCTGAACCTACATGATAACTTTGGGGGAGTGTAGAGCAGAGAGCATTGACTCTCCTAATCCTCAAAATGGCTGATCTGCATTGCTCCTAGAAGCAGAGACAAAAAACCTTTATTTGTTTAAAAACTGGCCGTGAAGAAGCAGTTTATTATTTTTTTGAACACAAAAATATGCCGTGGTGCTGTTAGTCATGATACTCATGGCCACAGGCTCCTGAGGCTTAGAGTGAGGGACACAAGGTAGAAGAAGAAAGGAGAGTAGCACAGGCTATGAGATCCTGTTACACAAGACTTTGGTGAATGGTGTTTCAGATAATTAAACTTACAATACCTGAGTAAATGAAATAATACGTTGAAGAGTTTCTTAATGATCACCTACTCTGTGGCTGGACTTTAATAAGATTTTACCCATTATTTGAACAGTTCCTATAGAATGTTCATCCTGTGTTACTACACAATGTTTGCCGTAGAGAAAATGGCTAGATATTCCATACATTTTTTGTAAAATTTAATTGAATAAGCATTATAATCTTCTTCTAAATACCTCCAAGCATTTAGAATACTGTTGCTTTTAGTCAGGTAAAAGTTTTGGTATAACAATTATCATTTTGATTATCAGAAAATTCTGTATAACCTAGCCCTATCTATAGCCCAGCATATTTCCCAAATAAGCAATGTTTCAATGACCTGATTATATTTCTTTCCTTACAACACAGTTCTATACAATGGCTTTTTCTACTTCTTGTTCCTATAATAGCCATACTTTACCAAAAAAAGTAAAATAAAATGTGTGATATTTATAACATGTGAGGGGAGGCAAGCTGAGTTTACATATCAAGTAAAAATATCTATTCTTCATTTTCTTCTTTCTAATTGAAGATGAAGTTATCCTTCAAATTCTCTTAACCTTTCTTACTCCAAATAACTCAACCACCTAAATAAAATTTACCTATGTACCAAATTATCCACTGAAACACAAGAACTGCAAAAAGAAATTTAAAACCAGAAGGTAAGGGTACAATATAGATTTGGACCTGATCCTGATTTCTGACACCTATTTATTTTCTTCAATGGACTCCAAAGACTTTTACCTTACTAAATGACTTGGTCAGCCAACACAATGACTGATTCATCCAAATGTGTTCAGGCTAGAAAGAAGTTTTAACAGGTGTCCCAACTTGTTTATAAGGGTGACTAACCAAACATACAACTAGAACTATTTTACTGATAATCAGGAGTCTTCTGAAGCTCTCCAAACCATTCAGGCCTGACCCCAGCCTGGGAAAAAGTATGTTCCTCTAGACCGCTATCTGATATATAATATGACTTGGAAGGGTATATTTGTAACATGTGCTAGAACATGATGGATTGGAAGTACTTTAATTTCTTCCTCTTCTTATTTCTTGGAGCACTTTCTAAGTACTTATCTTAGAGAAATAATCACTTACTACTTTTTTTTTTTACTACTGGAATCCACTTTTACTTCATGTCAATTAACCATATTAATAAAAAGGAGAGGTTACAAATGAAATCACTTTATGATTGAATTTCACTAATAAACAATAAAAAGAGCAAAATAACAATTTTTTGATTTTTCATAAAGTGATTTTATGCCTTCTCTACTTGCTTTATTTTTAGTTTTTTTTTTATTTTATGAAATAGGACAATTAAAAAGATGACAACCCCATGATGGTCCTCCAATTTTATGATTATTTTGCTAATCTATGATAAATAAAAAAATCTTTAAGAACAACAGCAAGAATTTTTTAAACTTTTACTTTTTAAATTTGCTAAATTTTTAAACTATAGAGCAAAACAGCTAGATATAACAATAAAAATATACAAAGTGTAAAGAAAAAATTTTGTCATTTATCCCCACTATTCTCCAGTCTCATCTTTCTGAGTTAACCAATACTAACCTATCTATATTTATATTTTTTCACTTTTCTCTATGCTCATAAAAATGTTTACATATATATGTATATGATTACAAGTACATGCTTAATTCTCTGTAATGTGACATGTGTTTCTCACTTAATACTGGATCATGGATAAAATTCCAAGCTAATGCAGCTATGAAAGAGGTTGTCATGAAAACACACTCTTTGCAATATCTCTTCACCTGCAGGTGCCGCCTCTTCTCTGTCTTTCAAGAGTCAGCAACTAGTTTTCTCACCATTATCTACTACAATTTAAATTTCCAGAGCATTTCATAGCATTTGTGCTCAGTGATGCAACTATAATTCTAGGGTGTTTGCATAGGAGAACAAAAATGAGTTAATGTCTCTATGACCTTTGATGACCTATTGCAGTGGCCTTCATTTCAATACTAACCACCTTTGCAATAAAGGCACCTGCAAGCAAGCATATACATGTACACTTGCATACATGCATGCATGTACACACACATACACACATTTTGAATCCTGGATACATAATTTTAGACAATTTTTGTTTTTGCATTAGTGTCTTAGTTTTTTGTTAGTGGGCTGTTTGTTCTTCAGCCTTCTTTTCATCATGAATGGTCTTGCTTTAAAAACAACTACTTTTACTTTACTTTTTTTCAACATACTATTTATTTTCCTGCCTTGATCAAAATTGTTTATAAACCAATCATCAGAGCTTTGTCTGAAGTCATCATATGAATGTCTTAAGTCTTCACCAAACTGGTCCAAATTTTTATCTTTGTATTTTGAATTTAATACACTGCTGTACTCATGGTAGGATTTCTGCAATAACTTATTGAAAGAAGGAAGAGAGAGAGGAAGGGAGAAAAGGAGGGAGGGAGAGAAGAAAGGAAAAGAAGAGAGAGGAAGATATAAGCCATAAGAAATACATATTTAGCAACAGCATTTATAAGTTGTCACTGTAGGTTTTCAAGTAGAAGTACATTTATCATGTGCCGAGGACAATTATGCTGGTGAGAAAATAGAACTCATGAACCCCTGGTTGCAGCCGTAAAACTTTGATTCCATTTCATCTATGACTTTCCAGATGCCTTGGCTATCCCATTAGTGATTCAGTGATTATTCTAAGCCAGAGAACTCTGTAAGAGAGATATTTGGAGGTAGGTAAACTCTGCAATAACTTTCAAACCAAATAGTAGCAGAATATTTACCAATTTAGCATTTTAAATGCCTCATACCCTGAAAAAATATACCTATCTTTAGAGATACTGAATATCATATTTAATTATCATTTGTTCTGGATTACTACTTTTTATTTGACAAGATTCTTGAAGCCATGTTTTAATTAACCAGAATTTAAAGCACAGGGACCCCAAATGCTGATGTTTCTAGAAAAGTTGAGTTTTATGTGGATGGCAGTGGCACTCCAGTTCATAAACTTAATTCCTTTTTGCCACTCAGGTTATAGAGCAAACAGGTGGATATTTAAGGGGATGATGGAGTAGAAAGAAATAAGCTTGAGTATCACCATAATAAAATAATCTATTCAGTAATTACTGAAATAATCTGATTTTGTTTATGAGTTGGTTGGTTGATAAGTTGATAATTATTTGTCTTTTTGTAGTTCTACATTTAAAAAAACATGCCAGATATTTAGGTTGAACCTTACTAATGCATCTACCTCTCTCCTAGGCAATACCCACGCTTGATTTGTTTTACACACAACTTGACTTGTTATGTCAATACACTTTTCAGTATCTTAAACTGAGTTAATTCTTCATTAACCAGTTTACTGAGTTGCATGCCTATGTAGCACAAAAACAGATTCAAGACCCTTATTTTCTTCCAAATATTGTCAAAAGCTTTTATTCCTTGAGGGTATGGAGGAAAGGTGTTGTGTTTGCCTGTGGACTTGCTAGTAATAAAGCCAACATAAAATTAGTTAAGGAAGAAGAAGGGCAATTGGGAGGTTTTTCTGTGCTGCTTTTACTAATCTAAAAGAAATCACTGGAGTCATTTACTTTTCATTCTCTTTACGATCATTGACTAACACAGCCCATCTCTTTTTCTTCAAATAGTTCTGCAATGATCAAACTAGATTAGCTCTTTCTGTGGTTATGTCTTATTTTACAAGCATAATTATTCAAATAACAAATGGGAAAATCATCCAGAAACACGCAGAGCCAATCAAGTATAAAGCTGCAATTGCTCTATTAGTAATTACAGATAGCATTTCAAATATGGTCCATATTTTTGCAAATAACCGAATATGCTAAATATTAAGTTCTTGATTAGACAAGTAAACTTTCAAATCAACCAGAAAATAATACTGGCGAGGAGGACAGAATTATTAAGAAAACTATTATGGGGTACAAGTCTCTGAGAAATTTGAAAGGATTTTATTTTAAAAGACCAAGCAAGTTTGACAGTTATTCACAAGCGACTGCATAATGCCAGTCTAGCATTACATCACAAAATATTTTTAACATTGAATCAATCTGATAAATTTTTAGTTATACATCTAAATATGCCATAGCGGGGGGGGTGTTGGGAAAGGAACATTAAAGAACATTGTGATCTGTGACATTAAAAGGCAGAAATGATTAAAAAGATCAACAAGGAGAAAAAGTGAATTCCTACCAATTAGGATGGAGAACTGTAGTTGGTCAATTTTGAATACCTACTATGTGCCAGGTACCCCACTAGTGTCTAAAAATACTAAGATAAAAGATGCAGGTAATTTCCTTGAGGAATGTACAATCTAGTACTTACTAGAACAGTGCAATTCTGATAAAACAGGGCCTCAAAATGTAAATGATACCTTAGGTCACCCTTGGGAACTTCAGGTTGGAATTTTATTTCCCTATTTACTCAAGGGTACATTAGCATATGTGCAAGTGAGAATGTCCCCATTTTCCTGTTTGTTGTCCAATGTGAGGTATGTGTAAGTCCTTGCAGGAGCATCTCCAGTGCCTACCATCTGGATCCAACCCTATGTTGCTAGGTTAAGTCAGCTCAGTTAGTCTAACTCTTAACCACTAGGTCCCTCCACTTTATCTAAGAACAAACTCCATCAAAGGATAATGCTTCAACATGTCTCTTTTTATTTACCACTTATATGTAGTTCTCTGGATAATACAAGGGGGCAAAAAAGCACCAATACTTAAGAAATTAACAGTAGAGAAATTTTAGGGCCAAATTTATTCAATGGGTCTCTAATTTGTACTGTTTAGCTACACAGAGAGAGAGACAAAGAAAAATTGAGGAAAGAGTAGGAGAAAGAGGAAGAAACAGAAAGAAAGAGAGAAAGAAGCCTAAGTAGATCCTGCAAAAGACTTCATGAGGAGAATATACATCACAAGCTGAATTCCAATCAGCTACTAATTAGGCTTAAAGTGGCAGGTTAATTTTAAGCTTAGCCTTTTTTTCCCTTAGTAGAATAAGACTCTTACTATAGCAAACAGCATAGACTTTGTTTTCTCATTTTTAATTTGATAAGAAAAACCTATATGGTGGCTAGTTAGAGGAATGTGGTCCATTAACAAAGATTCCTAACTTTGAGGGACATCTAGGTTCTACTAAAAGCTGTGGATCTCTCCAGAAAAGTGCAGATGCCACATACATAGAAAGTCTTTTGCATATAGCTTCAAAGTGGTTTCAGAATCCATGCAGCCATCGATGGATCCAGGTTTCGCTTAATATGTTATCTATCTTAGCTGCATTTCCAATTAATTAATTATAGTAATAAGAAAGAAAAAAGTGAACAGTATACTGTATATATGTAAAAATCTAAGAAGTAACATCCTGGGTCAGATGAATGCATATATGTAATAAGAATCTAAGGAACACCACACTGGGTGAGATTAATGGGCCTCTAGCCCCATATTCAATTTCTAAGAGTGGTCTTAAGAAAAAATTGGAGACCATGAGAAATACCTCATAATTCCCATTTTATGTAAAATATTAGAATCCTTCAGCCAAATATCTCTAACCTTTTCATGGTTATCCAGTTTCTGTCTCTATGCAGCAGACATGAACATGCCCGAACTTGTCTCTTTAAATGAACTTCAGAAAAAGGAGAAAGAAATAAAAAAGGGAACAAAGAAACAGCTGGCTCAGACGTGTCACTCCACTTTGACCTTAGCTTCTTTCCCTGACAAAAAACGCAAATGCTCTTCTCAGGTGTGAGATGCTGACATAGAATACCAAAGATGACATGTAATGCCAAAGTAAACTTATTATACACTGACAGCCCCAAATAGAAGCAGAAAGTGCCTTTAAATATGTCAGTAACTAAAACTTTTATTTTTTACTATGCTCAAGTGACCCAGAGGAAGAATATACACATTAAAATATGTGTGTCTCATATCCCCCAAAATAAAATAAAAATTCACTGAAGCACTCTTAAATAATGGTTTACTAGGGGAAAAATGTGTTAAGAATAAATTTTTCATGGGACAAAATTGCACATTTAACCAGTGTGCCTATATTATCAAAATGAATGGATTTTCTTCATCGAAAAATTTCATACATCAATAGTAACATAAAGTTCAGTAATTATCTTCTATCTTCTCTCTTTCTAACATGGTGTGGTGCAGTAATTATTCTATGTCAAGATGTAAAGCAGCTGGGACTTGAACAGAAATTAACACACATTTCACATAGGTCATGATCTGAGAATGTCTTTTTTTGCCCAAGTGAAAAGAACTGGGGGAAAAAAAGAGTAGGGATTTCATGAGAAAAGAAAGTCACTATTTCAATATGTCTTTAAAATAATTATGTCTACATTAAAAATGCCAAAAAATAAAATTCTAATGAATTCTAATAGCCCTTTTAGGAAGTGTTCCTGATTTTTAAAATGTTTCTTAACATAAAGCAATCAGATGGCTGGTTGAACAGGAAAATTACACTGTATCAGCTTCAGGATATTAGTTCAAGTCTAATAAAATTTTAATAGAAATATGTTCGATGCCTTTAACTTACTGCTGAATGAATAGTACTCTGCAGGATTTGCTAGTATATGACCCAAGAAAAGATTGTGTGTATAATGCACTTTTATAAAAGATATTTGCAGGAAACCACTAGATGATGCAGAAAATCAATAATGCCCTAGTGCCAATTTCAGCAACATTAAAATTACAGAGCTCGTTGATATTTATGATGATAGAACCACCAAATCGTTGCATTTTTATCTTTCACTACATTGGCATTTTTCTTTATTATCTAGGACCAGTTGCAAAATTTGATTAGTTCCTTTTAAAAGTGTTTTATAGATGATCCTGTTTCTAAACAGCTCTTCTCAAAAAACTTTAGCAGTCCATTCTTTCTAGTTCGTCATGTAAATAGATTGGTAAAGCTCTTTTCTTTTAGGGAAGCCATAATAATTGTAAAATATTAAGACATTCAAAATGGATCTTAGCAGAACCAACTAAATAGGATTTAACAAACAGAGTTACTCAGCTTTCTTTATTTCCTAGAGGAAACAAATAATGATAGTCTAACCTCATTATCTCCCATGTGTAAAATGGAGGTGATAGTAATAGTAATGAATTTTCCAAGAGGAGAATTCTGTGTAGGCAACAAATAAATCTTTTGAGTTTCAGCCATGTCCTTCTCTAAGTTCACTCAAATTATCATACAAACAGGAATATAGAGCTTACATTTACTTGGCTTCTGAAGTTACTCTATGAGTTTCTCTAACCTGCTAGAATCGATGGAATTTAGATAAATTTATACAACTAGCAGAGAAAATAATGGATATGGTGAAACATTGTTTTCATCCTTTGCTAACTTGGTGCTCTGGCTATAGGAAAGCAAAAGCTATCTGACTACATATCTCAGTTATTACTAGGCTTTTCCACAGGTAAGGAGATACAAAGAGAGAATCCACTGAAAGGCTGTCTAGATTTCCTATCTCTAACTTGAGAAGGGCAAGAAAAACTCTAATGCTTTCCCAAACTCTGAGCTTTTCTCTATAGCTGTAGAATACAGAAACAGCAACTGGCAGAGGCAAAGTCTTCTCACTGGTGGCTTCCATGAATTGTGAAGTTGGCTTCACTCATAAGAAGCTGGGAGAAGCCTTTCAGCTTTTATACTGTACTAAAATTCCCATGCATCATCCTTTTTCCATAGTAACCAGTCTGGTATAGTCAAACAAATACAAAAGCCATAAATATATAGCATTCCAGTTGTCTCAAACTGGATATTTTGTAAGTTCCTCAAAACTAACATGTTCAAAATTAAATTCCCTTTATTTCCCACAAAATCTGCATCTCTTCTTTTATTCCCATACTGGTGATAAGCATCTGCATCTAACCAGTTGCCCAACCAGAAATCTGAGAGTCGTCGTTGACATTGAGCCTCTTCAGCCACCATTCCTATTTGTGTTAAGTCTACAGATCTCAAAGTCATCCTCCTCCACATCATTACTTCACACTTGAATGCATCATCAACCTCCTTACTGGTCTCCTGTCTTGTCTTGTCCTGCTCTAACCAATTCTTTGCTCTGCAGCCAGAATGGGCCTACCAAAATGCAGATCTTATTATGTCATTCCCTTGCTATAAATCCTTCAGTGGTTCCTCATAGACTATAAAATAAAGTCTAAGTCCTCATTATGGCATTAAATGCCCTCCATGACCTAGGGACAACATTCAACATCATCTGCATTTCCCAATCTATATTCCAGGCATTCTGAATTGCGTGAGTTTTTGAATGTTTCTCATTCCTCCTGCCTTTATACAGCCTTCCCTTCTTTACTTGCCTAACTCTGATTTTTCCTTCAAAGGCAACACACATAACACCTGTAAAATGCCTTATTTAAATGACCTGCCACAGGCCAGCCTAATCTAGGTGTCCCTCTAATGACAGATGAAAGTATTTTATTTATATTAGTCCCATAATAGACTCTACCTGCAAATCTAAGGCACTCAATTTAAAGTCTGAAAAACCTTGAATTTGTATCCTAGGGTCTCATATAAGTTCAATCAATATAAATTGATAGAATAGTAAATTAAGGAATGAATATATGAGTTCAGGTTTAGGCATGTTAAATTTTATCTAGAATTTCCTGAGGGAAAGCTGTTAGTAGACCTGGTTATATTCTATGTGTCTGAGAATTTTTTAGACAAATATTTTCAGATAAACAACCTAATCCCTCCAGTTATTAAATTTTCCCTTCTTCTATTAAAAAATAGGTAAATCCTAAAGGTAATTTATTGGTATATCTTCCTAGTTCTACAATTCCATAAACTTCTAGCTTCGTGGCCAACCACACGTGCCTGCAAGGCCCAAGGCCCTCAAATTTAATATTAGTGCAGTTTACTTATATTCTACCTGGGGTCTGTATGTGGGAGGAGGGCTTTTCTTTTCTCAAAAAAGTAAAATAGTAAAGTGTGTCTTTATAATAAAATTAATTTCAAAATAAATGTGTCTTCAATATACATCACTTTAAAAAGCAATTTCTTGATATTTACAGAATATCTGTGATGTTTACTGACTTGATCTTATCCCAGCCTTGATTAGAAGTTTAAAAAAAAAAACTTCTGCAACCTGCAACTTTCTTTGGAAATAAGACTTTCTTTTCTTCTTTTCTTACAAATCTTACATCAAATCACAACTATTTCATCTATCTAGTTAATTAGAATCAATACAAATTTTAAACTCTGTTCACACTACTTTAGCTTGCTAACTCCAATGGTTTTTAACCTGATGATTCTTTATTGAGTGGCTGCTGTTCGTCTGTGGTGATTGCATGCTTATATGCAGCATATGTCTAAGACTCTGGAATATGTATAAGAATGAATCGTAACGAGACTTCCCATATGCCACAGACCTATTTCTATCTCAGACCTATCTGCATGCAGCTGGAACTGTAGATGTCAGGAATGAGAACGACCTCAAAGGTCATTGTGCTCTCACAACACTTCTTATTTCTCAATGATCTCATTTATTATAGTATTATAATGAGCTATATAGCTGCCAACCCCTCGACTAGTTTGTAAGTTATCTAAGTGTAGCATCCACTTACTTATTTTTCTATCCTCAGCAGCAAAAACAACCTAGCATTTAGAGATGCTCAATAAATGTGTTGTTGTATTGAACTGTTTTGGCCAGTTGCTTTTCTGTTGCCAATGTTGAAACGATTTTCTTTGATTGTGTGTGTGTATGTGTGTGTGTGAAGTCTTGTCTTTAAAAGCTTCCCTTTCTTTTTTTCAGTTAACTGGAATTTTATCATCAACTGAAAACATAGTTTGGATGTATTTCACTTTGTTTAAATGCAGTGTGGGCATCGCTTAGTCTCACTGTGCTCAGCTCTGCATCATTGAACTTAACGGATCGACTTAGTTTCTAGATGTCTTTAAATTGTGTGGATTGTTAGTCTTTCTCAGTTGTAGAGTTACCTGTAGCATTTTCTGTATTTGGCTTAAGACCAGATTCATTCATTTTAGATTATACCAATTCTACATTGGCCACAAACTCATATTTCTTTAATAATGCCTTGAATATTATAATCTGATTCATTTGAAGATAAATATATTTTGAGATATAGAGATGAGTTAAGAAGTGAGCAAAATTCCTGATCAAGTATTTACATTTCTTTTGGGAAATACTGTGCATATATTTGCCATGGTAACCAGGCTTGTTTTCTAGTTTTCTTCCAACATTTCCTTCCCTTGTGTTTCTGGCTATTTCAAAATACAAAGACTAAAATGCTTACAAATCCAACTGTTTGATGATGCAAGATAGAAGTTAGAAAAGAAGAATCTGGGTGATCAAGCTACATAAGAACTAAGAATGGTATCTTCTTTTAAAGGATTTAACTGTAGTAATCAAATTTGCTCTGTTGTTGAAGGACAGAAACCTGAAATCATAAAGTCATAACTAATTACGTTGGGTCCTGATTAAATAAGCATTCTGTCAATCCAGTGGGTAATCACTATGGAAAAATCAAGCAATGCATGGTCAGAGTGGGCTGAAAACTGCTATTCTTATCACAGAGACCCTGACAGTGATCAGGCTGCCAGGATTTAAGAGCAGAGGGTGAGCTATTTGTAATGAGGTGGATAGACCTAGAGTCTGTCATACAGAGTGAAGTAAGTCAGAAAGAGAAAGACAAATACCGTATGCTAACACACATATATGGAATTTAAGAAAGAAAAATGTCATGAAGAACCTAGGGGTAAAACAGGAATAAAGACACAGACCTACTTGAGAATGGACTTGAGGTTATGGGGAGGGGGAAGGGTAAGCTGTGACAAAGCGAGAGAGAGGCATGGACATATATACACTACCAAACGTAAGATAGATAGCTAGTGGGAAGCAGCCGCATAGCACAGGGAGATCAGCTCGGTGCTTTGTGACTGACTGGAGGGCTGGGATAGGGAGGGTGGGAGGGAGGGAGATGCAAGAGGGAAGGGATATGGGAACAGATGTATATGTATAACTGATTCACTTTGTTATAAAGCAGAAACTAATACACCATGGTGAAGCAATTATACTCCAATAAAATTGTAAAAAAAAAAAAAAAAAAAGAGCAGAGGGTGCCTATATAACAGTCTTTGGAACTGAATAAAGGCAGAAATCACAGCTACTGGGCCTGGAAAAAAATTATTTTACGACTTGATATTTAGTGAAAACAGAGACAGTGCTAACAAGATGATACATTTAATACAAATGTAAGATGATACAAATGTAATACATTACATGACTGACATCAGAGGGTCTGCCAGTAGCCAGTCACCTTGGAAAAAATCAGTTCCAAGGAAGAATAAGCCAATAAACCAAGAACTGATAAGATCCAGGAAAGGATGATGAAACAGGCCACTTGTGAGTCCCAAAGACTCCCTATCCAGCTAGTTTTTGTGAAATAGTTAAGGACAGAGATGGGTCCACTATTGAATTGAGTTTCCATGACCACCTATAATTGGTTGTGAGAATTCAAGTATATATGAAAGATCCAATGCTATTCTAAATGTTACTTTAAATTACAGAAATTTGAATATCCAGGAGATAGAATACAGGAACCCAAACTTCCAGAGACATCAAGAGCATAAATTAGATGAGGTCTGTCAGTCTTTGGGACATCATCTCCAGTTGTTATATGTGATTTTAGTACTTTCATTTTCATTTTCAAAGTGCTGAGATACTACAAAGACTAGCTTCTGTAGGAAAAGATTTCAATATGAATGTGTTCTTTAATTCCTAAGTTGACTAACGTAGGCTTATGTTTTAAAAGGAGATTCAAGCTTATTTCTAGGTCAGTAAGAATATGTATAGCAAGCGTTATTTTAGGGTTCATGAAACTAATCAGTAGTCCATATAGTTTAATCAGCGTTCCATCTATATGTTTTATTGGAAACATAATCATTAATTTCTGAACCGTTTTGTTGAATTGTCAGTGCAATAGATGGCTTTAATGAATTGAGACCAAGGCTGATCCTTCACTCCATTTATTGAAAATACGCCTTATCTGAACAGAACACATGTACTCTGTTAGCATGGGTTACATTTAAACTTCATTGTGATTCTTAAATATTAATTCTAAGATGGTTAAGAGAATCTGATCTTAGCAAGAACATCACTTACGTTTGTACCAGCAGCTAAATAGATACTGTGCATTTCCAATTCCCTGTTGCATTTTATTGAATAGGACTTAGTTTTACAGTTTTTAATTCCCTAGAACTGGACTTCCCTGGTGGCACAGTTGTTAAGAATCCGCCTGCCAATTCAGGGGACACAGGTTCAATCCTTGGTCCGGGAAGATCCCACATGCTGCGGGGCAACTAAGCCCGGGCACCACAACTACTGAGCCTGCGCTCTAGAGCCCACGAGCCATGACTACTGAGTCCGTGCTCCGCAACAAGAGAAGCCACCACAATGAGAAGCCTGTGCACCACAATGAAGGGTAGCCCCCGCTCGCTCGCCACAACTAGAGAAAGTCCTCACGCAGCAACAAAGACACAACACAGCCCAAAATTAATTAATTAATTAATTTAAAAAATAATTATAATTCCCTAGAACTCTTACACCATATAGATATTGATATCGATATCACTACAGATACAGATATAGACATAGATATAGGTATAAAATACATACATGTGTATACATATATGCATATATATACATGTATTAAAATCTTTCATATTTATGTATATACCCTCTCAATAAGGGCATATTGTGAATATAACAGTCTAGTTTGTGTGTGTCTGTGTGTGTGTGTGTGTGTGTGTGTGTGTATGTATTAATTCAAAGCATAAAACCTTTGGGGACTTGATCCAGTTGTACTTGACTTTAGAACTACACTTGTAAGGTAACAGTACTTTCTAAAAGAATTTTATTGCTTGTAAACCTTAAGCCCTTCAAAAGTACTAAATCTGGTAGCGAGTATATACAGACAGAATATATATATATGACTAGGCCGTTACATAACTTAATAAACAGTGAAGTTTCTGTACTTGTATATATTTCCGTCCTGTTCCATCGGATAGCCTACCCTGAGGCTTCATTTTATCACCCTTCTTGTCCCGTAAAGTTTCTTGAGATTTTTTTATTGAAAGAAACAATGAAAATGCCAATTAGTTCTATTTTTCATCATAATCATTTTTTTTGATACTAAAGGAACCCTCTGCCTTTTCTGTTCCTGCTTCTGTACTCTGCTTCCAATGAGTTTCATTGCCCCAAAGCTATCATTTTTAGGCTTCTAATATTGTTTTCTGTCCACAGGGCTTAATAACTACTTCTTAATGGATTTCGTTTACCTTAAAGGCAGGCATTTTGGAAAATTCAGCTTATATTAGGGCAGGATTAAAAACTTCTATGTGGCTTTGCGGGCTTCTTCCCTCAGAAAATTAAAATGGTTTAATCTTTTGACTAAAAGAGGAGCTGAAAGAATTCCTTTTAAAATGAGACATGTGGGGTTTGAAAGGGCTCACAAAAGAAGACAACCCTGCGTGTATTTAAATGCATGGACAGCATATTTTATGCACATAATTAATTTAGTTCCTTTATTTTTTTTTCACCTGCTTAAAGAAATTGCTGCCTAACCAAGCACTAGAAGCGGAAGTTCTATTGCTCCACTAAGAATAACCATGAGGGGCTTCCCTGGTGGCGCAGTGGTTGAGAGTCTGCCTGCCAATTCAGGGGACACAGGTTCGTGCCCCGGTCCGGGAGGATCCCACATGCTGCAGAGCGGCTGGGCCCGTGAGCCATGGCCACTGACCCTGCGCCTCCGGAGCCTGTGCTCCTCAACGGGAGAGGCCACAACAGTGAGAGGCCCGCGTACCGCAAAAAAAAAAAAAAAAAAGAATAACCATGAAATCCAAGCTGTACATTCCTTTAAAAGCTTTTTTTTAAAACTTAAAATTTTCTTCATTTCTCTGCTCCCTTTAATCATGAAAAAATGTCCATTTCATAAGTGATTTAAATAATGCCAAATTCAATACCCAGAAGGGGTCCTATCATTTGTTCATTTGCTCACTTAAACATGCATCACTCAAGTGCCCCTAATACCTACATAGATTGATACGAAGACCCAGAGTCATCTCTTCATAATGTGGCTACGGATAGATTAAGAGAGAGGAAGAAGTTGGAGATGGCTTAAATTGGGGGAGGTAGACATATACAAGAGAATTAAAAGAGGAAACTGCATTTTGTTTTAGACATGATTCATTTACATGTGAATAGTTGTCACCTACAGTACAATTTAAAGGACAGCAGTCACTAACTGATAGAAGAAACAACATTCAGAGAATAGTCATCATCTACAGCAAATTTCCATAGTATAAACAAGACCCAAACAGGGAAGGTACTGTGTGAGGAAGTTGAAATACAAAGAAAAATACATCATTCCTACCTCCTTACTATGTATTTGGGAAGGCAAGATTAATAGAAATGAGCATTTCCTTCATTTTATTTCCATCTTCTAAACTCCTCAGCCCATTACCAATATTTCTCTTCCACATTTACCACTATCTGCCTTGTTTTAGTTATTACTGTGTATACATGTTGTATCTCTGATCCTGGACTGTGAGCCCCATGAGGGCAACGACTTGTGACTGTTTCATCCACGTATGATACCAGACAGCATGCCTTACAACAGAAGGCACATAGCAAATACTCAATGAATGACTAAAACAAATTACAAGGCAAAATAACACATGCTAAGTGCCACATCATACATGGGATCTTTGACCAAATGTCATATTACAGAGGACTTCTCTGGCCACCAGTCCATATTTTTCTCCAGGTGCGATCTCTCTAACCACTAACTTGGCAAAGTTCTTATTGCTGCCTTTCATTTCATTAAATATTCATTTATTTTCAGTCTAATCCAATACTACGTTAGCTCCTTGGGAGAAGGGAATTTGTTTTATCCACTGCTGTGAAAATCCCTTCATTTCAGAGCATTGCCTGACACAAAGAAGCATTCAGTAAATATTCGTTGAATAAAGAAATGAAGAAATAAGGTAGGGAATAATAAGTTTAATTTTAGATAAAACGGATTTTAGGCACAAGTCATCCAGATACAGTTAATAAACTCTGAATCACTAAATCAAAAAAAGCAAGTCGCCTTTGGTCTTGAGGCCCCTGACTGATATGCCAGCATGGTACCATGCGTTGGCACAGCTGTTGGACTATCGGTAATGGTATACGATGCTGGTTAGTGCTTGACGATGAAACCCCATAGTTCACATTCAAGGACTGAAATTAGTTTCACATTTTGAACAACATATTCATGGCCAGTGCATCTCAGGCTATATAAACAAGCAGTTCTCTAAAGGAGACTTATTTCAAAGTGGCATTTGGATGTCACGCGTGGCCCCTAATGAGTTCACTGCCCAGGATTATTCATTTCAGAGCACTGGACTGAAATTAGGAGTTCCAGGACTTCTGTTGCTACTAAATAATTGAGGAGCCTTAGATTTCTGTGTTTTAGTTTTCTCCTCTCTGGATGGAGGTGTAGAGGGTATAGAGGTGACATGCTTGGATTATAAAATCCCTTCAGTTGTAATGCTTCCAGATTCTTTTATCATCAGTGAGGAAGGTTTTGATAGAGAAATGGGGAAGATGACTAACTGAACACATTCACTCTGCAAGCACAATTCTTCACCTGTGCCGACATCTGGTGACATTTCTGTTAGAAATATTTAAAATGCATCAATAACAAAAATTTTCTATATCTACCTCTATAAAATGAAGGCATAAGCATTATGATTTTACTAGAAAGTTAACTAAACTTCCTTCTACTCAATTTTTATCAAACTATCCTATGCACATAAATGAGTTTGGGGCTACATAATTTCTCTCTGTCTTTTGGTTATCACTATTTACATTTTTATTGTTGAATATCAAGAAGCCTATTTGTCAGCAGTATTGCTAAGAAAACACAGGAAGAGTATGTGAATGCTAGTTTTTATATCAGAGATTGGTGATTATTTTTAATACCATGCATGGAAATACCCTTTACTGAATGTTCATAGGAAAGGGTTTTATTTATCTCATAATAACATAATTAAGCTAGCTAAGCAGCTAATACTAACTTAGAGATAATTAAATGAAACTCCCCAAAAGGCACGGTTAAACTTTAAGTAGATAACTGTACAATGGAAAAACTACTGTTTTTTTAAATGATCAAATCCTACGTAATGTAATGAATGTAAAGTAGCTTTAATTGCAGTTTATTGTCTCATTTTCAAAAATATAATCTCAAACTCTGCTAGAACATAAGTTATCATAACTTGAAGCAATTCAGTTCATCAATGCAATAGTAACCTTCCCTTATTTTCCTTTTTCCAAGTTAAGGAACGTAAACATAATTTCACAAGATTTCTGTATGTTTTCTCCAAGTGTAGGTTATTATCACTACATCAATTATTTCCTTCAGAGATATGTGGAGGAATAAAAGTTAATATTAACAGATATGAGCTCCATAATACAGTACATCTGTTGCTGCACACGGTAAATTATATTATCAGGACACTTAAAAATTAAAAATTAGCAATCTTTCAGACGCATTTTCAATAATGGTCACCTTTCTTAATTAGTAGAATACAGAGTAAAATAAAATCTAGGACAGTGAGTTGAAATAACATGTAAAATGGGTTAAAATTCCTATGATGTGCTGTTCCTTCTATAAAACACCAATATACACGAAAAGCGCAAACACTCCATGGAACCAACTAAAAATGATCCCAGCTCTCCGCTAATGGTATAAAAACTGGTCCTACTGATTAGCCATTTTAATGATTATTGAAAGACACAGCACTCTCTTTTATAACAACATCATACAGCTAAAGCTGAGAGAAGTCCTCAGAAATGAAGCAGTGACTCAGGATTATGTTAATGGGGAACATGGTTGTAACTGTATCAGTTACGGTTTTTAGCTATATGTAACACAATGCCCAGCTAAAAATACCTTAAGAAATAGTCATTTATTGTCTCTCTCTTAACAAGAGTTCTGGGGTTAGGCCATTCCATGTTTGATTTAGTAGCTTAATAATGTTTATTCCACTTTTCTGCTCTGTCTTCATTTGGTGTGTTGGTGATTTCCCTACTTAGGGTTTTAAGATAACTATAGCAGCTGTAAGTACCATGTCTTCATAGAACAACTTCCAGATGAATAGAAAGGCCAGTCTTCCCATGTGCTGGGACTTCCAGAAGACTCCCCATCTATCCTGTTGGCCAAAACTGCTTCACTTGTCCATCTCAAAACCCATTACTGGCAGAGACAAATGGGATTGCCATGGCTGACTTAGACAGCCTATTGGTTTATCTCATGAAACACTGGTTGGATGCCGCTTTTTCAGAGAAAAACGTTATCCCATACCTGAGCAAAGTTGGACTTCTTTAAGGAAGAAAAAAGCGGTATGGCTGAAGAAAAAGGAAACACCAATATCTGCCACAGAAATTGAATATGAGTGCAATTTTTCACCTGAAAAATATAATTAAATTCTGACTTTTAGCCAGTCCTGAAAGTAGAGACACTAACTGAGGAAATTACTTCCTCCCCCTAGCAATCTGAGCCAAGTTTTATATCAAACACCAAACAGAGTGTCTGTCATTCAGTGCATGTTTGATGAATAAATGAAAAAGTCCTACAGTTGTTGATTTGCTTTCTCTGTTGATGACACTGCAAATGGAGATGGAGGAGGAACTTTAGTCTACTATGGACATACTAGTTTGCATTTCTTAAACAAGTCAACAAGAAGACACACTAATAATGATGTGTGTCCAAGAAACTCTGTAGGGTATGGTGTTGAAAGATACCTGTGGAACTCAGAAGTGCTTTATCCTCTGTCAAAAGGGATAGCATCAAGAGAACTAATTGGAAAGATACTGATAGCATTTTTATAGTCAGTGCAAGAAGCAAATACTCAAAATGAATGTGAAAAGTTCTACTTTCTAAGATACTTAGCAAAAGGAATAATTAAACTATTTAAATAATATTATAACTCTTATTTAACATATGCACAATTTGAACATGTATAACACAATCAGGACATTGTATGCTCAGAGAAAAAAGATGACTAAGGAGATTGAAAATTTGAGGGTAGCCGTGTATTCAATGACAAGATCAGATGAGCATAGTTACGACAAAAGCAAGTTCTAGTACAGAAACTTTAGTAAAATAGGGGATGAGAATTCTGACTAATCAAAAAGTTAAATCCCCTTGATTTTTCTTTAAGAAGAAAAAGAAGTTAGAAGTGGAAATAGTGCCCCAGAGATTCAGCAGACTTGAGAGTTGAGACCTTAAATGCAGATGGAGTAATGGTAGGAATGGTGAAGTAAACACAGATGATTTCATTGCAGCGTGTATAAAATAACCTTGTATTTTTTTTTTATGTTTCTGTGGCTTCTTATTTGGACCATTGGGATAATAGGGACCATCTCCAAATAGAGCCTTTATTTAGTAAAGTTGCTGTAATAAGAAAATGGAGTACTTTATCATCACCTAAAAGGAAAAGGGATATTGCCGATTAACTAGAAAGCTTCTGTCAAGACAAGGCCTAATTTTGTACAAAGTATTGAACTCCGTGTGCATGCTAGCGTGGAGTCGCCTTACCCCTGAGGCCTTCAAATATAGCAAGTTCATCTTTGCTAAAATATGTTTCATGAAGTTCAAGTTAGCACACTGCATTTCAGTGCCTGGGGCCTCGTGGCTTATGCAACTACATGTAAGTAGAAGTCATTTTTAAGGAGTCATAGATTAATAGAAAACAATTACAAGAAGCACTCCTAATATCATAATAGGATATGTGAATTTCCCTTGTAGATAATGAGACCTGTAGCAGATTGGTTAGTAGTTTTCATCCTATTCCCATTAAGAAATAAGAGGTTTTGCAATTCAAGCCAACTTTAAGCCACACAGGAAGGTACACATTCTGAGTAGACTCTGGGTAGTTACTCTGGTATATCTTCTGGTAGATCTTAAGTCTCAGAAACAATTACTAGTAAGGCCCAGTGGCAGCAACATAGATGAGCACTGAGAAAGGTAGAGTCCCTGTGTGTGTCTAAACCAAGACTAGGAGAAAGGTGAAACTCTCTCCCGCTCCACTGGTAAGGAGCATCACCCTTACCGATTCGGTTGTTAAAAATTGGGCTGTTAACTAAGCACTAAGAATGTTGTACGCTCTGAGGGTTCTTCTGTGTCATGAGACCTGTCTTGGTCCAATACAGACATTGATGTAGGAATCTGTTCAAGTTCTCACAAACACTTCCCTCGCATCAGATTATGTGTCTGGGACAATAATCTGACAATATGCGTGGAGCCCTAGGAAGTGGATATGATATCAGATGCCACAGTGTCAGTTGGCAGAATTTGGAGCTCTGAGATAAATGCATGATCACAGAGCTGAACACAGAAATATCCAAACGCAAGTGTAGCCAACTCCTGCTCTACAGGCTATTTTTCACCGCAGAGTCTGGTCTCATTCAGCATTGCAGTATCAACTCCATATCTGCTGTCATGAAAGCAGTTAAATTTCTACTCCACAGCTTTGTTTGAATCCTGATAAAATATGTTTTGTTCTACATAAGGAAGAAAGCCCTTTCAAAAAACAGTTTCTAAGGAACATTCTGACAAGCCAATTTTTTAAAATTTCTCTACTACTAAGAAAAAGTAAAAGGTGATGCCATTCTGATAGGAAGAGAACCTTTCTTCCCCACTCCCCTGGTAGTGAGGTGTTGTCCTATTAGAATCTGTTTCTACCTTTCCTCTGAGTCCTTTACAGCAGTACCGGCCACGGCCTGTTAGGAACCTGGCCGCGCAGCAGAAGGTGAGCGGCAGGCAAGCGAGCAAAGCTTCATCTGCCGCTCCCCATGGCTCACATTACCGCCTGAACTCCCCCCATCCCCCACCTTCCATGGAAAAATTGTCTTCCACCGAACTGGTCCCTGCTGCCGAAAAGGTTGAGGACCACTGCTTTATAGGGAAAAGAAGCAAGAATTCCTGGATCTCAGAGAGCATATTCAAGAGACTGAAAAGATTGACCATCCCCTTTCCCCCCCACACAACCCTGTACGTTCAGCAGGAAGCAGTTTAAAAAGTTTCTCTCTAGCAAAGGTCAAGATATTCGTCCCTGAGGGAGACAACCTAGAGCAGTGGTCCCCAACCTTTTTGGCACCAGGGACCCGTTTCATGGAAGACAGTTTTTCCACAGACAGGGGTGGGGAAGAGGGGATGGTTCAGGAGGTAATGCGAGTGATGGGGAGCGACGGGGAGCGGCAGATGAAGCTTTGTTCACTCACCCGCTGGTCACCTCCTGCTGTGCGGCCCAGTTCCAAACAGGCCACAGACCAGTACTAGCCTGCGGCCTGGGGTTTGGGGACCCCTGGCTTAGAGGGTCTTTACATCAAGTATTTTGCATTTCTGAAGGCCCACATAAGAATATCTGGATTCCAAACAAGATTAAATGGTGAGTTATAATAAGCAATATTCTAATCAAGGTGTTCTCATAATATTAAGGGCAAAAGATACATAATTCTTATAGTTAGTGAAATAGGGATTGAAATATACCTTTTAAAATACTTCACCTTTTTAAAACAGTTTACTTATTTCAAAAGTACCTCTTTTGTCATTGAAGTTCAGTTATTTAATTGTACTTATAATAATAAAATAAGGGTTGATAAATCAATATTGCAGGTATGGAAAGAATTCTGCATTTAGTTTAGACGATGAGGCTGAATCCTACTGCAATTTGGGTAAAGAATTTCTGAACTTTTTCTGTAAAGCACCAGAGAGTAAATATTTCCAGCTTTGCAGGCCATACACACTGTGTGGACATTACTCAACTCTGCCATTGTAGCATGAAAGCAATCACAGAAAACATGCAAATGAACATGTGTGAGCTCCAATAGAACTTTCTAGGCCCTGATATTTGAATTTCATACCATTTCCTTGTGTCATGAAAATTTTTTTTATTTTCAGTCATTTAAAATTTTAAGAACTGTTCTTAGCTTGCAGGCTGTACAGGAACATGAGGTAGACCAAATTCGCCCATGGGCTGTAATTTGACAAACCTTGCTCTATAGTTGGAGGTCTTCCCAGTCCCTGAAGATCCTACATAGAGCAATGAGAATTCATTGTCCTTATCTTTGAGCTTCTGAAAACTATGTCTGTTATTCTCAGTCTTTGTTTCATTTTGAGACTCCATCTTCATTACATAACATAATCTCTGAAGAAAAAAATGTTTAAAGAATAATACTCAAGCCTGGTTATGACTTTAAAAATATAAATACCTGTACCACTCTGAAAATACTTTTGTCTGTCTTTCCTAAAGTTAACACTCTCAAAAAAAGATCTTTTGTAAGACAGGGCATGAGGAAGGGAAGTCTTACCTCCTGTATGCCAATAGCCAGATACAGAATATGAAAAAAAAGAAAGGGAGGGCCATTTTCAGATGGGATAACTCAGTAATGTATCCAAAAGCAGACTACTCATAGTCAATCTTCTCTTCCAAATGGTACCCCCTCTGCTTTACCATTTTTCCAGATGCTAAAGAGAACCTTATCATGGTTATCACCCACACATAGTGTCATTATATTGCATAGTCTTATTTCATGAGAAATGGGACCATGAGCTGAAAAATGCACAGAGATGGGCCTAACTCAGATATTCACATTGCATTTTCTGTTTCTGGACAAGAAAAATGCAAAACAGGACACAAAAAATTCAACAGCACTGTACAGAATACCATGAAACACTGGTATTGTTTTCTTTTTGCTTGTCACCAATTTTGAATCATAGTGAATAATACTGCAAAAAATTCAGTTCCACTTTTTATAAATGTTTGTACCTTGGATACATACATTGAAACAGGTACTTAATTTTGTCTTTGAACTAAAATATTTCCAGCTCAATAATCTAATTTCATAGTTTGCTGTAGTTTTGTTTATAAAGAGTGTGAATCTAAAATCACCATCTGTATAAATCAGACCTAATATTTACTTGAAATATATATAATAAATCTCAAATCATAAAATTTATGATGCAGGTTGCCCCTCATTTTGTTTTTGGATCAATATACTGATTTACTAATAATGATTTATATGAAAACTTGGTCATAAATCATCACTATCCTTCTCTCTAAAACTACTTGGATAGGGCTTCCCTGGTGGCGCAGTGGTTGAGAGTCCGCCTGCCGATGCAGGGGACACGGGTTCGTGCCCCGGTCTGGGAAGATCCCACATGCCGCAGAGTGGCTAGGCCCGTGAGCCATGGCTGCTGAGCCTGCGCATCCGGAGCCTGTGCTCTGCAAGGGGAGAGGCCACAACAGTGAGAGGCCCGCCTACCGAAAAAAAAAAAAAAAAAAAAAAAAAAAAAAAACTACTTGGATAATGTACTTGAAGATTGTAATAAGGTGCTTCTTTGTAGCATGGAATTTGTGTAAGTCAACTTCATTTTGCAGTCCCTTTTTTATTCTCCCTAGGGACAAATAAATAAATGAGGTTAGGAAACTAAACAGCTTTTTTTATCTTGGGAATAGTCTCCATTAAGTAATTCCCCAGAACATCCTTCAGCTAAGCAGCAAGATTCCTGGCCCTCTGCACCAGGGTAGGGGAGTGGAAGAGTTTGAAGGTTATATACTAGTGCCCATCTCTTAAACCCTTTTACCGTCAGCCAAGGAATGTGTTGACGTTCTATTCAAATCAACAATACTTCTAGATACTTCTACATACTTCCTGATCTTCTCCTTGGCACCCTGTAAATCACAGTACAAATTTTTTAATGTATTTCTGACATTAGAAAATATTTCTTTTTTCAACAATAATTTTTTATCAAAAATGAAAATATTATTTATTTTCAGTGACAGACATTCAATAGACCAGTATGCTCCCTGGTACTTGTCCATGAAGAGCTAATGTATTATGCAAGTGTGAGGCATACAGAAAAATACCCTCTTTAGGATGACTTTTAAATTGGCTTTATTCTTTTTTAAATGAAAACACACATACACACAAAGATGGTTGTATTACCTTTTTAAGTAATACTTCTTAAGAGGGAAAGAAATTCACAAATAACTCCCAGGAGGTATTGATGACATTTAAGTGAAGACGTAAAGGCCTTGGATATCTAGGAAAAGAGAATTCCAGGCAAGTGCAAAAGCCCAGAGGCAGGAGCATGTATGTTGTTGGTGAAGAATAACATGGAGGCCAGGGGGTAACACTAGTACAGGGAGGGCAGGAAGCTTTACCTGGGTTTCAGATGATGTATGCCGTGTAGACCATCCCAGTGACTTTGGTTTCATCCACAGTGAGGTTAGAAGACAATGCAGGGTTTTAAGCAGAGCAGTAAAATCTATCAGACATTTCTAGCATCTGCTTTGTCAGAATCTCTGGTTACTAGACTAAACTTGACCATGAGAGACAAGGCACAAGTGGGGAGACCAATCGGGAGGCTGTCACAATAATCCAGGAGAGAGAAGATGGTGGCTTGACCAGAGTGTTGGCAGAGAACACGTAAAGAAGAGAAGGGACAGTAGGTATATTTCAGATGTTGAGCTGACGTGGTTTGCTAGCAGATTGCACAGTGAGTGTAAGAGAAAGATGTCCAGGATGGCTCCAAGGTTTTTGGCCTGAGCAGCTAGAGGAATGATGCTACCTTTAAACTGGGAGAGGCAGGGAGTAACAGAACCAGAGGGGGAGATTAAGAGTGGAGTTTGGGACATGTTAATGTTGAGATGCTTACTGGACATCAAAATCGACATGACACATGAGCAGTTGGATGTGTGAGCCTGGAATGTAAGGACAAGATCTAGTTTGGGCATCATCTGAGTATAAATGTTAGAAAGCCAGTCACGCTACGATCGATCAATCACCAAAGGAGTGAGTATGCATATAAAAGAGAGGTGGTGCTGGTCCTGAGGGCTGGGTGGCTCCAGTGCAAAGTGGTCCATGCAAGGTGGAGGCTAAGACGCAGAGGTCAGCTAGGAGGGAAACCAGCAGAACTCGGGGTCCTAAAGCCGAGTGCAGGAAGTGTTTCAAGGAGGAGCGTGTGTTCATCTGTGTCAAATGCTGTGAATGGACCAAGTCAGACCAACACTGTGAATTGATCTTCAGATTTAGCCACTCAGAGGACATTCAAAGGAGCAATTTTGGTGAAGTGGCGGGGAAGAAAGTCTAATAATGAAAGGAGATGCCCTGGGGATGGCATCTTTCAAAGAATGTTGCTATAAGGGAAGGAAGGAGAGAAACGAAGAGGCGGCCAGAGAGGGAAGTGGAGTCAAGAGAGATTTTTCTTTTGTTTGATGATGGGTAGTTGGAGAAGAGATAACGAGTCTGTTAGTGTGTGTGTGTGTGTGTGTGTGTTTGTGTGTGAGATATATTACATGAAGGTCAACTCCCAGTGCAACAAAGAGCGCCACAGCTCGATAATCTACTCCAAGGGTAACTCCTGAAATGATGGTCCTTGACTATGATGCTTTGTGAATCACTTAACTCCAAATTTTCTATTAAAGATCTTTGGAAGCTATCTTTTCTTTTTCTCTCCCAGTTTTGTCCATAAAGTAGTCACTTATTATAATGAGAGTAAATGTCACACTAGATTATGTTTGTGTGACTGACAGAATTCAAATTCCCCAGACTTGACAGACAGGACGAGTGAGGAAAAGAGATTTCCTAGGCACAGTCCTTTAATAAAAAGTTAATTTTATCCCAGAGTCCAAGACTTCCTGCAAGGAACCCATCCCTTCTAGGATTAACTAGAAGAGAATTATTATCCAATAAGAGAGTGTCTTGCTGCTTGGCACTGCTGAGTTTTGTCACTTTGTAGCAGGAGTTTTTATGGAGATGGGGAAGTTGAGTGCTCTATCTGTCCAAGCCACAGGGCCTGGGAGAGAACTCAGTCCCTACAGCACACTCCATACCGTGGAGCTGCCTCAGTTCTATTCATTACAATGAAACTCCTAGGAGGGAAGAAGCCTTATTTTCTACTGAGTGGTTGTAATGTGATTTAACATAGAGTTTCTGGGCAACCGACTGTTTTGAACTCCAAAGTATATTTTTTCCCCAAAGGAACAAAGGAATATCTATTCATTTACTCAGAGGAAGAGTAAACCTATGAAAGTCTACTAAAACAACTACTATCCCAGAAAAATGAGCCAAAGAAGTATAAGATACAAACATAAAGTAGAAATATGTTTCTTATTCAACTTCCTGATTCCAGAAATTCAAAATACAGAAATAGCAGCAGTCATGCATTTTTAAGATCAATTCATCAACACATAAGCATTTACGTTTTCTATCAGCTTTTTCGGTTCTATTCTAGCATAGTCTGTTTTTCTGTTTATACTTATAGAAAGGGGAAAAGGAAAAGATACTAGCAGCCCTATTATTCACTCTCATAACACCATCTACTTCTGCTTTATACTTAATAGTTTTCATTCTTTATAGAAAGGGGAAAAGGAAAAGATACTAGTAGCCCTATTATTCACTCTCATAGCACCATCTACTTCTGCTTTATACTTAATAGTTATAATTCTTTACACTCACTATGTCCTACTTTGATTAATGTTTGTCTCTTTTATTTATTAAACAGTAAGCTGATGTGGGCTGGGATCATTTTCCCACTTTGAGGCACCAACTTATCCTCAGTGACAAACATAGTCCTTAGCAAATGGGAAGTGGTTTAAAAATAGTTTTCAGTAGATAAGGAAAAAAGAATGAGAGGACCGAGGCAAAGAAAGGAGGGAGAGGGAGAAGGAGAGATAAAAAGGGGAGAAGAGGAGAGAAAGGAAAGAAGTAGGGAAGTAAAATAGCCTCTAGTGTGTGATTATTGCATGTCTAGCTCCGTATTAGCTATTTTATATATGCCACCTCAAAAATTAATCCTCATGGGCTTTCCTGGTGGTGCAGTGGTTGAGAATCTGCCTGCTAATGCAGGGGACACGGGTTCGAGCCCTGGTCTGGGAGGATCCCACATGCCGCAGAGCAACTAGGCCCGTGAGCCACAACTACTGAGCCTGCGCGTCTGGAGCCTGTGCTCTGCAACAAGAGAGGCTGCGATAGTGAGAGGCCCGCGCACTGCGATGAGGAGTGGCCCCCGCTTGCCACAAGTAGAAAAAGCCCTTGCACAGAAACGAAGACCCAACACAACAAAAATAAATTAATTAATTAATAAACTCCTACCCCCAACATCTTAAAAAAAATTAATCCTCACCAAAAAATAAGTATTATTACTCCTATTTTACAGAAGAAAATACTGAGACTCAGAGAGGTTAAGGTCACACAACTAGAAAGTGGCAGCTGGAACAGTGTCCTGTCTAAATCCCCAATGCATCTATCTGTGTCTTTCCTTTCTACTCTCCTGGGACAACAGGGTAGCAATATGACAGAGAAAGGCCAGAAAGGAGATGAAACATCAAAACATTTGAAAATTGACAAGAATAATCTTCTCTGTCTACTTACTGGGAATTAGACTCAGAACCAACTCTTGGCAACCCATGTTGGTGCCTTGTTTCCCAAGCCCATTTGTGCCAGTGCCTTCAGCTTGATGCAATTATTGTCTACATTTCCCCAAATTTTAAAACTTGGTCTCTCTGTCCTATCTATATTTTGGTGGGGCAGGCCCATCCCAGCTTGATATTTTAGAGAACAGCCCCTCATGTTAGACACCTAGACCTAGGTACGGTCCTCACAGGTGGTCTTTACAAAGTATCTTATGTTCATAAGAACTGTACAGTCTGGTACCTGGGATTAATTAAGTCAGACACAATCTATAAATAACTAAGTATGACTTTGAAATCCTTTCTTCTAGTGGAAATGGCCAGATATACACTCAAGTTGGAGGACAACTATCTCTTCTTTTATGAGCCAGGCCAGAGATAATGTCAAGTCCTAACTCAGCTGCCCTCTGTTCCAGTAGAATGATAGATTGTTTTTCCATAATTATGTCCTACAGCCTCCAATTATGAAAAAGGCTAAGACTACAATGAGTTAGAAGGACCACTGCAATTCTGTTGCTTGTTGATATTACTACCCATCATGATGCCCAGGGTGCTCTGAGATGTTTGCCCTTGCCCTGTGCTGGTTAGTAGATGACTGTGAAGTTAAACCTCAGCATTGGGCAAGCTCAGAAATCACATGACTTGCTGTTTCAAGTAAGAAAGTCTCTGTAAAATCACTGTTGTTGTTTGCTATTGAGTTATATGGGTTCCTTATATAGTTTGGATATGAATCCCTTATCAGATGTGTGGTTTGCAAATATTTTCTCCCATTCCATAAGTTGCCATTTTACTTTGTTGATTGTTTCTTTTGTTGTGTAGAAGCATTTTAGTTTGAGGTAGTCTCACTCATTTATTTTTTATTTTGTTGCTTGTACTTTAGGCATCATATCCAAAAAGTCATTGTCAAGACCCATGTCAAGGAGGATTTTCCCTATGTTTTCTTCTAGGAGTTTCAGGTCTTACAGTTGAGTTCTTAATTCATTTTGTGTTCATTTTTGTGGGTGGTGTAAGATAATGGTCTCACTTAATTCTTTGGCATGTGAATATCCAATTTCCCCTATAACATTTACTGACAAAACTGTCTGAATTAGCATGTTTTTAATAATCCCCAAATGTGTATGCCTTCAAGTGAAATTATAATGAAGAAAAAGCAGGAAGTGGCAAGTGCTTGTGTGAACCTAATAAATACATTTATTGATGATGACGATGATGACGACAAAAACAGTGAAAATGGAAATTTCATTTTCTTTTGCTTATCCACGCAGGGCCCTCTGCTTTCTCCTCTCTGCATTTAAAGCCCTTTATTTATTTATTTTTAGTAAAGTTTGAGATCATGTAAGACTAATCAGAATACATATAAAGTATTTCAAAGTAGAAGTTCACTGAGTAGTTTACAGATGTAAGTTGATTGACCACAAGGTCATGAGTTGATTTCAAAAAGAGGTGTAAAATGAAATGCCAAAATAAATCAAAGAGTCAACTAATCCTCATACAAGGAGCACCACTGACTGGAGTTCCATATCATATCAATCCTTTTACTTAATAGTCTCAACGGAAACCACTTCTGGGAGCATCAAACAAGGCATTCAGCCAGAATTGTCATTATCCCAAGCAACATTTCTATTGCATAAAGCTATCTAACTCAAACTGTAATTTACTTTTAGAAAAACCTGGCTTTATTTTTCCTAGACAACCCAGTGTGATGCTCTTTTTCCATATGGGTTGCAGACATTCTTGGTTAGTACTGAATGAGTAAAAGGAAATCATCTCACTATATATGTTTTTTTCCTCAACAGAAAAAAATTTTGGCTGAGCTGAAATATAAATTAACATTTTGTTAAGAGTGCCAGGGCCAAGTTTAATTTAACCAGTCTCATTGCTAATTAGGAGTGGCCTGCAAAGACCCCACCCAACATGTAATACTTTAATGGAAGTGTATGGGGACCTCCTGGGTCATTTTTCCATATTGAAGTTGGTCATGTTACAAAACTGTGTGAACTGAATCTAAACCTTAAATTGTCTTGCTTGATGAGTAAGTAAAATGCTTATAGATTATCAATATCAGTATAATTACTTAAATATTTGAAAAATACATTTATATACATTTGCAAATAGTGACATTATCCCTTTTATAAATCTTGAGGATATTCTATTTTGTAGAGCTTTGAACGGCTGAATCAGGGTAAGCGTTATCATTTTCACATAGGGAGAGAGTGTATTGAGGGGATCAATCTTCCCTAAATGCTGATAAATGAGTGAGTTTGCATTCTAATTACAAGTATAGTTTATGTGCTTTCTCCTTTCAGATGAGATTACCATGAGGTAAAGTCATCAGAGGAAAACTTTTTATACTGCACCTGATAATTTTTGCATTACTTAACTAAGCATCTTTCCAGTGTTGATCTTTAGAATGCCAAGCTCTAAAAAGTTAATACATTTTCCATCTAGATGAATAAAATAATCCCCCTTTAGATTTATCTTTGTGTGAGAGGAATTTTTATTATAATTATTTGTTTTAGAAGCTATGAAGAGCTCCAGGATATTTAAAAAGAGCACCAAGATACCTCATAATAAAGAGTTCCTAGTCTGATATGCTAAACAGGTTTTAACAGCTTTTGCAGAGTATAAATTTTTCCTGTATACTCTAATATGTAAGTCATGCATGTGGTGTTATACAGATTATCCTTTAGAGAGGTTTCATAAAAACGTGAAAGCATGTAAAATGCAAAAGAGTAAGGAAGCAATAGATTTACCCTCACGGACCCACTGCAAGAGAATGAAAAGTAGAAGCTGAGAGGCTAATGACAGGATAATGGTAAGAACAGCAATCAACAAAGCTGTGAAATATAGTTAAAGCGGAAATAGCCTGCCCCTAAACAGTAAAATATAGTCAGCAGGGCCTGAGACTGAAGAAATATATTTAACATCGTGTATCAACTGCTCTCAAATAAAATTACTGGACATTTTAGAAAATAATAAAGAGCTTTTGTTTATAGTTCACCCAACTGTGGTTGTGGGTTTTTAAATATCACTATATTTATACTCTGAAAAAAGGTCAAGGAATAATTCTTTAGGTTACCCATAACCCTCATATTTTAGGCAAGCATATTTGTCTATATACATTTACTTTAAAAGTATATGGAGAGTCCCTTTGTGTATCACAGAGCAACTATTGCAGGTTACTCAAGAGCATGCAGGCTGTAGCCAGACTGCTGGACTTAACTTTCAGGTCTACTGAAAGTTATGCTAGTGGTGATATTCTAGACAATTTCCTTAACCTCTCTGTGACTCAGTTTCCCAATTTGTTAAATGATAATCATCACCATTGTCATCATCATCTTCATTATCTACGTTATAAGGTTGTTATGAGGATTAAATGAGATAATACATATAAAACAGTAAGAAACAGAGCCTGGCACATTTTGTGCCCTCAGTAAATGTCAGTTATTCATGACTACCATGAGTTATGAGCTAGTCCACGTGCTATCTCAACTTGAAATAATGGATGAAGTCATTTGTGCATAAAATTGCTCAACAGATATTTAGTGAGTACCTACTGGTGCCAGGCTGTAGATTAATTGACTAAATTTAGAATAAATCCTAGTCTCAGACCCAATAAGTAGGCCAGGTTTCTAATCACAATTACTGTATAAAAGGAATTTGGTATTAGAATCTGACATGTATTTCTCCCTCACCACCAAGAAAATAGTTGTGTTTTGGGTTCAAAAGATAGGGAAACAAGAAAATACTACTATGATTATTCTGTAGTTCTTTCCTATACACTTAGGTATTTCTTTAATGTGAAAAAAAGTCTGTAAACTTAATAGGAATTTACTTATGAAAAAAGACAAGTTGAGATAGGAGATGATTAGCAAATGAAAAATGGATGAAATCAGTGAATAATGTATCCAAACTATGGCTCTATTTGCAAAGGTTAAGGAAACATTCACTCATTTATTCAAAAGGATTCCTTGAGTTCATTTGTATGAATCACTGTAGCAGATCCCAAAGACAGAGATAAACAACCTGAAGCCCAGCTCAAAAGGAGCTAACAGTGGAGTGAGAATGATTTATAAGTAATTTAATAATACAACAGAGTGAAAATATTAAACAGAAATAAGACCTTGGTGTTATGGGGCAAAGAACAGAGCACCTGAGAGGGAAAATCCCCCATTAAGGTCAGGAACATTTCCAGGCAGAAATGAAACTTGAAATTAATCTTAAAGGATGAATGAGTTTTCCAAAGCAAAGAGGAATAGAGAAGGAAAATAAGGATGTCATCACCCAAAAGAGAAAACACTGTTGGAGGAGAGGGTAGAGGCAGCAGCTTGACATTTCGGTGGGTGAGATGAGTCTTAGGTTTGTAGATTTTTTTAAGGATTACAGAAATACAACTCTAAATTTCAGGAAATAGAATGTACAATTATGAGTCATCAGAAAATAGGTGGCATGTGAAGTGAGAGAGAAAAAAACTCAAGATCGAGTACAAAGAAAAACAATGTTTCAAGCATGATGGGAGAAAAGACACAGCAAATGAGAATAAGGGGTGGCTACTAAATTGGGAGATTCAGGACAAGAACTCCCACGGAAGCTGAGAGTTAAGAGAGCTTCAGGGATAATGTTAAAAAGAGTGGCAAATGCTAAAGGTTGGTCAAGATAAATTACATTAGTAAAGTCTCATCAAAGTGAGGATAAAGAGTGAGTTTACACTAATCTTTCATGAAGTTTATCTCTAAAGGAAAGGACACTAAAGTAAATGGTCCTTTAGTGACTCACTGAATGGTGAGAAGTGTTTGTTGTTTTTATTTGTTTGTTTTTTTTGTTCATGTATACTTACTGCAAATAATGAGCCAGTAGAAAGGGAGAAGCTTCATATGGCTAATTGATATAAGGCTAATGACACTTGAGAAAAGAACACTCTTCTTTAAAAAGTCTTTTAAAAAGAACACTCACAAAGTTATCTGTATCCATATTAACTCTCTCCCACTAAGTAGGACTGTGCCTTGTGGAAGCAGTGGGGGACATGATCCCAGAGTGATAGCTTGTTCAATTTACAAAGCCACATTTTTATTTATGGCCATCATATGAAATTATGACATGATAAATAAGCTATCTCTTAGGGGTGTTTTTTGTTTGAAGTCAATATTCCATTTAGTTATGATCTTACAACCATGACATAAATCATAATTAATACATTATGGCCCTTGTCAACATGCAAACTTTTGAGCACTTAAAGAACAAAACAATTAATTTTTCAAAAGTTGACAACAATTTTAATCAAGTTGGCAAGGTCGTTAATGAAGCAAACAAATTTTGAAATCAATGTTTTCAGTTCTGCAGATGTAGCACAAAACTATCCTATGATGGTTAAGATTCATTTGCTCATTAAATATTTAGTTAACACAAAAGTACATAGGGTTGTGCAGAGTCATAAAGGGGAAGACAATAGCTAATAAATGTAATGTTAAAAAAAAAACCTTCTGTAATGTCCATTATGATCTGTATCAAGATTCATTTTGACCAGGTAACTTAAACAAGATAGAAGTACCTTTGACCCTTACATATAAGAAGAATAAAGGTAAGACATAGAAGGCTGATAAAGTGACTCCACAAAGTCTAGAGAGACACAGTCTCCTTCTAGATCACATCTGACCCTTGAGATGTGCCCTTGTCCTCATGGCCAGAAAGGGCTGCTGGAGTTCCATCTATTTCATTTATGTTTCAGGCAGTAGAAGGTAGAAAGGGGGAAAATATAGATATTCCCTTTCCTTTTTAAGGAAAATTTCCCCAAAGTTCTTTCCAACATATCTGCATTTATTTCAGTGCCCAGCACTTAGTCACATGGTAATACCGCTGAATTAGTACCTAGTTGAATGGCTGTAATGCATAGCCAAAAAAATTAGGGTTCTACCATCCTTCATTGTTGGTGGGAATGTAATTTGGTGCAGCCACTATGGAAAACAGTATGGAGGTTCCTGAAAAAACTAAAAATAGAGTTGCCATGTGGTCCAGCAATCCCACTCCTAGGCCTATATTTGGAGAAAATGCTTCAAATTCAAAAGATAGATGCACCCCAATGTTCATAGCAGCACTATTTACAATAGCCAGGACATGGAAGCAACCTAAATGTCCATTGACAGGTGAATGGATAAAGAAGATGTAGTATATATGTACAGTGGAAAACTCAGACATAAAAAATAATGGAATAATGCCATTTGCAGCAACATGGATGGACCTAGAGATTATCATACTAAGTGAAGTAAGTCAGAAAGAGAAAGACAAATATCATATGATGTCAGTTATATGTGGAATCTAAAATATGATACAAGTAAACTTATTTACAAAACAGAAACAGACTCAGAGACATAGAAGACAAACTTATGGTTACCAAAGGGGAAAGTGGGGTGGGGGGGAGATAAATTAGGAGTTTGGGATTAGCAGGTACAAACTACTATATATAAAACAGATAAACAAAAAGGTCTACTGTATGACACAGGGAACTATATTCAGAATCCTATAATAAAACATAATGGAAAAGAATATGAAAAAGAATATATATATGCAACCGAATCACTTTGCTGTACACCAGAAACTAACACAACATTGTAAATCAACTATACTTCAATTGTAAAAATTTGGGTTCTAGTTCTATTACTAAGGAAAATGTATACTAGCTATATTGACTTTATAGAAATTTCTGCCACACAATTCCACTCACAATGAAAATTAAAAGCTTCCAAATCTCCCTCCCTGCCCAGCAGGGAAGGAGACAAGAAGTGAAGTAGACACTAGGTGAATTTAGGACGGAAATCAGGATGGCTAATTGGTCATGTTCTAAAGGAGAGCTCCTCTTCCTAAATCATTTGCCTGGAAAGTTATATTAGTTCACTTTGTGATTATTCTTGTCTTGGCTCAGTTTACACAATTCTAATATATCCATGAAAAGAGTGGAAAGCTTGTTCTCAAATGTGGAATGTGGAATCTAGATGTCCTAATTGGTCCAGTGACTGGGGGGCTAAATTGGCATTATTGAGAAACTCAGGAATGGCTGCTGTCAAAGAGAAAAAATATCTGACCATGGGTCAAATTTTCACACATGCCACTTTTCACTGGAACATGAACTGGATACAACCATCACTGCTACTAACTGCCTACTAAATTAACACCAAAGTGATAGCTGCCTCTACCCTTCATCAGTAACTTCCTTCAGGAATTATCCAAGGTCCGTGTTCTTCCATTCTTACTACTTCATGACAGGAGTCAGCATTTAGCCATCACCCTTCAGATGGTGATATTCAGGACCTTGGCAAACTGCCTTTCAAAGGTGGTGAACCCTAGTGGAGAATAATTACCTGGATATTGAACTGATTTTTTTCACCCTTTACAGTTAAAATTATTGGGAGCAATGTGGCTATGCTGACAGAGTGTTTGGTTGCCAATTTTTTCTTTCGGTTGACTATAAGTGGAAAATGGCGTGAGGCTGTTCATTGACTGTAGCATTCAGAAGAACAGTTATCACACAGCCCTAAATTGGGGGCCTAAGTTCAAGAAGGAGAAAAGAAAGGGCATCCCCAGAGTGCGAAATTGGGTATTTGTTAGAGGTATGTGGACCTTGCAGCCAGAAAAGTGCTGATACATTGCAGGTGGCACTGGCTGCATTGTGGTGTCAGCAATGTCACATCAGCAGGTCAGATCAAATTTCCACGGCAATCGACAAGGGCTCTGACATGGATGGCAAAAAGCCAGGAGCAAACCAAACCCAGAAGTCCCATCTTGTAGCTACGTAAAGCAGCTTTATTTCACCACTAGCCTAGCACACTTGGATGTCTCATGAAACATTTGACAAAATGTTGTGTTCACTTTAGGGAGCCATCCACATCACTGATGGTTTCCCTGGCATCTTTCTATAGCCAATAATAAAAATAGCAATAACTAACACTGAGCTTTTAGGGTATGCAAGGCACTCTGCTAAATTTATATTCATTTCACCTCACATAATAATGGCTATTGGCCAAATACTATCCAGTCCTGTCTACATTCCTTCTAATAGAATCCTGAATGAAAAAGTCTAGGTAAAGAATATTACCTTTCATGACCTCTATCTGTTTATTCGAGAAGAACAAAAATCAATATCAATGTAATCAACCGTAACATAGCCAAGTAGCAATTTGTAGAAAAAGGCACTTCTAAAATAGCAGAATTTCATAATAAATTCCGGTTTATTTTTGGGTGATGCATTATTCAGGATGGTAGAATTCCCAAGATGTTTTTTTTTTCCTAGGGACTTAAATAAATCTTCTAAATGCTTGAACTTCAGTTTGAAATACAGAAATGATTCTTAAATCTTAAAGCCCTGGTCAGGTATGCTGTTTTTCTTATAATGTATCTTTTCTTCAAAGGCTATTCCTTCTCAGTGAGAAAATTCACAGTCTTGAGTATTTATATACCAAGGTTTCTGTTCAAGGAATATTTAAAAACTATTAACCAGATTGTTGATTTCAATGGCAAGCCATAATCATTTCACAGATAGCAAGAAAAGAAGCACAAAATAATAAGGGCATAACATAAGCCATGTCTAAATGCCCACATTTTGAATCTTATGTATATTAACTTCAACAAAATTGGTAAAATATTTACTATTTGTAGTCAACCAAGATCTGGGTTAAATCCTATTTTGCCCCTTATCATTTGGGTGGCCATTTGTAAGTTAATTTATCTGTTTCATTGTCCCTATATATATCATACTACATTATGCATGGATTAGAAATATATGTAAAATACAGCCGGTGCTACTGATAGCAAGTATTACTGTCATTTTTCTAGTTTTTAAATAATCTAGATGACATAAAGTGTAAATCCTTTAAAATGAATGAACATGTGGAATAAAATTTAAATCACTTTTGAAAGGAATTCATATTTAAATTTCTTTAATATTGCCTATTAATCTATTCTTTTGGAATAAAACTGTGAAGTATTAGATGTGAATTTACCAAAGGTAAATAGTTTTTATTCAAGGAGTATTGAGCTATGTCTGGGATTCTTGTACATTATCAGAATAAGTAAATTTTTTTTTTTTTTTTTTTTTTTTTTTTTGTGCGGTACACGGGCCTCTCACTGCTGTGGCCTCTCCCGTCGCGGAGCGCAGGCTCAGCAGCCATGGCTCACGGGCCCAGCAGCTCCACGGCATGTGGGATCTTCCCAGACTGGGGCACGAACCCGTGTCCCCTGCATCGGCAGGCGGACTCTCAACCACTGCGCCACCAGGGAAGCACACAATAAGTAAATTTTAATGGAAGGAAACCAGGAGACCCAAGTTCTTGGCTCTGCTCCAACACTTATTCGGGAACTTTGAGCTGCATCCCTTTTAAGATGTCAGTGACCTTAATGTAAAAATGAGGGATTTAATTGGATGATCTCTATGGCTTCTAACATCCAACAGTCATGTGTTCAAAATCACATAAAATTCCATCAGCAGAAATTACTTCCTTTGGCTTTAGACATGGGTAGGTAGTGTGGTATAACAGATAGAACGCAGTTTGGAGTCAGACAAAGGTGAGTTCCAGCCTAGCTTTGCTTTCCAGTTACATGATCTTTAGCAAGTTACTCATCTGCTCGAGGCCATTTTCTCACTTTCTTTTAAAATGTCGATGATAGCTACCTGCTGGGAACATTGTGAAGATTAGAGATGGTGTCGGTATTCAATAATTTGGTGGCATTCAATTAATCATAACTATTACTTTTCAGAGTCCTCCAGTAAAATGCAAATTCATTGAGAAGGATGATTTTTCAGGACTTTTTTCCCTGCCAGGAACAGAGAGTCATTCAAACCCCAATAAACGAGAGATGTGAAGCAGGGGTGTTATAACATTACAGAGAGATCCATGGATCTCAAGACAGAGTATGTTGGGATGAGGACTTGAAAAGGAATAAAGGTCTTGCTCTCTCCCCTTTCCCTCTGCTCACATGATGTACTGCTCATTTTCTCTCTTCTCTCTTTACCCATTCCAACCCTAGTCTACACAGCTCCCTGGAATCCCCTTCTGTCTCTCTTATCCCCATAAAGGGTTCCTTATTGACTAACTTCTATTTCACTTCCAGCTGTGGACCAGAGTGTAAATCCAGAGGGTGGGATTGTGCAGTTCCCTGTTCATTTTATAAAGTTAGATTAGAAGACCCTTTGGAACGGGTATATAACAGAGGCTAGTAACCCACCATAAAGTTGTACTAAGGGTAACAGAAAATGCTTGTCACCATAACATTAATTTTCTGATGATTAAGATGTATAGAGTTGAAGTGAGGATGGTAACAGCTTTTAGGGGGCCTGAAGCTTATATAGTTTTGAGGACTCTTTAAGACAAACATGCAAAATGAATGCAAAATTTCATAGAAAAATATTTATTTAGAATTAGGAAAATACAGCAAATTATACATTTTAAGAAAGTTGAATAGTAACATAAATGTCACAAAATCCAGAAAATATTTCTACGAATTAGTTGTTTAACACACATTTATAATACTTTTCCCTTACATTTTTAGGTCGCATATTTGTTGCTCACCTCTTTGCATAAGAATAGTCTTTGTAGTATTTTCTACATAGAGAATATAAGCAGAATTCAGTCTGTGCTATAGCATAGTTGATCAAAATTTGGTTTTTATTTAACTGATAGTTTTCCTAAAAAGACAAGAATTCTGTCTTTCTAGAAATGTAACTAAGTAAATTCTACATTAAAATTCCCGTTAAAAGTGTATGATGCAGTGTACCTTCAATTATCAATTCTATCCCTGACAGGAGAAAACTTGTCTTTTAACTTGACATTAATGAGAACTTAATCTTTTGCTTACCACTTTACACATCTAATGATTGGAAGAATTTTCCTCAGACTAGCTTCTGGGTAATCTAGAAGAAACCCACCTATTTCCATTGCCAGATGATGTAGAACACATTTCTATCTTGATACAGATTCTAGCCCTGTGCCTTTTGGGTCAGGTACAGGGAGACTGGCACAGAGGGTGGTAGGTATATTTCTGGAAATAATTCCTACACCAGGACAGCTATGACAATAGTAACTATTCATGGAAGTGGCTATGAATCACATAAATGTAGCCCACTAAACTCAAACTACATGTATGCTCAACTTAATCCTTTAGCCAGATCCCAAAGTGCACCAACACTTTCTGACCAAAGGGGAAATATGAAGATGGTAAAGTACAAGTAGAAAGAGACAGCAGCACTAGTCTATAGTGGGTACAATAACTTACTCTGGAAAATTAAACAAATATAGACTTGACACTGTGAACACATTGGTAGGACCCTTCTCAGAGCCCTGAAGTTCATGCTTTGTTATCTGCCTCTGGTTGGGGTGAACAAGGGGTTGTCAAGCACTCAGGATGCTGCTGAGGGACAAGGCAGGCTGTAGTAGGATACTGCTCCATCAGCTTGAGGGCTCTGGGTGATAAAGGAAAGAAGACTGTAAGAGAGCTAGTGATGAGGGGGCAAAGTGACAGCAAATACCACCCTCACCTATCACAGTATTTTGCTCAAGGGATAGTTCTACGTTTGCCAGCCTTTCCCAGATGTTTCTGCTTTGGCAAGAAACTAGCTAACTTGACCTCAGACCTGGGATTCCGTCAGGGAAGATGACACAGAGCCTGTTTTCCGATAAAAGAGGCATAAGGGAGATGCTAATTCTGTGACTGGTAGAAAGGGAGAGACAAAAGTGACAACTCAAAGAGAAAGACACTTTTTTTTCTCATTTTCATAACAGTTGCTAAAATCTATGACAAGTAAAAGAAAACTAAAGACAGGAAGGAAAGACCTTCACTAGCTTTCTTTAATTGAAATGCTCTTATGCCCAAAGGGAAGCATGCTATCACAATGCAATGAAACAAAACTGAGTCAGACAACATATAGATTCAGACCATGAACTACGGGCCTCCCAAGTAAATTCATTAGAAGTTGATATGTGTGTATAAGAAAGAGCTTTGCCAAGGAGAGAGTTAACAGAATGGAATCCTATTCCATACTTAAAGGTCAGCTAAATATCATTAAATGAGTGACTATGCTGATAATGAACTTTCTAGAAAAATATTTATACACACATTGCCTAATATGAATGGATAGTGAGGATAAGGCTAAAAATCACCTTCTAGACCGACTAGTATAAGCCTTCTAATAATAATAAAATTATCTTGTGTTCACTGTGTACTATTGCCAGGACTGTCCTAATATTTTTCATGTGTATCAGTCTTCATAGATGCCTTATGAGTTAGATATTTTCATGTCTTCCCTTGCCCAACTCTTTTCCCAGTTATCTCCTACTCATCTTCTATGTCTCAACTTAAATATTTCACTACCCAAAATAAATTAGGTCTCAACACCCTCCCCAATTTTCTTTTTCAAAATATCCTTGTCTTTCTTCATAGCCCTTATCTTAATGTGTAACTATGCACTTATTTTTTGTTTATCGGTTGAATTTCTGTCTTCCTCTTTACCATGTAAGCTCTATGAAGGTAAAGAGACTCACTTGTGTACCTCACAGTATACCCAGTAAGCTCAATAAATATAGGTTGATTAAATAATTAAGTGATGAGAAGACTGAAGCTTAGAAAAGTGAGGCCATGGCTAAGTGGCAGAACATGATTTAAATCTAGCTCTGGGTGGCTTCAAAGCCTTTGGACTTAACCACTGTGTTACCCTGTTCATGCCAGCTAGGCTATGTAATTCGCAGAACTGAGCGCAGAATAAAAATGCGAGCCCCTGTTCAAAAAGCATGAAATAAGGTCCCTTAAAAGTGTTAAAATGGAAAGTTTTATCCCTTCTTCCACAGTTTCCCTTCACTTGTCATAATTTTTATTTGCTACTTAACGGGGTTCTAAATAAAGAAAACTTACAACTTTAAATTATTACCATAAATTTTATAGTTCATCTTTACATTGGGCAATATCAGTGTTAAATGCACATGTGAATATTCCCCTTCTATACAGAAACACCAAAATTACACAATCCACATTTCATAACACAAATACACATGTGTATTTTGGTTTTATAAGAATAATGGAAACGCTGCACAAAACTAAGTAACTCAGTTGTTTTTATGTACCTTCCATGATTAGCTCCCATTACACCAACATTGTCAACCTTTGGCTTGCTGATGAGTGAGGGAAGGCTGAAAGGAAAAGCTTTGGATTCCTACGGGTTGCCCTATCTTTCCCCTTTCCCTCTAGGTCATCCTTTTCAGCATAAGTGGTCGGCGAAAAAACAGGAGGAAAAGGGGATGTGGTGGAAGTTCTTGTTCACGGTTCTTAGAATGCCATTTCTTCTTTCCGTGTTCAAACCACATTCTGCTTCAAGAGGAAAACGTGACTTTTCAGGGCTGTGAGCACCCCCCACTTCCTCAGGCGGGAATGTAACACTCATCTTGTACTTGCTTTGAGTCTTGCTGAACTCCCACCTAGTGTGGATCCACTAGGATTCTGTGCTCAAGGGACGTGTTATATGCAAATAGAGCAGCAAGGAACAGCCGATGCCCATGCTGTGTGCATCTCCCCCGCTCTTGTGTGTGCTCCGTCGTCCCACAGGATTGCACTTACAAAACACAACATCAAAGATAGAATTATTAAGAATTTCAAGATGGCAGCAGCAGAACATTAAACCCAGCAGGGGGCCTTTGTGAGCACGTGGCCATGTGTAAATGCAATGTCACACACCCATGAAGCCAGCCCTGTGTGGTCTGTATCTATATTGTGTGTTGCTGCTTTGTACCTGATGGTTTAATCACACTTCAAATTCACAGTAATGAATGAGACTATAATAAGGTAAAGATCCCTAATTTCAATACACTGTGAGGACTAGGAAGAATGACAAATTGTTCCCAAGTCTCTTTTCAAACTTCTCTTGTAACTTGATAAGGAAGGCACATACATATGTTTGCACACCAGGAGTAAGGAATTATTTTTATTTGCAGACATTTATAATTGCTTTGCCATTGACTGAGCTATTAAATATTCAGATCTGAGTAGGGAGCAGGTAATTTAGTGAAGCACTATTTTCTCCTCTGTCTCATTATTCAAATTGAATAAAAGTTAAATTATACAATAATGCAATTGCAAATATTTTAGCCAGGAGGACGTTGTACACTTCAGCCCCTTTGAAAAGAGAGATAGTCATAAAGGAGGTCAACTGTCATTTCAGTTCTTTGAGCCTGGGTTGATTTTGCATTTTTCCCCAGTTTCTCCTGACATGAACCCCAGTTCTGAGGGCAAATGGTCTGGTAACCATACCAAACACAAGTTTTCTTATTTACCATCATAACTTGGGACTGTCTTGGCGTAAGGAGCCATTCTAAGATTGGTACTTAGACTGTATCAAGAAAATTAACAAACTGAGGTTTTCAGCTCTGTTTGACAGATAAGAAAACTTAGTCTCGTCAAGGTTAAGTAATTCACACACAGGCCACAGGGCAGCAGTAGGATTTTTTTTTTTTTTTTTTTTTTTTTTTTGCGGTACGCGGGCCTCTCACTGTTGTGACCTCTCCCATTGCAGAGCACAGGCTCTGGACGCGCAGGCCCAGCAGCCATCGCTCACGGGCCCAGCCGCTCCGCAGCACGTGGGATCTTCCTGGACCGGGGCACGAACCCGCGTCCCCTGCATCGGCAGGCGGACTCTCAACCACTGCGCCACCAGGGAAGCCCAGCAGTAGGATTTTCACTCGGGGCTGGCAGAACATGCATTCCTACCTGATCCATTCTCACTACGCTCACTAAAGCAAGAGATACAATAATGATAATATCTGTATGCTTTTACCAAACTAGAGCTATTGTACACTTTTCGCCCCTTGGTCTGATTTTTTAATTCACATTAGTCAGTTAGCTATGTTCTTCTGTACATTTTTAGGCTGTTGACACTGTTGCTCACATATTTTCTGCTTTTCTGCCACTACTTATCTGAAGATATAAATACACAGTATAGTTCCTTAAACTACACTACAATTAGAAAATTTTGTACTAAACTTTTTCCTGGTTCATATATATGATACAAAAATATAAAATGTAGATTATATATTACGTATATAACATACAAATGCTTACATTAAAATGATAAAGAAATCATCAGTTGTCTGAGAGATGTCACATCCTCTCATCAAAGATGCTGATTTTAGGGCTTCCCTGGTGGCACAGTGGTTGGGAGTCCGCCTGCCTATGCGGGGGACACGGGTTCGTGCCCCGGTCTGGGAGGATCCCACATGCTGCAGAGCGGCTGGGCCCGTGAGCCATGGCCGCTGAGCCTGCGCGTCCGGAGCCTGTGCTCCACAACGGGAGAGGCCACAGCAGTGAGGGGCCTGCGTACTGCAAAAAAAAGATACTGATTTTAGCATTTAATTAAGGATTCAAAAATACTGATTTCATCAGTATAGTGCCTATGTACATTTAGATCTCTAAGTTTATATTCCACATGCTGTATAACATTTATTATTTATTCAATAAAGCCAAAGGTCAGTATATGTAAAGCAATGAATTTAACACTGTATTTGAATGACTTGCATTTACTTTACCAGGAAGCCTAAAACAGTTCAATGTCTGTTAGCTATGAAGATATTCTTTTCCAAACTTAATTTAAGAAATACCAAAGGCCTATAATGAAGGAAATTATGTTTTTCTTCTGAGAGCAACTAGAACCAGATAAGCCGTGGAGAGAGTCATGCCAGCAAAAGGGACCCAATAGGGTTCCCTAAATTAAATAGCCCTTCTTGTTACTGAGAATTTGACACAACTTCTTTGTATTTCTTTAGGAATAAGTGAAAGATTTTAAATGTTTTTTATGTTTTATACAATTTCTCTTCAGCTTTAGTTCAGAGAATATTCTGGTTCTATTCCTTGAGGCTTTGGTTTCTGGGCAAAAGCAATTCATAACAGATTTTTCAGTGTGAGTTCATTTTTTATTTTGGTTCATTTTAATATGAAGGTTCACCAAGGTCTGTTTTTAAAGTTAGGAGCACAATTAATTCTATTGAGTTTCAGGCTATAATCAGGCAACACAAGAAATGAAAAAATAAAAATACACAAGGTAAAGTGGACAGTAAAAAGCTGATTGTGTAATAAAGACTCTAAATAAGGTTAAGGAAAATTAAGAAGACTGAGTATTTATGCTCTAGAGTTGATAGCTGATGTCTCAGGTGCTTCCTCCCAGTTTAAATGACTAACAGTTGATGTGATCAGGCAGGACTGAGGATTCTTTTTTTTTTTTTTTTTTTTGCGGTACACAGGCCTCCCACTGCTGTGGCCTCTACCGTTGCGGAGCACAGGCTCCAGACGCGCAGGCTCAGCTGTCATGGCTCACAGGCCCAGCCGCTCCACAGCATGTGGGATCCTCCCAGGCCGGGGCACGAACCCATGTCCCCTACATCGGCAGGTGGACTCTCAACCACTGTGCCACCAAGGAAGCCCAGAACTGGGGCTTCTTGCTCTACTTTTTCTCAACATGGATCTTAAAAGGACTGAGATAGAAAGCACTCTCTCTTTAGTACGGTGGGTCTAATTTGTACTTGCATCCGTGGAGCCTATTTAACTTTTTAAAACTTCAGTTTTGTGGTTTTCCTTTGAATTTTGGATTTCTGAAATCTATTTTTTAACTTAGCTCTATAGTCTGGAAAGAATATAAATGAACAAAAGAATATTAGATAGGAGAGCAAACAGAAGTCCATAATGAAAAGTGCAATACATTTCCACCTGAGAAAATAAATTTTATTTGATTTTAAAATAGAAGGAAACTAAAAGAAATCGTCCTCTAAAATTGGAAGTTCAAAAACCACCTACAGGGCTTCCCTGGTGGCGCAGTGGTTGAGAGTCCACCTGCCGATGCAGGGGACACGGGTTCGTGCCCCGGTCCGGGAAGATCCCACATGCCGCGGAGAGGCTGGGCCCGTGAGCCATGGCCGCTGAGCCTGCGTGTCTGGAGACTGTGCTCCGCAACAGGAGAGGCCACAACAGTGAGAGGCCCGCGTACCGCAAAAAAAAAAACAAAAAAAAAACCACCTATAGGTCCCTGAAGTGATGGCTGAACCTAAATTTCCTGAACGGATTCAGGATCTACCCCCATTTGCTTCTTGAAAGACATTTATTCCACCTGCAAGGTCCAGAATGCCTGGAGTCAGATTTCAGCTCTGCCATTGATAAGCATGCATGTCATCTGCATGAAAAACATCATTCGTAAAAGGGGAAAAGACCACATGTAAGCCCCTTGAAGAATGTGAGTTCAGGCCCAGCTAGCCCTTCTTGCTTCTCCTGTGATTGTCCCTGCAGGTACTTAGCCCCTTTAAGCCTTCTTCCCTTTATCTGTAAAATAAGGGTAAATAATAATACCTGCCCAGTGATGGGATTATGAACTTTGTATAAATATGATTTATGAAATGCACCAACTCATCTCTAACAGCAGAGCCCCCCTGGATGAGACGGTTTAGAGTAATAACCCCCCATCACAAATTGGGAAGCAGAAAGAGTGAATATGCCCATTCTCACATATCGCAGATAATCAAACAGTATCAGAGAGGTTAGATTATTCACTCTACGTCCACAAGTCTGCTAGGAGACAGGGCTGAACTTGACCACAGCAGTTCTGACTCCCTGTCTTGTCAAGATTAAAATGAGATATCTCCAATCTTGTTGCTTCAAATAAAATGCCATAAACTGGGAAACAGTAATAAGGGGCATAATATGCTAGTGTTTGATAATGAGTAACAATAGACCCTTTTTTTTTTTTTTAGTAAAATCCATGCAGGTTACAAATCTTGGCAATGTGCCGTCAGAGATGGACATGATTTCTGACAAGTGTCTCCACAATAAACCCTCATTCAAATGATCCTGTCATCTCTTGCTAATCTGAAATTTAAATGCATCTAATTTTTCCTGAAACAAACTAAAATGCCAACTAGGGCTCGTTGACCTCTGCTGTCATTGGGAGGTTTTGCTGTAACGTTATTAGTTACGTGAACTGCACAGCTAAAATGTGAGGGTAAGGACTTTAGAAAGTCTGGATTGTGATGATACACTATTCTTGTTTTGGTTTGGTTTAGTTTTACTGGAATACCAGAAGCAAATTCAGACATAACAAATATGAAAAAGCCCAGTAACAATACTGGCTCGATAGCAAGCATTTCCCTCTGTGCAATAGCTTATTTCAGGAAAGCTATAAAATGAAAAAGCTTTTTGCTCATATCTGGAGAGTAGTAGATCTATTACAGTGCTTTCTTGAGCACATTGATTATTATTTAATCTCTAATGCTAATAGATAATGAATACAAGAAAATCAAATGTTCGATATATAATTCTGAGTCCTATAATCATTCAGTTTTCCTAAACAAGCTCACTTTTGTTTTCTTCCTAAAAAGTCATTTCCTTCCTACATGCGTCCATTGAGAATATATGTTCAAGCATCGAGAAATTTAATCTACCAGCTAAAGTTAATCAGATAAAGCTTCCTTTAGATGATAAAGGAGTTCTGACAAATAAATAAATTACTGTTTTTATCTGATTAGGTAAGTAAAAGCATGTGTTGTTATAAACACAATGCAATTAACATATAAAAGGTGTTCAGTTATAATTCATAGATTTGTTTGTATTATAACCCAGGATGAGCCAACATTGTGCCTGCAAATAGCTATCCATGGAAACAACTAATCACATTGATGTAGCTTACCAGTTGTTATTTCTCATCTTTGAACTCTTTTCTTCCAGAATTGTGTATTAATTTGGAATCATAAGAACTTAGCAATATTCAGACGCATTTCGCCTATTCTTTCTGTATTATCCAGTTTTCTCACATTTAATACTTATGGTACTTACCTTCCCCTGGGGAGGAGGAGTGTGTTCTATAACGAAATAGAAGGTAAAAATGGAAAATCTCATCACGATAGCCATTCCTAACCTTTGGGAATTGAGACATCTTTCTCATCTTGCTCTGAGTTTATAACGTGCACACAATTTTAATTAGAGAGCAGAATGCCATATATAAAAATTTCAAGTGAATGAAATAGAAATTAAATCACAGAAAAGCTTTTTGGAAACATCAAATAGATCTTGAGATAATTAAAGACTTACTGAGATAGTAGGAACCAATGATGGTGAATCGAGAACTTAGAGCCTGAAGACGGTGCAGACCAACTATACAAAATAGACCTCTGACTCATTTCTGTGGCTTTCCTTGGCATCCACCTTCTGGGCCATTAGAGATAGAGTACTCTCATAACTGAGCAAGCTTGACTGCTTCAAGAGGATCTTGGTTGGTGGAGGTGGTTCACGTTGGTGACTCATGTCTCTCTGCTTACACATGGCAGGGATTTGGCAGGGTGTTCCAAGTTAGGTGATCTCTGTTGTCCCAAAGTTAGTTCTCTTTTGCTTTTTGTGTTTTTGTTCTGTTTTGTTTTATGTGGAGTTTTTTAGAGTTGTTAAGGTTAGTTTTGGGGGGAAAAAATTGGCAGTTGTATAACCAGGTAAAGTAAGAAAATCTTCAAGGTTGGTTCTGCCTCTCTGAAATTACTTGTACTTTACATATCCAATTAATGAAAGAATAGAAAATATTGCTACACTTACCTCTTTGCGTCCAGTTAATAACCCTTAACTGCTGGCTACTCTTCTTATCTGGATCCATTACTCCATGAGAGTGAGATGCTCCTGCTCTCAGAAGAAGACATCACCATGTGAAGAGTGGATTTTCTGCACACAAAGGCATGAAAACAGCTAAAACAAACTCATCAAAATCATCCTCAAAGTCCTTTACTTGCTATGTCAGGATGCTGGAATTGCAATTACCGCAAGATTACATTTGTTTCTGAGTAGAAAAGTTGGGAGGAGGTTAAAACAGCACATCGCGTATATCATGAGAAAGATCGTAGAGCTTAAAATTAACACATACTCCCATGACCCCACATCCTCTTTCATTAATGGTACCATGTTTTAGTAGGTATGTAGTGATGACTCTTCACAAGCACCAAAATTTTCTCTGACTTGACATTAAAGCCAACATGTAGCTTTCCATGTGTTCTCTACTTGCTATCTTTACTGAAAACCACCTGTGTACTTGTTTGACTTTTGTCATTAATTAATGATTAGGGAGTTAAACTTATATCTTACCTAATCAATTTGGTTTAAAAAAACAACTACTTCATTTTATTTTAGATGTGAGATTTGTTTGACTTCACTCAGATAAATTTCCTACTTGCCTACTCACTTAGTAAGCCTAAGCAGAATTCCACTCAAAATTATATTTCTAGGCTAGCAGGAGCTTATAATTACCTAGATTCATTATTTCAGATCTTCTGTAATCTTTGGGATGTTTCAACAAGAAAGCCTCACTAAGGTGATAAAAATATTTTTTCACATCTTATTCCTTCTAAATGATAAAATAATTAGCATCAAATTGTGTATAAACCATGTAAATTAAAAACCATGAATAGAGTTAGGAAGTTATATTAAAACTTGTTTTTTTCTGATTTCATTGAATCGTGTTTCACTGAAGAAAAATGAAATATGTTGGCCACATTCCCTTTTTGACTTCCCTACATTAATTTGCTTATTGGGTTCTCCGCTCTCTTCTTTGCACAGAGCAAGATTTCATAAATGCATATTGATATGCCCACTGTAGGCTTATGCAGAAGGGAGAATTAATCCTCCATTGTGTAGCAGTCAAGTCCTATTTAGTGGTTTGTCTGCAAAGATCAATACAGGGTCTCTAAGGCATAATGGCTGGTTCCGTTCACTCCTGCTAGACAAACAAACGCCCCTTTAAAAGTCAGTTCACGAAAAAAGCTTTTTCTAGACACAACCAGCCCTGGGTAAAACTTTCAAACAGTCCAAGTTTGGACTTCAATGCTGCAGCCTTCATTGCTGGGCCCTATTTCCTTCTTTGAACCTTTCTTTCTCCATTAAAATCTGCCTTCAAGAAACCATTTGATATATAAATTTAATCCCAAAGAGATACAAATGACTTCAAAGGCTTAATGTGTTAGCACTCTCAAGAATAGCTGTACTTTAGCAAAGAGAAGAATTCTTAGGCAGAATAGGTTGCTCGTCTTGAAATTTAAGTAATTCAAAGAGCATGAGAGACAGGAAGTTGTCAGGAAGGTATCTCAGCATCCTCAGAGGCAGGGACTTACTCCGCCTCCTCAGAAGACCATCGCTGCTGCTAGGAGTTGCCTGGAAACCTCTTAACAATGTATCCTTTCTTTTGATTGTTTGGCTCACTCCTTTTTATTCTTCTAGACTCAGTTCCAATCTGCCTTCTTTCCAAATACTTGTGGAAGTATTTCCCAAGTACACTCAACTCCCGAGGAATTCCCCAGTTATTTCTATTACGGTGGTAGTCACTTGTTATTTCCTGTGCAGGCTCTCTCCCTACTAGAAGTCACTAAGGACAAGGACTGCTGCTTTTAGCTCTGCCTTCCCAGACTTAGCAGAGGTTTTGGAATATAGTACATCCTCCTCCCACCCTCTGTAGCAATATTATATAAAGAGTAGACAGCAGGAATTCCCTGGCAGTCCAGTGGTTAAGACTTGGGCTTTCATTGCCATGGACCCAGGTTCAATCCCTGGTCGGGGAACTAGGATCCCACAAGCCATGCGGTGTGGCCAAGGGAAAAAAAAGAGTAGACAGCAAGCCAACAATCAACATGTTTCCCCTTTCATCTGCTTTACACTCATTGACACCAGTAGTGGTGGAGGGGGTTGTGATGGGAAAGGGGCAGATGAGCTGGGATACAGAGGTTCCACTACTCTCTTCCCTCCACAAGGTACATTTTTAGAGTCAAAAATTACAAAATGTTTGAAGAAATAGGTCTAACAGTATTGAGGAAACATTTAGTTGAATGGTTTCAAACTCTTCTACAGGAAAACAACACTTAACCTTTCCACAGTGAGTTGATTACACAAAGAATGGCCCCTCTAAGTCAGAGGTTGATAAAATACGACCCACACGTCCAGTACAGCCCATCTCCTGTTTTTGTACCACTTGCGATTTTAGAGGAGCATTTACATATTTAAATGGTTAGGGGAAGAAAATCAAAAGAAGAAGAATATTTCTTGACACATAGAATTATATGAAATTCAAATTGCAGGGCCCGTAAATAAAGTTTTTATTTATTTCTGGGCACAAATTTTTATTGGATTATAGTTACCCTCATTCATTTATGGATTATCTAGGCCTGGTTTTGCACTACAACAACAAAGTTGAGTAGTTGTGACAGAAGCCATATGTCCTGCAAAGCCTAAAATATCACCATCTTGCCCTTTAGAGAAAGAGTGCTCTGAATGAGCATGTTAGGGACAACACAGGCAACCTAATGATATTATTTACCTCTTCTTTAAAAATAGTTCAGAAACAATTGAGAATGAGGAAAGGAGATTCACTTAGGGTTGAAGAGAGTCAACCATTGGGGCATTCCTCCTTAGTGTGAATAGTAGAGGTCTAAACAAGATAATTAAGGATGTTTCCAGCAGAAGTTAGATCAGATAGAGCTCAATGCAAACAATAACCTTAGGCATCTTGAAGGTAAGAGAAAATATACATAAGTATTTAGAAACCTGAGATAATGAGAGTTCAATTATTTGTTTATTGCTCTAACTTCCTTCCTTAACTGTGACATCTTTGGGGAAGAAAAAAGAACCAAGTATTGAATTTATTATCAGTATCGAAGTACCTCACTCACTCTAGGAACTAGATAAGTTTTTGAGTAAGAAAGGGAGAGAGAGAAGAAAGGAAGAAAATGTATTTAAGAGGAATATTTGCTTTTAGCTTTTATCATTTACTTTAACTTATTTTTTCTTTTTTATATGTGGAAGTTCACTACTTTAAGTGCTTTTATCCAAGCAGACAATTTTACTTGTATGTATAAAACCACAAGCATATGTTTCAAGGAATATTTCAAGAAATGTTACTTCTGCCGTTTCAGGTTTCAGCCTCATTTTCTCATAGTGAAAACTCAAGCACCATTGATCACATAGTGACTGCTTTTAGAGGTTAAGGCCCTGTGTTGTAAAGGCTTTACTCTACAGCTGTAAATAAACAGTTATTATAAACTCTCATTAGTGGTAGAAACATCAAGTTGTCAAACAAATTTTAAAAGAGTATTCCAGCTCTCCATGTTAATGACATCTATAAGGGGACCACTATGTACTTTCTTGTTTTTAATTTAAAGCAGACATCGTTTATTATCATTTTATTGCCAAAACCCTCATCCACAATCTTATATTTTCCTTTAAACATAAGAATTTTTTTCTGTACTTAAATTTATAACTAACAGCTAGGCTCTGACATGTTTAGCTATAGACTTTCATTACTAGAATAAAAAACAACGACAAAAATAACAACAACCAAAGCAGATACTTCTGCAACAAACAGGCTCGCAAGTAACTAAACTAATTGTGGAACTCTATTCATTTTGGAAAGTAATTTGGTTTCACATCTATTCACCTGCCCTTCGAATATGCTTTAATTTATTACTAATGGCATTCTCAATGATCTGTTGAAGGATACAACTCTGAAATGATTTATTCTAATTAAGAGCCTCTTGTCAGCACTTACCACAAGCCTTGGAAGCCACAAGGGACCAGCTTTTATTACACATTGTGCCCACTTTCATACAAGTAGAACATTTTACAATCATCTGATCTAATTGGACATCTTTATAAGATTGCTTTATGTTTGGCATTTCTTTTCTCACTCTGTCAAAACAGATATTTTGGTTCTTTAGCTTATTCTCAATTTATGATGGATTGACACACACATCTTTGATAGAAACTGAAATACCTCAAGCCTGCCCTAGAAGAAGGTCCAACTGTCCCTTAGTCCTCAGGGTAAGAAGCCTGACGTGCTTGTGATGTTTCCAAAAATAAGATGGCATGACACATGGCACTACTACCCAGAGAGTTCCTATCAGTCTCACTACCAGGATTCTAATTCTGGTCAAATTTAATTTGCTGCTTTTTAGGGGAGCTCTGGAGTCAATCAACCAAATAACAGCTCTGCGTCTGGGTCATAACATCTTGGAATCAGAATGGACCTTAGCAGTGAGCTGTGGTGAAGTGGGCAGAGACCTGCATTGGGGGGAAAAAACCCTGGGTTCCAGTTGGATCATGCCTTTTACTAGCTACACCCTAGTGGTCTGCATTTCCCAGGCTGGCTAGTGATCTGATTTTTTGCCAGGCAGGCCAAAGGGAGATTGGAAGGGGATGGAGGAGGAATCAGGTTTCCTTCTCTGCATCTTCTAAGGCAGCAGTTAACCCTCTTCAGTGGCTCTTCTTCCTTCTCAAAGGCCTGGTAAGGACCCAGCTTCCATCAGGGTCTCTGCCCTTGAGCTCAGCAAGCTTCCTCCTCCTTTGCCCCTGCAACCTCATGGTGGAATGCCTTCCAGCTGCTGTGACCCCCTGGGTTAGCCTCCAGTCCTGTCTCCACAAATCCACCTCCACCCCCAGAAAAGAATTCCCTTCATTAAGTCCATTCTATTGTAAATACTTGAGGTCCTTTCTGTTTTCCTGCTTAGACCTTGAATACAAACAATACTATTTTAAAAGTAAGGTATTGTGCCTATAATCTAACCTCATTTCCAGAAAAATTAAGTACATAGGAACATACAAAAAGATGTAAGAAAGTATTAGTGTGCTTGGCATGTGAGATATATTCTGGAATTTTTTTAAATTTTAATTTCTAGTTTCAACATATTTTTACATAATTTGTTTCCTCTTTTTCCTTAAAATAAAACTTCAGGAAAATAATGTTTTATAGAAGTTTCTTTTTAGTTGGTTTATGTTTTAACGGGTGCACCTTTTTGTTTCATTGTAATTTTTTGAAGCTAGATCCTATCACAGGGGAATTTTCATATAGAAATCTGACCAGTTAGGACTATAGAGGTAGAGACATGTATTTATTTAAGACCCTCTTCATTTATGTTTTTTTCAGGATATGCCTTAACTTACATAGGTAATAAAAAAAATGAGCATTCAATCAATGCTTTAATCTCCTAAGAAGAGGTGAAAGAATCTAAACACAAAATGAATATAGTATCTTCGTTCAGTTTTAGAAAATAACTTTGTCTCACATTGAACAGAATAGAATTGTTCTCCAAAAGCATCTCTAATGTAAATATAGGCCCTTGGATTCTCATCAAAATCGAAGTTTGTTTAAGGATATAGAAACTTTCTAGGTTAAACTGAAGACCAGAATTTTAGTGGAAATGCCTGGCTGTCTTTGGGAGGTTAAATCACAGCTTCTCCAATCTCACTTCCTATTATATTTAAACAGCTGTAACTATTTGCATGAGGCATAATCATATTAAATTATTTTTGCTTAAAGAATTTTGGAATTTTTAACAGGAAAGAAGTGACTTTCCTGGTCAGTGACTGGGCAGAATGATGCATAGATAGGGAAGTTACAAGGCAGGCATCTGACCTGGCTGTATGCCTCATGAGAAACTGTTCAGTGCTAGTGAGCTCCAAACTGGATTCTCACCTTCACTACAAGACAGGAGGAGCCCGGCACCTGCCCAGGATGGTCAGCTGAGTAAGGGGTGCCAGGCCATTCATGGAACTGCCACTAGATCATGCTATAGACAGAATGTGCCCCCCCCCAAAATTCATATGTTAAATCCTAACACTCAATGTGATGGTATTTGGAGGTGGGGCCTTTGGGAGGTGATTAGGTCATGAGGGTGGAGCCCTCATGCACAGGATTAGTGTCTCCAAATAGCTCCCTCCCTCCTGCTGCCATGTGAGGACATGCAAAAGGACAGCCATCAGTGAACTAGGAGGTGGGTTCTTACCAGATACTAAATGTGTCAGCATCTTGACCTTGGACTTTACAGCCTCTAGATCTACAGAAATGACACAACTTGTGTTTGCTGCACCACCTTTTCCTTCAGACACTGCTGCTGCCAAATCAGAGCCTAATTGTCTGCAAGACAAGCAAGTCTTACCTCCAGTACAATTAGAATTGTGTGCGTTCCTTTTTGTAAAATTTAAAGTGTAGGTAATAGGATGCAAAATTATCAAGCCTTCCTGGGTGGAATTAGAAACGAGATGTGTTAGGTCATTACTGGATAATCCGTAAGTAATTTTTAAAGTACAGTTCAAAATAAAATAGGTAAATACTTGAAGACATCTTAAAGGTGTCATGAGGCCTATAACAGCTAACAGGTTTTAGACTGTGTAAACTCAGGTGGAAAAAAAAATAAAAACTTTCATGATAAACATTTCCACTTCATGCTTTTATTTAGCCCAACTGAATTCTCCTCTAAGACTGGTGTTGCAGGCAGTATCCTGGGGACCAACTCCTCATCTTCCCGTGGTAAAGGCACTGCGGAGTTTGAATGCATTGTAAACAATGAATAATTTTGGTGGTGTTAGCAGAGGAGATCAGTGGCTGGTTATAAGAAAACAGACTTACGAACAGAACTGTCAAAATGGCACTGGGTTTGGCTCCCTGGGTGACAGCCCGCAGTGCAGCAGCAGTGACTTAGAACCAGGAACAGTGGGGAGCTTCCTCCAACAGAGTTACCTTTCAAAGGACAGCTGCAGCAGGTAACTGAAGAAAGTTCCCAGTGTGAGAACAGCTCTGACCGTTGAAGATGAAACCCCTTGGGATGCAAAACCTGAACACACAAAAATATGGAAATTGGTGCCATCAGCCCAAAGCCAAGATGACCAGGTATTTGCGGGGACCTTGACTTGCTAGATGGATTAACTTTCTTCTGGTGGAAGATAAGCATATCTCCTCCAATTTACTCCCAGGGCATAACCAGAAAGGACCTTGTTAAGAAAAATGGGTACCAAACAATGACATTTTCAGAGAATTGCTGATGCTCACTATCTAAGATTAGCAGCATCCTTGAGAAGACTAGAGAGATGTGGAAGGACTTAGCCATTTCCCGGGATGATATGTGAGATTCAGAGAAGCATGAGTCATATGTGTTCAAATTGTTGGGCACTTGAGGATTGCGAAACCTGTCAAATTTGAAGGGATTTGTATTTTGAAATTCTGGCCGGATACATGTTGGTTAAGCTTGTGACAATGGAAAGCCGGTTGGAACTGAAAAGTGTCAGGTCTCTTGGCTTCTCTGTTCATTTAAAATCATGTAGGTTAAAAATAATTTCTCTGGGTATAAAAAGTAAGGTTAATTGACAGTGTAGAACTGGGTTATTCTGGGCATATCATCTAAGTATCCGAAGAGGAATTTAGACAAATTGAGGAGATGAGATGGTGCTGGGCCTGGAGAAGAAAAGGAAATCTGATTAAGAGAAAAAGAGCAGATGTGTACTCTCCTTCACTCCCTCCCATATTTATTGTTTAGCATCAAACCTCTCCCTGGAGGATTTATTTAAGCAGTAAACATTTATTGAGTTTCAACTATTTGCTCAGCACTTGGACAAGGTATGTGCTAGACTTAGGTTTATAATGAAGACGTGATCCTTGACCTCCTGGACCTCCTAGTTTAGTGGGACAAAAAAGACCTGTAAGGGCTTCCCTGGTGGCGCAGTGTTTGAGAGTCCGCCTGCCGATGCAGAGGACACGGGTTCATGCCCCGCTCAGGGAAGATCCCACATGCCGAGAAGCGGCTAGGCCTGTGAGCCGTGGCCGCTGAGCCTGCGCGTCCGGAGCCTGTGCTCCGCAGCGGGAGAGGCCACAACAGTGGGAGGCCCGCGTGCCGCAAAAAAAAAAAAAAAAAAAGACCTGTAAGAAAACTAATCGTTCTCTATTAGTTGCAAGCAGCATGGGAGGCATTGAAGAAGGAGGCTTTACTCTTACTGGACAGAGAGAAAATTGTCAAGAAGTTCTTCAAATAAGAACCGATGCCTTTAAAAAAAAAAAAAAAAAAAAGAACTGATGCCTGATCTTTGTCACTGTAAATTAGTTCACCCAAAGGATTTTATGCAAAGGAGAGTATTCTAGAGTATTCTAGAAAGTGTATACAAAGACATAGAGGAATGGAGGGATGTAGTACATTTCAGTAATAGAAAGTTAGAGCGTGAGGGGTATGGGGGTGAGCAGTGGAAGATGGGGGCCAAGTCATGAAGAGCTGTGTGAATCATGCTAAGAAGCTGGAGCTTTTTCCTGCAGGTGATGGAGAGACAATGAAGGCTTTCATTCAGGAGAATGACATGATCAGACTCTAAGATATGTGAGGGTGAAAGGATAGCTTCAGGCAACAAAGACTAGGATCCAAGAGCAAGGCAAAGTATTTCCGGTGGTCCCACAGCTGGGAAAGCCAGCTCCAGGGTTGTTTTGTTTTGTTTTGTTTTTAATATGCATGCCTCACAATAATCAATTGTACATATATTTTCATAACTTTTTTTAAAACGAAGAATAAAGTAAATGTGAGAATGGGTGCTCTGACAAGAATACTTTGAAAATAACAAAGCATTATTTAAAGACTATAAAGGCTTTTACTGATGATATTTATTTGGGTAAAAAATGTTTTATTAGGATATTGGGTCATAGTCGTATGGTTTATTGCAGGCTTTAAAGTCTCATTTGATCATTTAATAGGCTAAAATCAAGAGAAAAAATAGAAGACAGAAAAGAGTTTGTGTTTGAAAAAGGCACAAGCTGGAGGAACAGTTAGTGAGCCTCTGAAATATTGTGTTGAGAGCTTAGTGTACAAATGGGAGTAAATGTGCCAAAAGAATCTGTCCTTTCCTCAGTTTTCCCCTTTTCTATACACAAACCCAATCCCTTAATTCCCCCTAATTTTTACACTAAAAGCCTTGGTTAAAGGGCTCCTTATTGAAAATAATGCTTCAGTGATATTTCACATTACAGAAGTGTATGTATCTTTCTACAAGAAATAGAAAATGCTGTCAGAATTCTGTTCCCTCTTTTTGGAAACATCCTAAACATAGATAATCTATGACATTGGTGAGGTTTTGTCCTGTTCAGCTTTCCAGAGGAATAAGATGCCCAAAATATAGCCTAAATATTGAACGTGTGTAGGCAAAGATAAGGAATCAGTACAGGCAATTTACTGGAAATACTTCTCTCTTTATCTCTCCCTCAGCTTGTGAAAACCAAGAGATACTGATTTTGAAACTTTCATTTAGGTTTTTATGCCCCCTAGTGGATATTTGGTATTTCTGCAGTTGTAAAATAATGCTGGGATTTTCACAGCATTTCCTTTGTGCAGTGTGTGTTCAAACTGTTTATACTGACAAAGTGATATGTCCTTAAATATTCAAACTATACATTTTAAACATTATTTGGACCATTACACTTTCAATAATTTTATAAAAGGTCTGACAACCTTCAGGAAAATGCCTATGAAGACAGAAACTATCATAGAGTTCCCTGATCCACCTGAATTTTACTCATGAATTCCTTAAGAATCCAGGGACTCCTGGCTAGGAACCTCAAATTATGGGAATAAGGGCTTACTTTAGCTGCCCCTTTAACTTAGTGGATGTTAAGATTATTAATGTTGTGAACAGTGAAAAAAGTAAAAACAAAAAATACACTTTAAAAAATTAGCTCAAAATTTGGTTTAGATTTAAAGAAACAGGAGAAGACACAGAATACTCTAAATAACTATATATGTTAGATAATCCAAAAAAAAAGGTCAAATTTTCCACACAGCTGGGATAGTATAGTGACTGATCCTGCAGGAAAAGAGGTGGAAACAAAATCAAGTCAGCTTTTTAGGCAAACATTGATTTTACCGTGTCAAAGTTTGCCAGGGCCCCTCTGGCAAACAAGTTCTGTACCATAACCAGGTGTCATATAGCAACACTTCTTAAAAAGCTGTTTGCTATTTGCAAACATTGCAGCTACTATAAAAATTATCCATCAAACTGTGATCCTTCTAGAATACTAAGTTGACGGCAGAAAAATTCATGAATAACATAGCTACCGAGACCCTAAGGGGTAGAATTATTAATTGAGAAGAGATCCAGCTTCCAGGTCAGAAGAAATTATTTCTCAGACTTCTCTGACTAGCAGTCAGGTCTAGGAGAAAAATTCAAACACACACACACACACACACACACACACACACACACACAATCAGCTAATTGCTTTTGCCAGGATGTTATTATACATATCCCTTACCTTTATCTAATTATTTAATTAGATGTCTTAGTCCATTTGGGCTGTTATAACAAAATATCACAGATTAGGTAGTTTATAAGCAACAAAAATGTATTTCTCAGAATCCTGGAGGCCGAGAAGTCCAAGGTTATGGCGCCAGCAGATTCTATGTGGTGGCGGTTGAGGCCCATTTCCTGGTTCACAGACTGCCCTTCTCTGTGCGTCTTCACATGTCAGAAGGGGCTAGGGAGCTTTGTGGGGTCTCTTTTTACAAAAGCATGAAACCCATTCGTGAGAGCTCCACCCTCATGACCTAACCATCTCCCAAAGGCCGCCCCCGGAACCCCCCCCACCTCCTAACAGCATCACAGGGGGCACCAGGATTTCAACTTATGAATTGTGTATGGGGTGAGGGAGCATGTAAACATATCATAATCATAGCAGATACCTAGTTTTCAAATACTTCTACCCCAAAATCCTGATTTATGTCCCATCCAAAGCTGTTGGGTTTTTTTTAATACTAACGTAGTAGCTGAAATATAGTATTTATTGAACTAGCACCTGCTGGATACAACGTACAGGATGTCCTGGACTTCAGTGCAACTGCACAGAATCCATTCACTCTGTCCCTTATACCTAGCAATTTAAGACTTTTTCATTGTAAAAAAGAAAAAGGGAGAGCAGGAGATTGAATTACAGTAAGCATCAAGGTTTATTTTCAAATCAGCATTTCCTTCCTGTTATATGAAGGTCTTTTCTACCTTTATAATTATTCTTAAAATTTCTGGGTTTTGTTTTCTTTCTTGGTATCCATGGGAAATAGTTTCACAGATGGAAAAGTCATACCTTAGCTGAGGAGGTTTGCCCAGTTATATAACATTTCTCCTTTATCCAATGAGCCTACATTTATACTCTTCAAATAAAAAGAGAAGAAAAAATAGAACTGTATGAATAGGACTAGGAAGCTAGCAGTATTGTGTTCACACTGTTAAAAAATTCAAGGAAATTGTTCTCCATTTGAGATCTAAATGTTTTTAGCCATATGATTTCTGGAGACATGCCAAAAATGGAAACTTTGAGTAGATATTAGTAGAATTTGGTTTACACCGTATTATGCTTAAAAATTATTTAGACTTTCTATCCTATTTCAGTATTACTCGATAAATTGGGAAGATGGATAGTTAGATTGATAGGTGGATGATATATTCATTCTATCTGATTGTCTGAATTAACCAGATTTACCACTTTTTGGCATTGAATGCATGCCAGAATTCAAGTACTTAGCATGAAACTTTTGGATAATATTAGAGATTAAAATCTTCAGGAATCAACAATTGAAACTCTTCTTGAGAAATTGGTCCTCCATTCTATATGACCTTTAACATATAGCAAAATATGTAATTTTAACCAAGTATTTTGGGGCAGTAAGTACACATTTAGAATTAACATTTTTATGTGAATGACACCTCCATATTGTACCTTTTAACTGACCTAAGGAGGAAAGGGAGCAATAAACATAAAGTTTGGCAGATGTTCAGGGTGAAAAAGGAGTAGAAAGAAACTGGAGTGACTCTATATGGTGAATATGGGAGAAAGAAGGAAAAGTTAGAAGAAGCAGAGGAAAGTAGAAGTATGGGGAAAGCCTCCCTTCCATTAACAAAGTTCAAGTCTACTCATTTTTCATTACATAAAACTAATTGGTAGTTTTTCTTTTATATTATGCTATCCTCTCTACTGTTTTCTTCTAAATTTTAAGAATTCAAGATTTATCTTATTTGACTTTAGAGGCCCCTTATACTCTGAGTCAATTTTATTTAAATATAGAAAAAAATGTCTCTGTGGAAACAAAACCACATCTATGTAATGTTGTAGTGTAACTCTTTTTGGAAAATGGATTTTTGAAGACTTGAGGCATAATATTAAATTCTGAAGAAAACAAGAAAGAATAGAATATATAATGCTGCTGGGCTTAGCATAAATTTAAGAATAAGGAGTTGGGAAAAGTGAGGTGTATTTTTATATGATAAATAAAAAATAAAATACCAACCAGTAAACGAGTTGCCTAGGGTAAGAATAATCATTAAACGATGGCAGTACTGTAGGCAATACGTAAACTTTAAAATGATCATTTGGCCACGATAAGTGTCACTTCGCATGATGAACTTTTCTATTCTATGCCTTTCCTCCACTGAATTTCAGAGATATGATTCCTGAGGTCTGTAAGGCTATTTTGCTTCTTACTACGAGTTGGAGTTTGAATACTAGTTAAAAGATCCTTTGTTGAACAAAGGAAAGCACCTGGTTTGCCAGAGAGCTATTTCCCATCCCTAGCAGATTCTGTGCTCCGTTACAAGATTGCAGGTAAAAAATTACCCATTTCGATTCTCAAGGTCATTCCCAAGTGAGAAGAAAGACCAAATGGACAATGTAAGAACAGATACAAATCACACTGTGCATTTTCCATGATTCTCCAACAGAGTCAAATGAATGAAATGTGCTTCAAATATTACAAATATCAACAGCAGTTTAATCTTAATAAGGACAGGGGGCCACAGAGAAGAGCAGAGAGGTTAGTAGATTCAGTACCAAGGGGTGTACGGAAGGGGGCAGCAGGTGCTCCTTTGGAATCAGCCAAGCCTTGGGCTGTCCTTGCATGAGTAATCACAGGGCAGCCTGGACTACCTTAGTATCCTGCTGGTTCTGCTCCCTTGTACTTTCACCATCTCCCTCGGCTTTGGCTACCATCCTAATTTCCTGTAATGTGTGAAAGATCTGTCTTTCCACCCAAGAGTAGAAAGATGAGAGATATTCCCACCAATGGGCACTGTACTCTCACTGTCTCTTCCCACCATAATCATTGTGCTACTGGTCAGTCATCTCAAACGTTCACTTATACTTTCTTGATTGTGAAGGAAATTTGGATTACAAAACAAACATGACAAAGGTAAATAACAGGTATAACTGTATTTGATGCAGATTAGCATGGCTATATGACATTAAACCACCCTTTTGTATCTGTTATCTCTTTCCCCTTATGGATCCTTCTAGATAGGAATTTGCTGCCTTTCAGCAAGCTGGTTTATATCCTTACTTTCTCCCCTTTTGTTACAACACGAACAAGATATTTCATTTTACCCATTTTTCCCCCTCTGAGTAATGAGTTCAGTTTCTGCTTTATTTATTCAAATTATAATCTGTTTATATTCAAAAAGGATTTACAGTGATTATCTTTCTAGTTGAATTCCAGGCACCTCATCAAAAATTGCTTTCTCAGGGAAACTTGCTTTATCAATTGGCCCAGAATCCCTTTGACTGAATCCCTCAGAATCTATTTTCTCCCTTCTTCTTTTAGGCGTGGCCTTTTGAATGGCATGATTACCCGCCTCCCTATCACCACCACCACCTGCCATCTGAGTTTACCAATCTCTCTTCTTAAAGTCTTACTGAACTTTGGGTTCGGTTTAGCCCTTAATTTTTTCTAATAATCACAAGTATGCTGACCTTGCCCACTGGATGACAGAGTGAGCCTAAAATACAAAAAGTAGTTAATAAATAGTAATTTTAAAAAATCTCTTAGAAAGAGGCAGGAAAAACTATATGATGGATTCATTTAGCTATTTTAATTTATTTTAAAAGGTTTACTTTAATTGTCGATACATGGACTTAATGCTTATCTTCTCTGGCTATAACAAATAGTTGAGTTTTATTTACTTTCCTTTTTGAGAGACACTTTCTAGATCCTAACTGTTAAATATTAAAATCAAATCTCTTTTTTGAAAAGCTGTTTTTAAGTATGCATGTACATATGGGGGGTATGTGTGTTATAGATTTCTTCAGAGCTCATGCATAGTCAGTGCAAAAGGAAAGAAGATATTTATAAACTCTCGCCGGGCACTCATGAACTGTGGTGAACATGGTAATTGTCTCATGTGCACAGCGTTGTATAAAAAGTTGATCTTCCACTGACCTACCCTTATGGTAAGAAGGACCTCAAGCCTTTTACGCTCACCTTGTAATTTCCTTCAGTTTTGACTGTTTCCTCACTAACATAATCTTCAGATTATGATTTAGCTTCCCCGATGGACTATGGAAAGAGACCCTGTTTCATATGGATGCAGCATTCCAGTTCTTAGGTTGTTGTTAGTTTTTTTTTTACTGTAAATTAATACTGTCGTTCTGATGCCAGAACTGTGTGGGAATTTTAGTTACAGTGAATTAGCTCAACTGCTGATCAAACACTGACATGAGTGAGTCACTGAGCCTTCAAAGCAGAGGACTAGAGCCTGGAACGGGGTCACAGAATGAAGTGCTAGTCAGTACAACCTGCTGTCACTCTCAGCAGCCTTTCCTGGGCCAATTCTGCTGCAACTTCCATCTCCATATTGACATATAAATGTGTTCTCACAAAAAACAATGTTAAGTAGAATGATCGTTTCCTAGATCACCCTTCAAGGTACAGTGTATCCCCAATACTACCAAACTCCCTAAGTCTGGATTCCAATATCTGTGCCCTGTTTGTAAGGACTAAACTCTCAGTACGCTGAGCACCCTGGAGCCCTGAAGCAAGCAGGGAGTAGCTGGAGCTCCAGAGGTGCAGCTGGGCAACTTCTGCAATACTATGATCAGAAGATCTCCTTCTTGAAACTAATAGAATGTTATATGTCACTTATATCTCAATTAAAAATGCATATATCAAATCATTATGTTGTCCACCTGAAACTAATATAATGTTATATGTCACTTATTTTTCAATAAAAAAAGACCTCCTCCTTGCCCCCCTCTCTGGGAATGAACTCTTAGAAGAACTCTATATCAATAAGGTAGAGAAAATATATTCATTGAACTAATATTTATTAAGAACTTGCTTTGTGCTAGTGAGTTACAAAGTAGAACAGCTCCAGCTTTATCAAGGTTATATTCTCATGTCAGCAGGGCATGTGGGGAGCCAAAGAATAAACACATTAACAAATTAGGAAGTTTCATGCGTTAATAAGTCCTGTGAAGACAGTCAAATGGGAAGGTGTTATAGAGAAAGACTGGGGGAAAAAAATACCACTAAGGGGAAGATGACCAGAAAATAACTTCTGGAATGGAGACAATGAAGTCTCAACCTGAATAATGATGATCTAGGGGCTGCACATGTGATAGAAATTCAGATGGCCAGTGTGGCCAGAGGATGGGGAGCCTGGTGGAAGATGGTGTGAAATATAGCCAGAGGCTAAAGGATGTAAGCCAGTGGAGACAAAAGTGAGGAGTTTGGATTTATTTTAGTTTCAGGTTTATTAGAAGGTTTAAGCAAAGTAACAAGAGCCCAATCTCCATTTTAAAAACTATAACTCTGGCTGTTATATTGGTATGAATTCTAACAAGGTAAATGTAGAAACAAATGTTCAAGTAAGAAGCAACATCCATGGCTCTGGGAAGCAATGATGATGTCTTAGGTTATTGTAAAATGGAGGTTGAGGAAAGAGACCTGGATGGAATATAGTTTGGTTTGGTCAGAGGCAGCAAGACTAGCTGAGAAATGAGATGCAGGGACGAAAGATGTGTGGCTCTTTCTGTGTTGATATATAAGCAACTGGGTGGTTTGTGGTTCCATTTAATTAGAGGTGGTAGACGATGAGAGGAACAGATTTGAGGGGGCTGGAGGAAGCTAGGGAAATAAGAGTTCCTTTTTGGCTAATTTAAGTCTTAATTGGTTCTTAAACGTCTAGCGGTAGGAATAATCAGAGCAGAGCCCACTGTCTGATTTTCAAGATAGACATGGGGTGTCGATGTAAATTAGTGTATCGGCAGCATGTAGATAGTTCTAAGCTTTGGGACTGGATAAAATCACATAGGAAGAGGGTTTATACGGAGAAGATAAGAGGCTGAGACCTAAATTACTCCAAAATTTAGAAATCAGATAAGGGAAAGGAGCCAGAAAAGAAGATGGAGAAGAAGCAACCAATGAGGTAGAAGGCCACTAAGGAAATTTGCTAACGTTGAAGCCAACAGAAAGTATTTTAAGGAGAGAGAAAACCAATCAAATACAAATAAGAGATTGAGTAAGATCATCATGGAGAAATGGCCATTGGATTTCACAAGTGAAGGTTAATGGGACTTGGAAAGTTCACTTTTTTAAGATATTATATCTGATGACAGGAATATGATGTACCGCTTTTTCTATTTAAATTTCATAACCAGTCCAATGTTGAAAAAAATTAAGTGGAAAAAAAGTGTTATCTAGACTATAAAATTCAGCATGGAAACGTTGACTATAAATAAATGTAAAGAACAATGCCATGTGATATAAAGGACAAGTTAAACAGTTCTCATTACATCATCTAGCTTAAAATATTTTCCAGTCAAAGCAATTTGTAAATGTTAGAGTCAATTTCTGCAAAGTTGAAAGGTAATTTTTATACTCAGATATTCATAATGTCTAGTTTATTGAAGTCTTAAGCCATGTATATTTTAGCCATGAAGTAGAGATACATTGGTCCAAAAAATCATTTGAGTTAAAGCTGAAAACTATTTGTAGCAGATAGAAATAACTTTCTATGACTTAATATATTTTTTTCTCTAACCCAAGGTATGGTGACATGGTACCAAAAACCATAGCAGGGAAGATTTTTGGATCCATCTGTTCGCTGAGCGGGGTCTTGGTCATTGCTCTGCCTGTCCCAGTGATTGTATCCAACTTCAGTCGAATCTACCACCAAAATCAACGAGCAGACAAACGGAGAGCACAAAAGGTGTGTATTCAGTTCTGTGCAACCACGATTTAGTGTCTCCCATTTTGTATAGTAAGCTTTAAAATCCCCTACTGGCTATTCAGTGTTGTGGATTTGGTCGATAGTTGCATCAGTCAGCACAAGCTAAATTATACTATAGTAAAAAAGAACCTTAATACCTTAGTGGCTTAAAGCAACAAGGAGTATTTCTTAATCATGCTACAGATTGGTCTGGTGATAGAAACTCCATCTTGACAATGTGCATCTGCAATCATTCAAGCAGGGGTAAAAGGACATGATGAATCACACACTGACTCCTAAAACTTCCTCCTGGAAATGGGCCAAATCACTCCCATCTCTACTGCCTTAACCAAAGTAAGTCACATAGCCGTGTGTGACTTCAAAACAGGCAGGAAAAGACAATCCTCCTGTGCAACCAGAGACAGAAGGAAAGAAATATTTGGTGAACAGCACTAATGATAGTGGTAAAATCAAAGATAGATTCTTGGCAAATTTTATTAGAATCAGATTTCTTGATCTGATTCATTTAGTCTCTGTCCATCAGGGATCAAGCTGGTTCCAGTAGACAGGGGCTATTAAAGGGCACCAAAATATGTCTCAGATATCCAACATAGTTGACACAGGAAGTAGAAGAAATTTGATCATTAGTAGCTGAGTTTTATTTTTGGCCCAGCAGTTTACTGTTTCTCTGAACTTCACATCAATGAACTAATCTCAGAGTAAACAGGTTGTATACTCATTTGTGAAAGCAGGAAAACAATCCCTACATCGCAATAAGATTAAGATTATATGTAACTGTATATAAATATATATAAGCATATCATAATATTAACAAGATTTAACATTTACTGGTGGCTTACTATGTGCCAGGTATTTGTTTGATTTTTTAAAATAATTCATATAGTCTTCTCAACAAGCCTAGAAGTTAGTTACCATTATTATTCCTATTTTGTAGATGAGAATTCTAAACTACCCAGGATTTGAGAAATTCTAAGGTTGCATACCTAAAAAATTGGAGAACTCTCACTCAATCCAATCTGGCTTCCAGGTTCATACACTTGAACACTAAGATAGATGCCTCTCAGAAAAACTGACTACAAGAGGGAGAGGATATGGGGATATATGTATACTACAGCTGATTCACTTTGTTATACAGCAAAAACTAACACACCATTGTAAAGCAATTATACTCTGATAAAGATGTTAAAAAAAAGAAAAACTGACTAAATGTCAGCACACTTTCCCTCCCCATTCTTTGTCAAAATAATCACCTTGAAAGTCAGGGCCCTTGTTACTTAAAAATAATTATGGAAATCTCTTTTACAGTTTCCTTAAGGCTATGGTGCTAGATTTCCAGGATTCTTCATGGATACTGTATCATGTCCTTTAAGAATAGATTTATTTTTTTAATATCAAAAAAAACAATCATAACCATGACTAAAGTGGATGTACAGTACAGGTATAACTCTAAAATATCATGAGAGATTTTGGTACAGTTCATAACTGGCTTTGTATGTAGTTCTAAACAGGATTTTAAACATGCTTTCAAACAATGTTGATCTCTTTAGTAAAGCAAAAAGTATACTTTATACTTCATACAGTATAAAATATAAAACCTCATAAAGTAACTCTTTGGAAAGTTCAGGTTAATCAACGTGGTCACACAGCATGTTGTCCTGAGAATTTGTTGACATCCATTGTCAGAGGTCTGCTTCCTTTAGCAAAGAATCACTCTTTTAGCCTTGTAGTTTCTTGCTTTATGGAATGCCCCATTTTTGGACAAGTATCCAGCCTTTAACTAATTATTGTAGAGAATAATAATAAATAAAACTGATAATCCAATAAACAAGGCACCCTCTGGGCAGTTGTAGTCTCAGGCAGGGCATACTTTCACAAGCAGAGATGGAGGAATTTTGGCCACAGTTGGCCTCCATCAGGGCTTGTCATGTACCACAGCTGTGGCTCTGCCCACACACTACAGTCTCTCTACTGGGTACACACAAGTGCATTGTTTAAAAATAACAGAAATCCTACAAAAAGCATAGCTCTCCAGCATCCATCCTTCTCCAGTCTAGAAACTTCTTCTTTAATATGAGCCGCCTATCATTCATTTTCTCAATGCCAAAAAAAAAAAAAAGCTACCTGCATGAAAACTGTTCAAAGTACAAATCTGATTTTCAAATAAACCAGTCTTCAAAATATCTGTTCTTTTTTTAAATTTTGTCATCTGCCACAAGCAAATCAATATAGAAAATCTTAGAATGTTTTAGAAGCTTTTTTGTCTAAATAAATTTAGAATGCAAAAATAAATAAATATGATATTTAAAAAGTACACTAAATTGAAAAGCATGTTTTATGAATTTTTTATCTTTAAAGTATCTCCTGTATTCTAAGTTTCTGCCATAATGCAATGAATTTTAATATTGTGACTACTAGTATATAGAAAGCCAAATATAATAACCTAATGTGATATGTCCAGTAAATAGCCTGTGACCAAAAACTGAACATAGCCATCTAAGAAAGAAAGGTAGATATGGAAATAAATAAGTTACTTACCAAGGGATATTTTCTATTTTCCTTCCCAAGAAATTTTTTAAAAATTAATAAACATTTGTTTGGCTAAGATAGTTTCGATTTATCTGGAAATGGGCGATTTGACAAATATCAGAGTTATGCAAAAATAACCAGTTAATTCAGTCAAGCAAGATGTCCATTCAGTAAAAGTGTCAGTCAAGCTGAATAATAAATATTACAAAATGCTTTTTTAGACCAGAATTGTTTATGTTTAGTCCCATTGACAGCACCAAGCTCAAGCAAAACCTTATACACAATTAAAATAAGACAGTCTTGCATATCTGCACTTGCTCTTTTCAATTAAAATAGCAAGTGTTCAGTATCTGAAGAAAAATCCTCTTCTACACATGCACACACACACACACACACACACAAACACACACACCAGAATATAATGGCAGAATATGGAGACATTTAGTCTCTTTTCTTACTCTCTTCAAATTTCTGAATCTTATGTCCCAAGTCCTGCATCCTCAATGTGACTTTCCCTTGACAGACCAACTCATAGTCATTTCTCTCTTCCTCCCAAATCTTACGTCACTTGCTATCTCTATTCTCTATTTGGCAATTCTGTTAGACTTTATTTTGACTTTTATCTTTTTATGAGTATTATCTTCTTAGCCAAAGCTTAATATATCTTGAGAGCATTACCATGTCTCGCATTTTAATGCCTTATACTTATTTCCATTTTTTAATCTGCTATTTCTGGTATTCTGGTTGAAGGCCAGCATTCAGCAGACATTTGGCATGGTGTGCCACAAGACCAAGTAAACCAATGAACTCATATAGTATTGTAGTAAAATGGAAGAAAAGCCGTGAATGAAACTGAGATGGGAGGTTCTTTTTCTAACACAGTACATGACTTAGCAAAATGGCTATTCTGTCTCTAAAACAACTGTTTCTTTTTCCCTAAACTTAGAACTACTTCTGTGGTAGTGGTTGCCATAATATGTAGGTTTTCCATTATGGAAAATATGTCATTTTCCTTTGTTGGACAGTATTTTTCGGTAATGTACGTGTCTCATTTATGAAAGAAAGTAATATTTCCTAATACTGAGGCTAAATGCTTGGAGAATGACATAGGTGAGACTAGTAACTCTGATATAGGCAATATAATTACATGCAGTGGTTGCAAAAAAAAAGAAAAAGAAAGAGGAGGGGAGGGGGGGAGGAGGGGAAGGTTGAGGGAGGAAGGGAACCAAAAAAGACATTGAATGTTCCAGGAGCCCAGTGAGACTTTAGGACTGAAGTTTCAACAATGCCCCTTTCTGGAAACCAAATGTATATTTATATTACTTATTTCTGAATTATTACGTCAATTCTAAGTCATTTCCAAATGTGCTTGTCACTTCCCGTTGTTTTATTGGGTCTGTTCTGAAATCCTGGCTGCACCATACAGCTTGAAGTTAAGCATTTTCTACCTTCCAACTTCATTCTCCAGTACTGTCTCAGTATTTTGAGTCATCTAAACACTATCGTGCCAACCAAGAGTGAAATTTGTCTATTTTTCCCATCACTTATAAATATGATCTTTGTACAGAGTTTTATTTTAACCTGGAATCAGCACACACGAAGAAGAAATTCACAGAGGAAGAGAGAAGGGATGGGATTGAAGCCAGATGATATCTTAATGCTATTCTGAGTCCTTCCAACTCTCTGTGCTACTGTCAAATGCTGTGGGTGTGGGTAAAAGGGCACCTTGGTACAACTGTGGAGGGAAGTTTGGTAAAACCTTTCAAACAAAACAAACACACACGCCCTTTGATCCAGGAATAATGCTGCTTCTAGAAATCTGTCTTGCAGATCGGCTCATCATGATGTTCCAGGCAGGCAACATTGCTTGTAGTAGCAAAAAATGCCTTAAAAATTAATTGTGGTTGGCCTGCTAGCTAAATGATGCTTCTCATTCCTACAGTGGTATATTACACAACCCTAAATAAATGAGGTGGCTTTATGTAGATATGGGAGGAGTCCCACTTGTACTAAATGAAAACAGCTGAGTGCAGAAGAGTGTGCAGCATATTCTCCCGAGTAAAAATGTATGCGTATATACATAGGAATATATATTTGCTTTTATATGTCTAGAATATTTCTGGTTGACTCTGAAGAACAGGAGTAGGTAAGTCCAGAGAGACTTACTTGTTTTTCATGTACTATTGTAGTCTCAAAATTTTTGTCATATGTATATATTCATTTTCCATTTAAAAAATCTAGATAATTAAAATTGTTTTATTAAAAAGAAGATTCCAGGGGCTTCCCTGGTGGTGCAGTGGTTGAGAGTCCGCCTGCCAATGCAGGGGACACAGGTTCGTGCCCCAGTCCAGGAGGATCCCACATGCCACGGAGCGGCTGGGCCCATGAGCCATGGCCGCTGAGCCTGCGTGTCCGGAGCCTGTGCTCCACAACAGGAGAGGCCACAACAGTGAGAGGCCTGCGTACCGCAAAAAAAAAAAAGAATATTTCAGGGCTAGAGACTGAGATAGTCTTCCTCTGGGTTGTTTAGAAAGGGAAAAGACGGAGTCATTACAAGTAAGTTCTTACCCAAGCCACTCCAGTTTCCTCCTTACATACACTCGTTATATGTGTCACACGAACAGAATGGTCACCAAAATAGTGCTTCCCAGAAAATGAAAACCAGACTCATACCATGACAGTCTGGGGCAAATATACAACAGCAGTTTTAAAGTAGAACAGAATATCAGAAGTCCAACCAGTAGACAAAGTGGATAAATTTAGGGTAGTGGTAAATTTTTTTTTTTTTTTTTTAGAGAGCACATGTTATACAGCGTCTACACTGGCCAATTTAACAAAAGAATTGCAAAAAACAGAATTTGATATTTGAGGATGCAGATACAACTGAATAGTTTTCTTTAAAGGAAGGCCTGAAGGAAGGGAGAGGGGAAGGAGAGCGGGAGGGAGGCAGGTAAGAAATAGAGAGGAGAGGGGAGGGGAGGGGTAGGGAAGAGAGGAGGAAAGAGAAAAAAAAAGAAAGGCAGTAGGTTCCTGGAACTTAATTACTAAATTTAAAAAGAACATTAGTTTAAATGAAAAGAAGTTGGCTGTTGGTTTGCTGGGTCTTCATTTCATTAAGTTACTCAGATTGGGATAAGTGAAAATATAAGCCGTACTGCTATTTTTCTCTTGATACAATTGACAGAAACAACACTGAAATAACGTGATCTTACTGTAAAGACTTAATTACAATTCTTAAACGTATAACCCAAATCCAGAGTAGTTCATCAATCTCACTGATATACGTTAACTAAAATAAAGCACTTAAATGGTGAAAGTTTACTTTTCAGTAGTTACATGTGAGAAGCTGGTATGCTTTTAAAAATGTGTACGCTGACAGTAGGATTATATAAGAATGCACTCAGTGTTTTAAGAAATCCAGTCATAGATCTTAATAGGACATTGCTTCTTTTTCTCTTACAGAAAGCCAGACTGGCCAGGATCCGGGCAGCCAAAAGCGGAAGTGCAAACGCTTATATGCAGAGCAAACGGAATGGCTTACTCAGTAACCAACTGCAGGTACAAGTCAAACATTTCTTTTCCTTTAATGTTCAAATTATTGGTGCAATATTGATTTAGTTCTACTTAACCATATAATTTTATTGTGGGTAATTGCGAAAATGGCTATGAAACAACAAAAGTGTCATCTTTTAATAACCTGGCCCTGTAACATCTTTTCTCTTTTTTTTTTTTAAGAGGAAAAAAATGTGTCTTTACTAGAACTATCCACGAAAATTGTTTTCTAACAGTGGCATCCCAGGTGGAATACAATGACTATGTATGTTTAGTATACATATTATGGTTTATAATACCATATTTCCACAAAAACAAACCAGGACTCCTTGGAAAAATAGCCAATTCCATGCCTGTCACCCTGGACCATCTTACTGGCTGGAGGCTAGAAGCTGGGCTATGAAATATTGCCAGTGAATCATGATTCCCATTCATGGTTGGGCAATATTTCTGCACTATCTCACAGAAACTTGGGAAAAGTCAAAAATTCTCAACGACTCAAATACCTAGTTTTTTTTTTTAATTTCAGAATTATGTACGCTCCTTAAAGTTCATTTGAGTGGCGATGTGGCGGTGGGAGGGTTGACATCCTGTCTTGTTTTACTTCTTACTGAAGAGGGAACACCATTCTGTGTTATAAAGTTCACATGGTATGAAATAGAATTTGAGAAACTTTACTTTTACCTCAAAACTCTCTTTTAATTTGTAGGATTCCAATCATTTTTACTTACATAATAGCTTTTGTGTAGGTAAGCATGATGGTGGTTTCAGGATTATCTAAGTACTAGATTAAATATAATTATCCCAGGCTTTCAAAGGTAGCTGGGAGATGAATGAGTAAAAGAAAATTAAATTTTCAGTTCATGGAGGCAAGTCTAAAAGGCCAGATCGCTAATTTGATGAAAACGTAAATGCTGATTATCAAACTCAAAAGCAACTCTTCATTTGATCCATTTTAGTTAAAAAAAATAAAATGCTGCCATTTAATCTCAGGAAATGGGCAAGATCTCTCTGTGGAAATATGTGGCCGAGGTTCTCATTGTTTGCAAATAAAATAGAAAACCCTTTCTTCTCCCTGTTAACAGTCCTCTGAGGATGAGCAAGCCTTTGTTAGCAAATCCGGCTCCAGCTTTGAAACCCAGCACCACCACCTGCTTCACTGCCTGGAAAAAACCACGGTAAGGAAAAGGCAGAACTGCCTGCCCCTGCAACTCAGAGAGTAATCCCACTGGTTTTTGTGAATATTTAATACATCCAAGCACAATTTCACCATCTGTATTACTGCAAAATATACTAAAAACCAAAAAAATCCACAATGATTGAAATTACTTTGAAAGACTGTAGTGACATTTCAACTTAGAAAGTATTTTAGAGACATTAAAATGTTTTCATCCTTGGTGGTAATCTTAACCCTAGGCTAAAATATCAGTTTAATGCAGATGGAAAATTGTCTTCCAATAGCTGACTACAAGTCCTATAAAATATCTTCTCCTGATTCTTAAAATGCTGATTAAACAGAAATAAAAATAATGAAGTTTAAGTGTTCCTGACATCTGGATAAAGGGAATAGCAATAGCAATAGCAATAACAAAATAGAGAATAACTGAATATAAGCATTGCTTTCATTCACAGGTATAATAAACAGAGATTGATAATAAAAACTATCTGTTCTCATAAGAAAAATGACGCATTTAATTACTGGCATACCCCTTGGGGCTGAGGATTCAGTCTGCATTTCTCCACTTGTAAGCTCCCAGTTGGACCGCCTCTTTAACAAAGGCATCTGTTTCCTACTAGCTTGTCAAAAGGGATCACAGCCTGTGACCACAGAGCAGAATAAAACTTTCACCGTATTTGAATCAAGTCTGCTTGTTCACTCACCAGAGACACACATATGTATTCTCAATTCTGACATACTGTCCATCCACTTATTCATATACTTATATAGTCTTTCAACCAACATGTACTACTTGCCTATTATGTGCCAGACAGTGAGCCAGACTCAAGATACACCGTGAAGTCAGGTATGGCCTCTGCCCCCCTTGAGCTGCAAGTTTGGGACAAAACATGGATGTTACTGGAGAAGGACAACTAGCAGGGGAAGCAAAAATGGGGCCCCAGTGGACTGGGGGCAAAGAGGGTGGAGCAAGAGGGTACCAGATCAGGCAAAGCTTCCTGGTGGAACTTGAGTTAAGAACCACAGGACGATTATGAGTTAGTTAAGCAAAGAAATGAAGGGGCTAAAAGTTGATGTAAGCACCTGAGGAAGACTGGAACTTGGCCTAAGAGGAAGTAAAATAACTTGAGGGTGGTCAGAGGAAAGAGGGTACCATGGCACAAGCAGAGGAGCAGAGGAAGGCAGTGGCCAGATTACCTTGTGTTTTGGAGGCACGTAAAGAATTTTGATCTTTATCTCGTAATAAATGGAAAATTATTTGAGGGCTTTAAACAGATTATATTAGTATCTTAAATAAAGATCTATACTTTATTAGGATAACTCTTTGAAAGTTAAATGATAACAATAATCAGATGTAGGTATCCCTATCTTTTTGTTTCTATTTTTATTTTTTGACTATTTTACCTTTTAGGGCTTTTTTCTTCAAAAATTATTTAATACTAATTAATATAGTTTAAATTGAGCTACCTGCAAAAATATACGTCAACCAGCCACAGAATGACTTCTTCCCTTTCAATCACTGATGAGATAAATTAGAATGTCATGCCTTATGACTTGTATTATGTATGTGAAATGTGCATTGTAAAAGAAGAAAACAGATTGTGACTCCATTGTGAGCTATATTAAACTCTATAGAGTTTAATATTTAACATGAAATTCTGTCTTAGCTGATCATATTATCCTCTGGACTCTAAACAGAATGTTAAATTTCATTTACTTCAAAATGCTTGTCTCAGCAAAGAAATGGCAAAATGAGTAACTAAAACAATATTTTTCCCATTAGCCAGTAAATTCCTTCAGTTGTTTTACTAATATTTTAGGATGAGAGATGGTTAAGTGAAATTTGGCATGGACAAAGCCTTCCATTATAAGACTATTCCCAGGCACACAAAGAAAAAAAATAGTAATTGAAGATATTCTTAGTAGTTCAGACCAAAAATGTTTTCCCTTATGTTTCTGAGGTAAGAGTATGGCATAGGCAATTTAGGAAGCAATTCTTTATTAAATATTTTAAAAGCAAATTTTACACTGTGTTTCACTAAGATGTGGTATGTGAAATGATGTCCATCACTGTTGGCTTCTGGGTTAGAGGAACATAGACAGAGATCATGGGTCCAGCCAGTGAGGTATCACAAAGATAAGAATAGAGACCTTAAAAGTTCAGTGCTAACCCATTCTGGGTCAAATATAAAGTGATGCATTCTGATAAATTTATTTTACTTATTGAATGTCTTATTTTACTTATTTAATAAGTCATTTTTCTATACACTGGGAATTTTAGAGGAGCATCTAAAGGAATGGGAATTGTCTTAGTTATCTCATTTTCTAATTAAAAAATATTTTCAATCCCATGTGAAAATATTTGCTAATATATAACAGACAATCTAACTTGGAACATTCTATTAAAATAATCTCTTTCTCATAACTTCAGTCTGTCAGTTTGTTTAAAAATAAAGTACATGTGAATTTACACATTCCCCATGGGTATTATCTGTATTCATTTTTGAGGGTTTCTAATATTTAGTTGATAACTTCCAGATTTTATATTTAACTTAATAAATGATATTTCAAGGTAAAGTTAGTCTATAAACGGATACTAAATCAGTGTGTGTATATCAATCTCAGGGTCTAACTAGAGGGATATTATTTTCACACAAAGGCCAACAAGAAGCTTTGATATTCTAATTATGAAAATGATTTTTTTTACCCATAAGATCGTGTAAATGTACGTGGGCATATCTCATTTCTAAAAAGAAAACTATTCACATCTTTTTTTTCAGAGGTAAAATGCGATAATACTGTAAGTCAACCATACTTCAGGAAAAACAATAAATACATTTTTTTAAGTTAAAATGTGTTTCTGTGCTCTCTTCACATTTCTTACCACTATGGAACAGAATCACGAGTTTGTGGATGAACAAGTCTTTGAAGAAAGCTGCATGGAAGTTGCAACAGTTAATCGTCCTTCAAGTCACAGTCCCTCTGTCTCTTCACAACAAGGCGTCACCAGCACTTGCTGTTCAAGACGACACAAAAAAACTTTCCGCATTCCAAACGCCAACATATCAGGAAGCCACCGAGGCAGTGTGCAAGAACTCAGCACGATTCAGATTAGATGTGTGGAGAGAACCCCGCTATCTAACAGGTACCTGAGATTAATCTGTGTGCATAACACGCCTGTGCTGCTTCTCAGAGCACATCTCCACCTACTGTCATGTTGCCTCTGTGGCAATTAAATCCTAGTTCCTCAGGTCTAGAATGAGGCAAAACTGGTCTGAAACAAGTAGGAAAATTAATCTACTGTAATATTCATTAAGAGTCAAAGGTAGTAGCTGAATCAGTACTAAAAGAATAGAAAGAAGATAAGAAGGTCAGGCACACACAAATGTATTCTTACCTCTTCAACCTCACAACTTTTTCTTGAGCAGATACCTCTACACTCAGGAGTCCCCTAAGTCAACACACATGGCCTGAAATGATAGTCAACACAAGCAAAAGAGACAAATTAAATTGACATTGATATGAATGAAAGGTATTCAACGGCACCCAAAAATATTCAACGTAGTCAATGTCACAGTGAAAAATAAAACTATGCCCAAAGGAATCTTTTGAATCAGTATACAGTTTTGATCATAAAGGTATTTGGGGCCTCAACAAACACAAAACTCAATCCAGTATCAAAAAAAAGATAAGCAAAATGCTGAAATTATTTACCTCTGGTGAGTTTGTGGACAATTTAAGTGAAATTTTTCTATTGGTATTTTCCCTTTGCTTCCGTTTACGTGCTGCTTGTTTTGACCAAAATCATACATGTGTAATAATAAGTATCAATAGTACATTTCAACTAGATAATTCATTATAAAGATGAATTTCTGTCCAAAGAATTTTCCTTTGTTCTTCAAATTAAAAAGCTTATCTTTTCAGATTAGCAATCTATTAATTCAGTGCTACTTCTTTGTGGGCATCCAACAACCTTTGTGGAAAAAAATCAGATGTCTCTGGGATTAAATGGAATATTATTATTCCATTATTATTTCATTGCTCCAATATTAAATGTTGGAGCAATGAAAGATTTCTGTCTCTAAGATATTCTACCTGTATGTTGTTTTACATTTTTTCCAAAACAAAGTAGAAAATGAAGAAGTGTTTATAAAGAAAATCTTAGGACAAACATTTTAATTAAGTTTTCTATGGAAAAAAAGTAGTTTAAAGCTCCTATGTCTACCCTCCTTACTCCTACCCTCTTTCCCCCTCCCTACACACAGTATATAACTCATTCAAGAATACCACTTGGGAAAATGTTTAAGTATTAGTAATGACAAACTTGAGTTCTTAACATTTGGTTGTCACTAAGCTGAGAGCCTAAGGGCCTCATATATCCCAAAGAGACAAGGTAGTAAAGAGATTCTGTGGTCAAAAGAATCGAGGTTTATCCACAGGGTATGCCCCTTTCATGATGGTATCTCAAACCTCTCAGAGGTCCTGTCTGAAAGAAAACTGTTTTACTTTGCTCAACCTAGGCTTTCCAATGCTCACCTGCTCCTCTTTTTTGCATTTTTGTAGAAAACACTTTGAGAAATACTGATTGAACCAAATTCAGCTGGCTTTTAGACATTTATTCGATGTTAATGCCCTAATGTTCACGTTAATTTATCTTAAGGTTTGGTGTTTCATTTTTTTAAACCTTGGTGATTGTTCTTAGCCATTTAAAATGTTACTTATAAACATGAAAACATGTAATCCTCCGTTATTGGGGAAAAAAAATTAAGTAAACAACTCACTTTCTTAAATCTATTTTTTCCTCATCAGCCGATCCAGTTTAAATGCCAAAATGGAAGAGTGTGTTAAACTAAACTGTGAACAACCTTATGTGACTACAGCAATAATAAGCATCCCAACACCTCCAGTAACCACCCCCGAAGGAGATGACAGGCCAGAGTCTCCTGAGTACTCAGGAGGCAACATTGTTAGAGTGTCTGCTCTGTAAGACAATTGGAATCAGGTCCAAGAGAATTTGAGCCCTGGCTGTGGAAAGAATCCCAATGTGGAAGAAAGAAGAAACAATAAACGTTTCGCAGGTGAAAACAACAAAGCAAGGAGGTTGGTAGTGAAACAAAGACAAAGTTTCCAAACTTGAGGATGGAAATAAAACCACCAAATGGCATTTCTAGATGGAGTCTAACCTGTCAAACTGAGAAATAGTCTGTGGCCCTTTGACTTTGTGAATGAGCACAATGAAATGCCGCCTATTGATGCTTCTTATGACCAGAACTCTTTTTTAATAAAATAAATAAAATAAATCTTTGAACATAATGTTCCAGTTGAATGCAAAACAAAAAAATACGGAAAACATTTTGATAAAAATTTTTCCTGTTAAAACCATGAACATTGGCTATGATGAAGATTATTACACATTAAAAAAAAACCTCATACAACACGTTTGTATTGACTAAAGGAAACCATCATAATGCATGCTAGAATTCTTTGGAGCCGTGATCTCAGTTTCCTTACGTTGTCTTCAGAATCGGCATGATAAACTATAATTGTAGAAAGAGGGAATTTCTGTGTACTTACAACAAGCTGATTGTTCATGTTCCATGGTGGGCTGTGCAAATAAACTCCTTTTAGAACTGCAGTATTTCTCATGGGGATGCTCACTAGTAAATCTAAAGTGTTCAGATAATTCAGTATTAATTATTGTTTTACCTTGCACCTAGATACTGTTACAACTGCAATAATTCATTGTACACATGTTGTATCAGGAATCAGGATTTTTTGTTGTTGTATTTCCAGATCTTCTTAGATACAGTAAGACCCACATTCCATAGAAAAACTTCTCGTGTCGCCAGGTTTTAGATACCTTTTTAATCCAAAACCCTTGTGCCATAAATGTTTTTCTGTAATATTCTTTGGTCCACTGTATTCCTGTGACAGTGCATTATTTGTTCCTGTATTTCTATAGCACCTTTCTCTTAGATTTATCATCATCAGCTGGACTAATGTTTTGTAGTTCAAAGGACTTTCCTACTTTTGTATTCTCCAACAAGTTATCTTATAAGTAGATTATCATCATCATCAATCCCCTTGTCAAAAATCAGGAAAAAAAGGAGTTGACATCTATGAATTATCTCTAACCTTTCTGCTGTTATGGAAAAGCCCAGATACTGGATATATCATTGTATGTTTCATGAAAAGAATTGGCTGGGATTAGTATCACAGGATCAGTGATCCCAGAATCTCACTGGATGTATTATTTATTTTGCTTTAGATATTGAATACATTTTGAGAATAACTAGCGTGAATTGAAATGCAGAGATAATCTGGAGTGCTTTATGCAGCAATATTTGTTGAAAGCATGCTTTCTACGCCACTGGGGAAGGCAGCACAGATTTGTCTCAGAAAGGTTCCTGCATATTGCAAGGAGCAATTTTCTCCTCTAAATCAGGAGGACAGGAGTTTGATGATGCAAAATTGAGCTCTATGTACATTTAACTGAAAAGTCTTGATATCTTTTCACCTTTAAAATATATCAGCAGACATGTCTGCACGTGACAGTGTAAAAAAGTTTTATGTCCAGTGAAAAGTTTTGTTCATTCCAAACCACCACTGTAAGGAATAAAGTTTAGCTTCAATACATGGAAAGAGTTAATAATTATCCCTCTACTATAGAGATTTTAAAATGCTTGTCATAATTTATCATAAAAAGGAAATAATCCAACCATTTTCAAGTAAAGCCAGAAATTCTTGCTTCCCCTTTCTAGACTAGCTTCCAGAACAATGCTGTGCACACAGTAGATTTATAAACACTTGCTGAGTGAAAGTCAGATAAACTCTACTATCTCACGGGAAGAACTGGCTTTATTCCTAGTATGTCTTTTTAAAAGTTACTAATCTTCCTGAAGCGTGAATATTAATAATTATATTAACACCTGCCTCATGTCACTTTATGCTTCTAGGGCAAATATATAGTGAAACTTCTTTGATGGCATTTGTTGAAAAACTTTTTTTAAAGTAGGCTAAAGAAAACTCAATCAGGAATACTTAGGTCCTCTGATTCCCAATGAAAAGTTCTATTTTCATGTTCTTAATATTACATTTAAAAATGCAGTTAGATTATTTCTGTTGCAATTCTGCCTCCTTTTCAACTTATCATTTATCCAGAACTATTAATTTCTTTAGACTTTCGGAAAAGAAAAAAAATTTTTGGTGTTTTAGGTGATTTAAAAATATACTGTGTTGGTGGTGAATGACTACTGATGACTGTGCTAAGTGCATCTGTATTGTAAGTGAAATGTAATTATTTCTGTGTGCCATATGGAGTAACCAAGGTCATTGTTTTTGACAATTTTGTTTGAAATTCGTATATCTTATTTCAAAGGATAGCATAATATCTGCATTATGCTGGAAAAAATAGACCTTTGGAAAATACTTAAATAAAACATGTGCATGCTTGAACAGGACAGGGTTGACTGTTGCCCTTTTTTTTTTGTAGACTTCCTTCCTTTCCAAAATCTAGGGTGTACTACACTCTTCATGCATATTTTGGAGAAGCCTGTAACATGGACAGACTCAAAGAACCCATCCATCGTGTGTGACACAAATCTACTCTAAATGGTGGAGATAATAATTTTCTGCCAACAATGGGAATTTAAGCAGAGACTTCAATAGGGAAGTTAATATCATTTAAAGATAAAAGAGTGCCACTGCTTTAAATAGTCATTTTTGGAAATATCTTGGCAACTACACCTCCATAGCTACTAACTATGATAATATAAAGTGTATTGCAAGGTTTTACTGGTTATTAAAAAAAGATAGTCGGGTTAAAATCAGTTGTTTTTTTATATATGATATTTTCAAGTAGAATGCTTTCTTCAGTGTGTGACCCACAGTTATTAGCCTGTACCCTAAACGCCGCTTGCCTCTTGCACAGTGTCGACCAGAGAGAAGTAAGGCTGATACCTGAAACTTATACACTTCTTGATCACCACTGCTTGAGTTAAGCAAAGAGAAGCTCTGGGGTAATAACTTTGGTCAGAACCCAATTAGATTCTTAGTCAAAGACTCTTTTCTATCTTTGGAAACAGGCAATTTATTTGTCTAGCTATATGTGTGTGTGTATTTGTTTATTTATATTTATACACATACACACAGATTTTTTATTCCTTTTTTAAAAATATACACATACTGATGGTTTCTCTTCAACAGGGGACCAAAAGCAAGAAAATGTTAAGAGATTATTAGAAGAAGGAGAAAGAGTAAGTCATTTAGTTAGTACAGAGAGTGCTTTTAACTAGTGATAACTAGTGAGTCTCTTGAGTGGATAGTCTCCATTTTTTTCTTATTAATCATTTTCCTTTACAGTCCTTGATTTATTGAGATGCCAATCTTGCATTAAAAAGGTTCAACACACTCCCTATTCCTTCAACTTAGTTATAGATTTGATCTGAAAGTAGCCTCCAGGGAGTTATATCAATGACTGCCGACAACATTGCTCAAAAGAATAAAAAGGGTTCTTGATAGATGACTCCTCTGAGTTTTATAAGAAAGCCAACTCCTCTTCCCTAGGGTGTTATTAAAGTGTTTGGTTAACTCACAGGTACAAGAATGGTTATTGGTCAGCACTGTGTAAACTTCATCAGAACTGTCAACACAATCATGTAGGTGACTGTAATTTTTTGAAAAAATAAGAGTTTAAATTATCCACCTGAGCTGGCTGTGTTTAGGGTGGTAAAACAGTCTCCCATAAGTAAGAGAATTGTGACTTTTGAATACCACATTTGCTTAAGACAATTATAATATATATATATATATATATATATGTAGCAAAAAGCTTTTAGAGGAAATAATATAGATCCATAATGTACCTTCTAATCCTGTGTTCCTTACTGCCCACCTTATCTTTTACCTTCTTTCTCTTCAAGCACTAATCATTTTTTTTACTAGATTTACTCCCTCTTCCCCTAATCATTTTCCTTTCTGCTTTTTCTATGGAAATCCAATAAGTAACTAATGTTCATTCTATTTATAACTCTAGTTATTGAGTGCATAGGATGGACTAGAGATTGTGATAGGTGCTGGAGAAATAGCACTCAGGAATCCAGACCAAATCCTCCTCAAGGACTTATGTAGGGGAAAGCAGCTTGAAGTACTCTCTGCTTCACTTTGCTATTCAGAATCCTACACGACAGGTATTCTCCCTTCTGTCATATTGACAGTCATTTTTTTACTTAATCTCCTGAAGATATCTCTTCAACAGAGTTTACATCAGATGGTGTTCTTTGAAGTACTTTCTAAAATCTCCCCATCATGTCATTAAAATCCTCATTCTGTAGGCTATGGTCCTCTTTCTATGGGGGGAGGAGGAGCAAAAAAAGAGCACATGAGTATTTCTAAAGAATGGAAAGCAAGACAAGACAAAGCAAACAGAAAAGGAGGTAGAACTTCACGTTAATGATTTGAGCATTGTAAAAACACAGCCTTTTCCAAGTATCCACTCTGCTCTTCCTACCATAGTTTCAAAAGGTGTGAAGAAAGCTATTAAAACAGTTTTACAGGGCTTCCTTGGTGGCGCAGTGGTTGAGAGTCCGCCTGCCGATGCAGGGGACACGGGTTCGTGCCCCAGTTTGGGAAGATCCCACATGCCGCGGAGCGGCTGGGTCTGTGCGCCATGGCCGCTGAGCCTGCGCATCCGGAGCCTGTGCTCCGCAACGGGAGAGGCCACAGCAGTGAAGAAGCCCGCGTACCACAAAAAAAAAAAAAAAAAAAAAAAAACAGTTTTACGGGAAGAGTACCACACAGTGCTGTTGTGAATCCTAACACCACACCTCAAATTAGTTCATCTGACTATTCCCATTGAGATGTGTGTGAGAATGGCACAACAGAGCAGTAAGTCTAGAAAGAAAGGGAAGTTTATAATTAGTGGCACTCACCAAAAAGGTGGGCCAAGGTGGTCTATGTTAGTTCCAAAACATGGGGCTGGCTGAAGAAGGGTATTAAAGGATGGGACCAAAGATGTAGACAGAGATTTGGAGGAACCCTAGAAGACAAGGGTTGGGGGCATTGACAAGGGCTACAAGGTGATAGAGCAGCATCCTTGGGTTTTGATTCTAATTGACAATTCAACATTTTTTTTGGGTTTGATCAAGTTAATTCCTTTGTTAGAGCTACACATTACAACACCAAAAGGTATTTATCTTAACCTATTATCAGTTTCTAATATTTAAACATTGATAAATTGCTCGGAGATCTCCCAAGCTCCCTGTACAACAGAGAATGAAACCCTCAAATAGCAGAGTAAGGAACTGATACTAAGAAATGGGAGAGCTAAAAGAGCCGAAGCATGGACCTTGACCTTGGATAGATGAATCTGTTCGATTTCCTTATCAGAGGCACTGGATATAAAAATTTCAAAAGTAAAAATGTCACACACAACATTACATAGGGCTTAATGTGGACTTAATGTGCTTTATTTTTATTCTCAGCCAACCTCGTAAGAAATCAATGTACAAACCATAGAGGAAAAATTCTAATGCATTCTTTTCAATATACAGGTTCTTTCTTCTATAGATTCAAAATGGGCACTAAATAACAATGATTATAACAACCATGAAAAGATAACAATAATAATGACTGATAATTTTTATTTAGTCCTAAATATATGCCAGTCACTGTGCTAATCACTTTACATGCATCAATCCATTAATTACATGTATTAATCTAAGCTCTGTATTGGCCACATTCTGGTTGAGAAAACTTTAACACTGAAAACTGATGGATCTGGGTTTTCCTAGTTCAAATAATATAAAATTTTAAACTAAATCACAGAGTTCTATTTTGTAGAAATATTGATGCTATTTCTTTTCCTAGAGTAAAAGAGAAATTTTCTTAAATGGAGGTAGGAGGAAGTCTAATTATATCCCTGCTCTAATGGCTAGAATGTCGTTATCAAAGACGATCAATTTTTCTTTCCATTTTCTTTGATCTAAGTTTTTTTCTTATCTTGAAAAATGTTCTATTAGTAAATATTCCTGATTGACTCTTGGTGAATTAAAATAAAAATGGAACCCAGCTGGGAAATATAGTGCTGTCCTAGTTGACAAAGATTTTCTAACAACTCCGTATCAGCATAGCAAACATATTGAGTTAATTTTCCAGGAACAGAGAGAATTATGTGTTAGAGCATACATCATCTCTTGCTCACTCCCCTTCTTGAACAAGGCTTGCCAAAATTCTCAAGGTTGTTGGTCAGGGCTGTAGTTACATGTGCAGCATCTAATTGGCCCATAGTCCACATCCCAGAGGCTTATAATAACAGAACATTTTAGAATTAAGGTCAAAACCGCAATTCCCACCCTTCATTATCTTTTGTATCTTCCTCAAATTCCTGCAGGCAAAAACTCTGGAGGACGATAATGAAATGCCTATTGACATTTAATACCACATACAAAATAAGGCACAGAAATATTCAGATAGGCAAAGTGATGGCATAAATCAGTATTCCAAGTTAATATGATACGATTAAAAATATTTTTGGATTTTTCCATCCTCACAAAGAATTCCAAACTTTTTCTGTAGGTAGTTGATAGCTTTTATTTTCTCCTAATAAAATAGAAAGCTTTAGGAAAGGTGTAAACACAGACATTTGATTTATATTGAACTGTAGAAAATTTAATGTACCTTTTAAAATGGTACTTGGGATATTAAAATGGTACTTGGGATATAACTGTTTGTCATAAAACTTCTTTGGGCTTCATCGTTTGCATGTTTTATGTTCCAAAATAACACTGGCCTATTAATAATTTCTTTTTACCTTCCACTTCAATCTTTCCTTTCCTATTTCTCAAAAGGTAAATATTATTACTCCCTGGGAGTATTAATGTTGTGTCCAAAACTTTCTTTACATGAAAAATTAATGTACAATTATTATTAAAAAGAAAAGTATAGGAATATTAATATTACACATGGCCTATCATTTTCAAATCCTACTGAACATGATAAATTATAAAAATTTACTTCCATGAAATAGTAAAATTTCTCCAAATTGTCTTACAGGAGGATAAAAATTCTCATTTCTGTTTTTTCCAAAGTAGGAATATATAGCAGGTGAACTCAAATATAAAAGTCAAGCTATATTTTGAAAAGGAGACATATATATAGTATCAGACAGCTCCACTAGTATCTAAAACAAAATGCATTTATTCATCCAAGTGTGCACGAGCCCACTAATGAGAGACTAAGAAAGAAATGGGGCCATGAGTGACTGAGGAACCTGAAACTGTATACGGTTTGAAAGATAATAGAGTTTGAAAGACCAGAAGAATTCAACGCCATGTCAGTTTCTTTCACTATCTTACCTAGAATTCAGGTCATTGGTAAAGATTCTAAGAATTTAGTTCAATTACTGCAGTTATTTACTATTAGATATAGACTATCAATTTTGTAGGATTATTTGAAATTAATTCAAAACATTTCCCCCATCATCTATAGCCTCAAGTTATAATAAGTATCTCAACCGAAATTTAGAATGAATGTTAAAATGATTATAATAAACTCAATTTAAGAGAATAATGCTAAGGCCATAAGTCAAAAAGTGAGGTTATCAATGCTTCAGTTTATAGTGTCTGAGTGTCTCTGATTCTGATTGAATATGTTTCTATAATAATCCCTGACCATAGTCAAAATTTAAATACAAATGAACTTCAGAGTGACTATCGTTCATTTTTAATTAGCTGTACTTCCCTTCTCCTAATAGAGAAAAATTATGTTATTTCTTCTCATAACAGAGAAAAATATATTCAACAACCAAAACACACTTTAGAGCACAGCCTCAACAAACAGTTTTTCACAATATAAGGGAAAGTCAAACAAATAAGTTAACTTAAGCATCCAGTGCATTTCTCATAATAGAAACATGTAAAGTAATATGAAAATATAAGTTCTTAGGAAATTTCTTATATATACATTTCTATTTTTAATCAATTTATGTAGTGGTTTTCTTATGAAATTTATGTAGTGGTTTTCTTATGAAATCTTTTGTGTCTCAGATAAAACTCAGGAGAGAAAATGTGGGAGGGAGAGAGTGAGCACACACACACATACACACACACAGGCAGAATGTGGAGTTCCATTTATTTTACTACCTGATGTATTTTAATGAAATGTGGAAGGAAACTTTTTCTTGACAGTAATCGTTTCTTCAGGTGTTTTTTTCTCTGTTGGTTGTAGAAATTATAATGTAGTAATGTCTAGGCTTTTTAAGTGAATCTTCCTGAAAAGAACAACCAAAGAAACATTCTTAGGATTACCAAACAACATTGTCTTTTTTCTAAAGCTTCAATGCATAGAATGTCTGAAACTGCAGGTTAGCTAGAACAGGGGAAAATAAGATAGCAGATTTTGAGTATACACATGAAAAAGAGAAACCCTTTGCTTATTAACTTGCACATGTATTGAGAATCTGTCCCTTTTTAGGTTACTTTAAAGTAAAGCAACAGATAGGTTTTTTTAATGTTTTAATTCATTTCTTAGCTAAATTTATTTTAAACTTTAAGTAATTACGTCTGATATTGAGGTTGTGAAAAGCAAACTATCCTTCTATTGTATTACCATGAAATTAAAAAGGACACTAAGAACTTCAAATTCTTGTTTTCAAAATGTATCTATGAGCTCCTGCCTTATTCTTCCTACTTTTCAAGGGGCTAAGCCAATTTATCTGGGCTTTATAATTTATAAGGTTCACAGATGTACACACATGCCCACATTCTCCAGTCCACGTTAGTCGTTGTATATGACACTATGTGGAGAACTGTGGACACACTCAGAGGCAGGAAGAAAAGTCCCCTCACTCAAAGGGAATGTTAATGCATCCTGAATATTAAACAGTGAAGATGCAACTCAAGAAAGTTGTGTGAAGACCCCTTAATGCATAGTTTAATGGCCATAGCTTCAAATGATATAAATTACAAGAGATTTTCTAACAAAGAAGTGGGTCTTTTAAGGAATGATTCTTGCATTATACTTCAGCTATGACAAAAACAGTTCTGCAAAGAGGCATAATGACTCTCAGGCTATCGAGGTAGCCATTCTATTCATTCATTTTCTTTGTGAGCACATTGTACGTTCCAGACAGTGTGTTAGGTGCTGGGATAAAACAATGACAAGATCCTGTTCTTGTTGGTATTGTAGGGATGGAAAAATCATTTCCCTCTACCCTTCTGAGTTCTTGGCTGAGACCCGTTGTAACAAAACATAGAGTAACAAGAGAAAAGCAAGCAAAGAAAAATAAAGAAGTTTCTTAACAGTATACCTCATGTATATATGTGAGATACTCAGAGAAAATGAGTGAACCCCCTAGGTGGCCTAGAATTCAGGATTAAATACCACCTTAATAGGGAAAGAGAGGAGTGGGATGTAGGCCTCTTAGGGGACAGTAGACGATTTTTAGGAAAGATAAATGGGCCCTTAGAAGAATAGATGGAAGTGGTGATCGTTTATGACAAAGTGTGTCTGGATGTGGGGCAGACTTCTAGTCTCCTCTTCTGTGACAAGACTCAGTCCTCCCCAGTTGAAGAAATGCCCGGGGAGGAGAAATGATGACAATTGAGTTGCTTTTGGAGGCTCTATCTTTTCTTTTTTTTTTTTTTTTTTTTTGCGGTACGCGGGCCTCTCACTGTTGTGGCCTCTCCCGTTGCGGAGCACAGGCTCCAGACGCGCAGGCCCAGCGGCCATGGCTCACGGGCCCAGCCACTCCGCAGCATGTGGGATCCTCCCGGACCGGGGCACGAACCCGTGTCCCCTGCATCGGCAGGCAGACTCCCAACCACTGCGCCACCAGGGAAGCCCCAAGAACCTATCTATTTGATTTCAGTAAAATTCATGGGTTTTAATTTTTCCCTTATACTACCTGTTATTTCAGGCCTTTATATGATCCGGGAGTGAAATTTTTCTGGGTATTTTAAGGAAATCAACAGTTTATCATTCTTGGTTCCTATTTCTTTCCCTTTCATAGTGAAGTGCCAAAATAAAGGTCTTTCAGTGAAAATGACAGCTAATATTTATTCATGAAGCAGGCAACATGAGCCATTCACTTCATTTCAAGTCTCTGCAACAGCTTTGGAGTTGGAGTTAGGAAAAACATTTTCCAAGCAAGGAAACTAACTAGGCCTGGGCCACAGCACCAGTGAATGATTAAGATGGAACTAAACCCAGGTCGGCTACAAAGCACGTGCACGTCCTCCCTCCAACAGAGTCTCTCCTTTTGTTAACAGTAAAATTAAATAGTATCAAATCTGCATGTAACTCACAATTCTGGATTTCATCACTTAAAGGCAACCGATCTAGGAACAGCTTGTGACTTGCTTATCTCTGCATTGTGTTTTCGTCCCTGAAATGAAGAAGTACTTGCATCAGCCGTAGTTCATTCATTCACTTCATTAATTCAACAGATACTGATTAAGCACTGCTGTGCTAGACACTTGAAATAAGACAACGGACAAGACAAATACGATTCCCATCATCACAGTGTTTGCATCTAGTTGAAAAGACTATCATTAAGCAAATAAAGACACAGATAATATATAATTGCAAATTGTTAAGATTCAAAGTCCAGAAAAGTTCTCTTTGAGGACATATCTACTGGGTCTCAAAAGAGAGAAGTGGGAATTATCCAAAAAAGGGGAGAAAAACATTCCAGGCAGTCCCTAGAAGCAAACTTGAAATGCACAAGAGAGTAAAGCTCTTGAAACATTTGAAAATCCCTTAGAAGGGCTGTGTGGATGAGCCCCAGTGAGTGACAGGGGGAGTGAACACAGGTTGGCCATTGGACATGGCAGAAGACATGTCTGAATTTATAGGCCCTTCCACTTAAGGATTTTGGATTTTGTTCTCCATCCAATGGGAAATCATGAAGAGTTCTGAGCAGAAGAGTGACAGGATCCACTTTGTGCTTTTTAAAGATCACTCTAGTTGCTGTGTGCTGAAGAATCATTTGGAGAAGAGGGCAGGAAAGAAGCAGGAAGACCAATTAGGAACCCATTTCAGTAACTCAAGTGAGAGACGAGGTGTGGCTGATTTAGAGTGGTGTCTGAGAGAACTGGAAAACTTAAGGCACATTTTGGAGTTAATGTCAAAGAGACCTGGGACTTCCCTGGTCGTCCAGTGGTTAAGACTTTGCCTTCCAGTGCAGGGGGTGTGGGTTTGATCCCTGGTTGGGGAGCTAAGATCCCACATGCCTCGAGGCCAAAAAACCAAAACAGAAGCAATAGAAGCAATATTGTAACAAATTCAATAAAGACTTAAAAAAATGGTCCACATCAAAAACAAAAAATCTAAAAAAAAAGTCAAGGAGACTTGGAAATAACTGGTGTCAGCATGAGAAAATTCTAAGAAAGCTGTCAATTTCTGATTTAAGTAACTGAGTGGAAGAAAGTGTCATTTGCTGAGACAATCAGGAGTTTTGCTTTGAACATGTTATGAATCATGTAAGGAGCAGTAGAAATAATAGCAGTCAGAAGGAGAATTGGTAAATATTATTAAATGTTTACTATATGCCAGGCACAGTTTCTAAGTGCTTTAAATGTATTTATTTATTTATCATCAGAAAAGCCCTATAAAGTATACATAGACAAAAAAGCAGAGGCACAGAATGGTCGCAAACTTACGCAGAGTCACACAGCAAATAAATTGCGAGATTGGGATTGAACCCCAACTTTCTGACTCCGACAATGAAGCCTGAACAACTCCAGGGATCTCTCTCTTTGGTCTTTAAGTAAGCAGTCAGATAGCAGAGTACACAGCACAATAGAGGATTCACTGCAGAGTTATTCACTGGGGAATCAACATCACAGAGGAGGTATTTAAATTCAAGGGGATGGAACAAAGTGTAGAAGAAGAGAGGGATCCCTGGAATGATCCAGGAGGAGCTACAAAGTAGTCTGAGAAATAGCAGCCTGAGAGACAGGAGGAAGCTGGCTGAGTGTAGAGGGATTTCAAGAAGAAAAGAAGGCTCAACTCACTGAATGCTGCTGGAATGTCTAGGAAGGTAAGAGGAGAAAGAGTTTGGGTGATCTGGTACCACAGTGGGCATCACTGAACTGAACAAAAGTACATGATGTGACGTGGTGAGAGCAAAACGTAGACTGCATTAGAGACTGGAACTGGAGAAAACATTCTGGAACTGCTTGGCTCCGAAGCACAGCTCAGAGATGAAGAGATTTCTAAGAGGAATATGGGGTAAAAGGAGGTGTTTTTTTAATTTTCTCAGCTTAAATGGATATAATACATGTTCCAGTCTTGGTAAGAAATATCTAGTAGATAGAAAAACAAAGGTTGAAGTTGCAGGAAAAAGAGGAGAAATGTAAAGAGTGAGGAAAGGGAAGCATGGAGTCAGAGTGCAGGAGAAGGACCAGGCCCTGGATGGGAGCAGGACGGCTTCCTCTGGGGCACCAATGGGCACCTCTCTGAAAGTTTCCCTGGGTGCCCATGTGTGACAGACACGGAATAGTGACGGAAAATGCTCCCTCGCTGTCCTCTTCTTGTGGACCCCAAGGAATTGCTGTGTCTCATGGGAACAAGCTTGACCTTCCATTGTTCTGAATAAAAGGAGGAATGACTTTCTAAAGAGCACCCAGAAATCTCTGAAGCACAAAACCATACCAGGCACGGATAGCACTCAGCAAAATTTGGGAACAAATGACTTTTGCATTGTTCTTTTTTTTTTTTTTTTTTCTATCTTCCTTCTCTGTGCTCTCTTTCATTCCCCAGAGTGGCCCAGTTCTACAGATGAGAAGGAATCCCTGTGATCCAGGGAGATAATTCAGGAGATGTCACCTGAGTCAGCAAACCACCCACCCACCACCCAAGGGTCCCTGGGTCTCCTTTTCTGAGACCCCTGCACTCACTCTTACCTCTGGCTGTTGTCAGCAAGTGCTGGGTGGAACACAGTCTAATTAATCATAACTCACAAGAAGATACAGATGATGGATGCAACTCCCAGGATATTTGCAGTTGAAAAGAAACCACTTAAACTTAATGTATCTCTAGAGAAATATTAATATTGAGAGAGAAGATATCTGTGATCCCTGAGTTTTCTCAAGGGAGCCGTCTATTCTGCCTAATCTGTCTATCAATCAAGATGGCCCTGTATACACCAGACACACCACATACACACATGAAGGTGCGCACACACACACACAGACATGTACATATACTCAGACACACACTAAGACACATTCCCAGACACGCACTAACATATCGAGATACACATACATTATACACACCCACAGAACATGCACACAAACACACATATACACACAAACACACACAAACACAGATGCCCACAGTGTATGCTGACATACCTGGGTATGTGTATGGTGTATGGTGTATGTACTGTGTATGGTGAAGACCCGTGTGGCTGGCTAGTAGGCAGAGACAAGAAAATGTAGAAAATTCTAAGTCAGAGCAAACACTTTGGGTTTGTCATTCTAAGTGGAATAGAAAGCCATTATAAGAGTTTTAAATGCAGGCGTGACAAGAACTGATTTTATTTTCAAAATACCGCCATGGCTGGACTCCGGAGAATACTTACAAGGATCAGAGAAGAAGCAGAGAAACCTCTTAGGAGGCCATTGCAGTGGTCCAGGTGAGAAGAGAGCTATCTCAGGCTACAGTGGGAACAGTGGAGATGGAGATAGTGGTAGATCCAGGAAAGACCCTGAAGGAAGTGCCGGCAGGACTTGCTGAGGGCTTAGACATGAGACGGGGAAAAGCTTAAACAACTGGGTGGATTTACTGAAAACGGGGAGGCTGGGAGAGAACTCTGAAAGCAAGACTTCTGTTAGCCATGGTACGTTTTAAACTCTTGGGATCATTGTGGAAATGTGAAGGAGGAGCTGGATATATAAAACCCGAACTACCAGGAGAGGTCAGGGCTGAAGACAGAAACATAAGAATTTTGAGAATAGGGATGGGGTTTGGAGCGTGGTACTAGAGGATGGTGGGAAGGTGAGCGTGCACGGAAAGCAGAGCTCTGAGTAGCTGGGGACCGTCCAGCGTTTGAAGGCAAACAGAGAAGGAGGGGCAGCAAAGAAAGGAGAAGAAACTCTCAGGGAAGGATGAGAGTTTCATCCTGGGTGAGTTTTCTCGCTCATTCTCACTCTCTCTCAGGCCACTTGCCCTGAAGCAAGCTGGCTGCTGTGCTGTGAGGTGACTGACATAGAGAGGACAGTGGACAGCTGGTCTCAACCTGCCAGTCATTTAAGTAAACCTACCTGGAATTAGATACTTTGTTCCCAGTCAAACCTCCAAATAACTGCTTTGTCATCCAATGTCTTCATAAGAGACCCTGAGCTAGACCTACCCGGTTGAGCAGCTCTCAGAAATTGTGAGATAATAAATATTTGTTGTTTTAAGCCACTACGTTTTTTTTTTTTTTTGGATTTTTTTTTTTTTTTTTTTTTTTTTTGCGGTACGCGGGCCTCTCACTGTTGTGGCCTCTCCCGTTGCGGAGCACAGGCTCCGGACGCGCAGGCTCAGCGGCCATGGCTCACGGGGCCCAGCTGCTCCGCGTCATGTGTGATCTTCCCGGACCAGAGCACGAACCCGTGTCCCCTGCATCGGCAGGCGGACTCTCAACCACTGCGCCACCAGGGAAGCCCCCACTACGTTTTTTTAAAATTGAGGTATAGTTGATTTACAATCTTGTTTTAGTTTCTGCAAAGTGATTCCGTTTTATATATATTCTTTTTCAGATTCTTTCCCCCTATAGGTTATTACAAACTATTGAGTAGAGTTCCCTGTGCTATATAGTAGGTCCTTGTTGGTTATCTATTTTGTATGTAGTAGTGTGTATATGTTAATCCCAAACCCCTAATTTATCCCTCCCCCACTTTCCCCTTTGGTAACTAAGCCACTGACTGAGTTTTGTGCTTAGCATGTTAGGAAACAATAGTTAACTAATTCCTCAGCATAGAAGACAGAAAATGCTGTGTAACTGTGTGTAATAAGCTTCCCCTCTACTGTTCTTACTGCTTTACTCTGAAGAGAAAAAAAAAAAATCATATCTGCTAAGCGTATTTGGAGGGACCAGAATTGATAACATCTTTTATCCACACAGAAATGAACCCTTGTGGCATGGATCCATGTGTGGGCAACATCTTCCACCTTCTGCTATTTTTGGTCAAAGTACTACCTACCTGAATCAGTGTTTCTGGTGATGAAACACAACCCCATAGGGTCAATATACTGTGTTTCATAAAGGATTCCCAAAAGGAACTGCTTTAAACGTTTCCCAATCTCCCTAAAATTGGAAGGTGAAGACCAAGAAAACACGGAAAGAGTAAGGAGAGTGAAGAGTCGGGGAGATGGAAAGGAAAAACCCAGAAGCCCAGACTCTACCACCACCCGGCTGTGAGACCTGGGAAATGTATCCAGCCTTTGCGTCTCAATGTGTACATCTCTGAAATGAACTTCTGCCCAGAGAGGTGAGAGGAGTAAATAAAATAAAATAAGTGCAAAGCCCTTTCAAATGACAAGGTTTTAGGACAATCCTGTCTACTCCCTCTGTTAGTGGTGTGTTGATAAAAATAGCTGATTAGAGGTCAGTGGTTTGTTTGAGGATAGAATACATTTATTCAGGTGACCCTGAATGTTCCTCTTTCAAATTGTTCATATATTGTATGAGCTCAGCACATTTTACTCCAAAGCACACATTTCTACCGAAGTGTCTCCATGTAGCTTCATGCACCTGATTCAGCTATTCTTCTATTTTTCTTTTATAAATGATTATTAGAAGCTTTGTTCTTTCTGAGACTCTTTGATAATTCTTGGTCTGAACTATTTTTATCGAATTAAAGACACAGAAAATCTCAGGGAAGGGATGTCGGTTCCGAGTCGGGTTAACTAGAGTTTTCAGCATCAGTTTCTACTCCCATTTCTCTCTGTTAAAATCATCAAAAAAATCATAGTAATCATAGCAGTCAGTGGTAAGCAGATGATTGTATTAAAGGCCACTTACACATAAAACCCACACTTTGAGATGAAATGTGTATAAGCAAAATATATGTGCTCATGCTTGGTTATTGAGATAACTGTGGCGTTGGACTTAAATTTTTCTTTTTTATTAGCTTCTTCCTTTCCTAACCTTTAATATAAAGGAAAAAGGCATTCCTAGGGGAAGCTGCTGATCTCCAAGAATGAATGAATAAAGCCATCATAATGGCAAGATTGATCCATCTAACTAATCAAAGAAACATGGAGAATTAGCATTTCTTCATAAAAAATTTTAAAGTAGAACATAAATTTCATCTATTTTTGTCTTTGTCTTCTTAGTTAGTTAATTTTTTTGTAATCAATTCTTTTTAAGGGCCTTTATTTTAAGAATCACTTTTCCAAAACCCCTGTGATGTGATCTGTGCTGCAAACATGTTGACTTGCAACCGTTGGCTTCATCTTGATTGTTTGAGATTTTAGAATATTTTTAATATGAAATATTTTTAAAACACTGAAAAATAGGAAGAGTAAACAAACACTTGTGTTCTCACCACTAAGACCCAACAAATGTTAATGTTTTGCCTTGTTTGGTTCAGATATTTTTAAGAAATGAAGCATTAAAATGACAGGTGAAGCATTTCAGATTCCAATTTCCTCCTTCCCTTTTCAGGCACAAAACTTACCTGCGATTTGTAAGTTACACTGTCCCTTTACATATCAATAGTTTTTCTACATACACACACACACACACACACACACACACACAAATTAAATGAAGTTGAGATGCCAGAATGTCTTTGGTATATTGTAGATAGACACACTCAAATGCTTAGGGAAGCAGGAATTTGGAGTGAATTTGTCATGTGTGTCCCTTTCACCAACCCAATAAGTCTAGTGCAAGGGAGTGTTCAGAAAATACTACATTTACCAATGCATGGAGAAATATACTGGTAAGGAAAGGACCAACATCCTAAAAAGCTCAGGGTGCTTTAAGCCAGCGATGATGTTGAGAGATGCTCCCTTTGAAATGGGCTCCCTGATTCACAGTCTTAAGGGACAGCTGGAGGTGGCGATCCACCTGGGCAGCAGGATTAGAGAGCAGTCATCAAAATAGTTTAACCCATAGAGATCTTCGGTAGTGGTTAATTGATCTCCACTTAAGCCACAGAGATCTTTGGTGTTCCTAGAACAAATATATTTGGACACTGTATAATATAAGAAAAACATTTTTAATCTTTAATTCTTGTGAGCAGAGTCTTGACTTTCGCTGACACCATGGAGAATCACAATTTGTCACTCAGTTCCCAGATTTGAGCCAGTTGGTAAACGTGGCCCCATAATGAAAGGAGAACCGGATTCCCTTAAGGATCCCCCTTGCCCCATTACCACAAGAAAGTTGTGTAAAGCTTCTTCCTTGAGTTTCCCAAAGGTACCTGCAGTCATTTACTAGTGTGGCTGTGCACTGGGGAAAGAGGAATACCAGACTCTTCAGAGATTATTGAACTGGCTCTGAGCTAACGCTAATCTGGGGAGATCCTATGCATCCCAGTACTCAGAGGAGGGGCTTATGGAAGTCAGTGACCTACATTAAATGGGTTATAATACAGAGAAAGGAATGCAAAAGTCAGAGTCCATCTCACAGTGGACCAAGTGGGTGTGTGAACTCACCTGTGCTTACCTATGCAGCTTCTGCATGTAAATCATGCTTCAACAACAGAAAATATATCCACTGTAGCTCTTTGATCCAAGGAGTAAGGACTGTAAAGCAGGAAGGATCAAATGACAGTGGTTGGAATAGTCCCTCCCTTCAAAGGTCACCAATAATATGTCAGAGTTGAGTGCCACTATCAAATTTGATAGTGTCCTCTCCATTTAATTCACCTACATGGCCTATGCCAAAGACACATGGATCTTGTAGACTTACGTGGACTTTTATAATCAAGTAGTGTTGCCTCTCGCACTGTTGGTCAAAATGTGATTAATAGCATGTTGATATTAAATCTGCTAAATGCTTTTTCTCTAGACCAATTAGTAAAGACCAAAGAAGCAATTTGCTTTTATATGGCAGGGTAGTACTATAGATTCCATTTATTAATTCAGGGCTTTGAAGACTCTGGCTTCTCTGTGGTAATCAAGTTCCAGGGATCTTGGTCATCGGTTTGTCCAACCAAACATTATGTTGGCCTGCTATTTTGGTAATATCATTCTCATTAACCCTGTAATTAAATGTGTGGGAATACTAATACAGGGAAACTGAATTCCTGCAAGTTGTCCTTCACCTTGACAAATATGACACCATTTTCTCAGCATGCAATCCCTTTTCTTTACTTTTTCCCTTTACCTGATTAAAAAAAAAAAATCACGTCTCTCCTCACAATTTTTCCTTAAGTAGCCTCTCTTACAAAATGTGTTCATTTTTTTCTTAATTTCCTGACCATTGCTTCTCTGTGTCTTTCACTGGTTGTTCTTCTCCAACATACACATAAATACTGCTCAGTCTCTGTCATTGCTCATAATCTCCTCACGTGGAATGTGGTTTTGTGTCAGAATTTATGAGGAAAGAGGACTCCCGTTCAGAAATTTTGAGTAGAAAAGGATTTAAGACAGGGAATTAGAAGCGTACCCAACTTGAGGGCTAGAGGAAGCAGAAGTAAGGCCAGAAGGTGGCCAGAAGTCTAGAAGTGATTGCTTACAGCAATGAGGCCACCAGTGAGAAGTCAAACTACAGCTGCCACAGGTGTAAGTGAAGACTGAGCTTTCTGAACATCATAAAAATAGCTCTCATTGGAATAATCTACCCAGAAGCCATATAAGAAGGAAATTTTGAGGAATGATCTCCAGACTTATTTCCTATGAAACATAGGAGAATGAGGAAACAGAGACGCTGCTGAGTTGACAGAAGATAATCCAGCTGTTTCCAAGGTTCTAAGCTCATCACTAATAAACATCTATCTCTAATTGGAGCTTCTCCTTTAAGAACCTGTATCATCCTGACTTCGCCATGACAATCTCAAGCTTGAATCCAAAACAAAATCTTTTTTACATCAGTTCCACCTTCGAGTTTTCTCTTCTGTCTCTGGGACAGTATTCTCCTGAATTTTTGACTTGCATGTCAGGAAGTCAAATTTTATTTCTTCTTCACAATTTGTGAGTTTCATTGTTTTCTACTTTCCATGACTGGTTTCTTTTTTCTCAACGATGCTGGACACATAATACTGCAAGGTGTCATTACCCAGTTTCTATATTTCTACATTCAGTTCTCCCACCCTTCAGAGTACTTTTCTTTCCATCTATCCTCCATGCTATATAAATGCAGATTTCAAAAATAAGGCTCTGCTGATAAATACCCATGTGGGGTTCTCCATGTCCTCAGAATCTTCAGAATACAGTCCAAAATTTGTACAGGGCCCTCCGTTATCTGACCCCAACCTACTTCTGTGTTTTTATCTTCTCCAGTCATAAAGGGCTTCTCTCTGTGGTGGACACACACGATGCTAACACCCATCTCTTTGATTTCCTTCTAATGACCCTAACCTGAAATATCCTTCTCATTTTTTTCTCGTTAAAATTTGCCTCATCACAAGTACAATTTTTCCATGATGCGCCAAAACTTCAGCCTACTTTGATGTCTTGTTATTTCTGAAATCCTGTATCTGTACCACACACTTTGCATTTAGCCTTACACTATTTTTCAGGGGTTTTAATTCAATTCACACATTAATGAGTACCTTCAGTTGCCAGGAACTGTACCAGGCACTGGTTAACTATTCCATGTCCATTTGCCTATCTCTCACTTAAACTGTGTGTTCCTTGAGGCAGGGATTATAACTTATTTTGTTTTTCTGATCTTCACAGTGTCCAGTGCAACTTATTCTACATAGCAGATGTTCAATGGATCTCACTATAATTGAATTGAATTGGTCTCAAACTTGGCAAGAGAAAAATGAGAAGATGAATTCCAAAGAAAACAAGGAGAGAATAGAAGGAAATTAGGAACCATCATTAGACATCTGATTGTCAGATTGATTCATACTGAACCTCAAGCAGAATAATAGCACATTATACCTTCATCACAGCAATTTTCTTCAATTTTGCCAGAGCACAGCTTTCCAGAGGGAAATAGATTTCTAAGCTATGCATGTGTGGAGAACTTAACAACACAAGGGCAGTTAAATTCTCGCACACTTAGTCCATAATATATAAAAGGTAATAGCCCAAGGCTTAATTTTTAATTCTGGAAAATGCATCTATTTTTTCCCCTTTAGCTGTTCGAGCTACAGGACCCTGACCTTTGACAAGCATTTAAACAATGAATTCTAAAACAGGGGGAACTTTCTCCTTCCTCAGTAAGTAACAGATGCTTTCTGTCTTTCTTTACTAGATCAATCAAAGATCTTTATTTATAGGCCTATTTTTGTTAAACCTTCTTTTAAGTATAAGAAAAAGAATATATTCTGAGAGCACCATAGAAATGTTCTGGGCTGGAGCATAATGAAATCCCTGAGGAATGGAAGAGATGCTGCATCTGATTGCCTAGCTTGTTGCTGGATCATTGCAAGGTCCTAACTGACCAAGCTTAAGAGCAGGCTCAACATTTGATTTATTCAGCTCTGTCCAGACAAAGTTACCTTGAAGTAAGACAGGAGAAAATATGCAAAATTCTAATAAACTATTAATGACTAGACACTAGTTTTCATAAATTGCTCAAATGGTTAACAAAGAAAATGTCAGCAAAACTCAGGGCAGGACTGAGAACATCCAGTTCAAGTAGGAGAAAGGTAAGAAGTGAACGACAGTCCAAACAGGCCAGTAGAGATGGAGTCTATGGGAAATGGGGTTCAAACACTGTCAGAGCTTAAGACACCTCCTAAATTTCCTAGCATCCCCATGACAGTTTCCTCATGCCCATTTTTATTCCCTCCCTCCATACCCTCTCAAAAGCAACCACTGATCTGCTTTTGTCACTACAGATTAATTTGCATTTTCTAGAGTTTTATATAAATTGAATCTCATAGTATGCACTATTTATAGTTTGGCCTCTTTCACTGAAAATAATTTGTTTGATCATTATCGATATTGTTTTGAATATCCATAGGTACACATTAGGAAAAGGAATATGCTTTGGTACCATATCTAAGAAATTGCCTGATCTGGGGTTACGAATTTTTTCTATATTTTCTTTTAGAAGTATCATTTTAGTTGTATATTTATGTTTGTGATCAATTTTGAATTACTTCTGTTCATGGTCTAAGGTATGGAACAAAGTTGAAGGGTTGGGGGGAGGTTTTTTTTGTTTTTGTGTATGGATACCTAAATTTTTCAGTGCTATTTTTTGAAAGGAAGGACTATCCTTTTACCACTAAACTGTCTTTGCCACTAAATTGTCTTTGCACTTTGTCACTGAATTGCCTTTGCACTTTTGTCAGAAATTAGCTGTTCTTATATGTAGGGTTTATTTCCGGACTTTTCATTCTGTTTCATTGCTCTATTTGTCTGTTTTGACATGAGTACCACATAGTCTTGATAGCATTATAATATTTTTTGAAATCCGGTACTATTCATCCTCGAACTTTGTTCTTATGTGTCAACTTTTAAAAAATATTTTAATTCTTTTGCATTTTCATATGAATTTGAGAAAGTAGCTTGTCAATTTCTACAAAAGCACCTTCTAGGCTATTGATGGAGATTATATTGAATCAAGAGATCAATTGAGGGCAAATTATCATCTTAACAATAATAAGTCTTCTGATTCATGAACGTGCTATATATCTTCATTTACTTAGGTATTCTTTAATTTCTCTCAGAAATGTTTTATAGTTTTCAATGTATAAGTCTTTCACATCATTTTTTATTCCAAGGAATATCTTTAACTTTTTGTATTTTAATGTAATTGTAAATGGTACTTTTAAATTTCAATTTCTGTATGTAGTATATAGAAAACAATTTAGTTTTTCATATTGACTTTGTATTTTGCATTCTTACTAAAATTGCTTATTAGTTCTAAGTAGTTCTTTTGTAGATTACATTGGATTTTCTACAGAGACAATCATGTGGTCAGCAAATAAAGAGAGTCTGGATTTCTTTTATTTCTTTTTCTTGCCTTGTATAATAAGAAAAAATTCTTATATACTTACTCACGCAGTAGGCCCTCTATTATCCTTTGACATTTCTTGTAGTATGGTCTTCAGGCAATGGATTTTTTCAGTTTCTGTATGTCTGAAAAAGTCTTCATTTTATCACCATTGAAAAGATATTTTTTATGGGTAAAGAGTTCTAGTTTGATGATGTTTTCTTTCAACACCAGATATTGTTCCACTGCCATCTTGCATACATTGTTTTGTCAAGAACTTGACTGTCATGCTGATGCTTGTTCTTCTCTACATAAGACTGTTTACCTCTGGCTCCTTTCAAGATTTCCTATGTATCACTGGTTTTGAGCAAATTGATTATATTGTGCCTTGGTGTATTTTTTTTCATGTTTTGGTTGAATATCAAGGTTGGGTCCTTTGATATTCTTGGATCTTTTAAAATCAAACGGGAATTTTTCTAACATTATTTCTTCAAATCCTGCTTTTGCCCCTTTCCTTTGAGGATGCCAGTTACATGTATGTTAGACCATTTGAACTGGTCACAGCTCGATGATGCACTTTTCACTGTTTCTGATTTTTTTTCCTCTGTCTGGCTTCCTTTTGGTGTAATTTATATTGCTATGTCTTGAAAGGCATTCGTCTTTTCTTCTGCAGTGGCTAATCTGCTGTTAGTTCTAGCCAACATATCTTTCATGTCACACTTATAGTTTTCATCTCTATAAATTTGTCTTTATTAAAAATATCTTCCCTAGCTCTATGTAATTTTTTAACACATGGACTACCACAATAATTATTCTTTTAATATCTTTGCTAACTTTAACACATATTCTGGATCTATTTCAATTTATGTTTTTCTCTTCATCAAGGGTCCCATTTTCTTGCTTTTTAGCTGATAATCTTTGATTAGATATCAGATTTTATGAATGTTCCCTTGTTGAGTGCTCCATCAAGGAAACGTTTATATTTCCTTAAATATTCTTGAGCTTTGTTTTAGATGTAGTTATACTATGTGGAAAAAATATGATAATCCAGGGTCTTACTTTTTTAGTGTGTTTGGTGCCAGTAGAGCCATATTTATTCGAAGGCTAATTATTCTCCACTACTGAGGTGAGACTTTCTGAGTACTCCACCCACTTCCCTGTGAATTATGAGGCTTTCTAGTCTGCTGGTGAAACAGCACAATTCCCAGTCCTATGTGGGCACCAGGCACCATTTACTCTAATTCTTTTGAATATGCTAAGCAGTACTCTTCTGAACACTCAAAGGGGACAGTCTACATATCCATTGGGCTTTTTGTTTGTGCATCTCTCTCTCTTCCATCACCCTGTCCTCCACACTCTTACTGCCCTGGTCTCCTGGTATTCTGAGCTCCACCTTTTCTCATTATGGACTTCTCTAGGCTCTACTTAGATTCTCCCTTCTTTCACCACATCTTGGAAGCTCTCTCGAGGCAACGGGTTGGGAAAACCACAGCACTCACCTCACTTGTTACCAGTCTCTTATAGATCACTATCCTTTATTGCTTGATGTCCAGCGTTTTAAAAACCGTGTTTCAAATATTTCATTATTGTTATTTATTTCAGGCAGGAGGGTAAATTTGGTCCCTGTTATTCTATCTTGACTGGAAGTAGAAGTCTAATTTTGCACTCTTAATGTTGATAGGGTTAGACTAAAGAATCTCTTTTCTTATAGAAACAAAGACAGGGTGTATACCTTCCAAATTTTTAAACTAAAATAAAATTTTAATTAAATAGATTTAAAGGACTCTAGCTTGTCCTTTAGATAATATCTATCAAAAAAGAATGTGTCAGGACTTCCTTGGTGGCACAGTGGTTAAGAATCTGCCTGCCAATGTAGGGGACACGGGTTCGATCCCTGGTCCAGGAAGGTCCCACACGCCGTAGAGCAACTAAGCCCGTGTGCCACAACTACTGAGCCTGTGCTCTAGAGCCTGCAAGCCACAACTACTGAGCCCCCCGTGCCACAACTACTGAAGTCTGTGAGCTAAGGCTCGTGCTCTGCAACAAGAGAAGCCACCACAATGAGAAGCCCGCACACCACAACAAAGAGTAACCCCCACTTGACGCAACTAAAGAAAGTCTGTGCACAGCATTGAAGACCCAATGCAGCCAAAAATAAATAAAAATATTTTAGAAATGAATGTGTCACACACATACGAAACAAATGAGTATAACTTTTGAATATACACAGAAAATCAGGAAGAAGTACAAGTTAGTAAAATCCAGCAATATATTAAACTGACAATATATCATGACCAAGAAATTAAAAATAATTTAGGAAATTTGTTAATACAATAGCTCTCTTGTAAAGTAGTTAAGAGCATGGACTCTGAATTTAAACAAACCTGTTAAAATCTCAGCAATCACTTACTGGTTATATTGCGTTGGCCAAAAATGTCGTTCAGTTTTTTCCGTAACATCTTACCCAGACGAACTTTTTGGCCAACCCATTATAATTCTGGGCATGTTCTTTAACATTGCTGATCCATACTTACCTTACCTTTTTTATAAACCTGACTTCCTTGGAATTACGAGAAGAATAAATGAAACACTTTGACCCACTCAGCAAAAAAGTTTTGGATACCACATATTTTTTTAAAGTTACTTCCTGGAATTTGCATGGAAATTGCAACATTAGTAGTGATCTGCTCCAATCTCCAACTCTCCAGAGATGTCTTCAGGGAAGTGTACTCAGCTTTTACTCTGTACACTCCCAGTTAAACAAATGTAGATTTAAAAGTTCAAGGATTGCGGGTTAGGTATAAAAGCATTTTATAAATCTAAGACACTATTACATTATTAGGCCACAGGTACAACTTAATAGTTCACTCAGATATTTATAAGACTTGGCCAAGCTCTAAATGCATTCTGCATATCTAATCTACATCCATTTATAGCTAAAAAGTACTTAGCCTTTGATAACCCAGTGTCCTATTTCACTCAAGAACAGGTGACCTCCTTTAGAGCAGTTCCTCCTTCTTGGAATCATTTTGGACAATAGCTTTTGATTCATTTAACCAACTCACAATTCATGCATATATTAAGTCGTATACACAGTGAATAGATTTATAGCATACATAAGAAACACTGTCTGGGATTATGCAAAATGCTGAGTGGAATATGAAATGGCATAATATTTTCTCTCAAGAGAGACCAGAAGTATAAAGATAAAATACTAATACTATAAATGAAAAATAATATAAAATAGAAAATGCAAGGACCAAACTAGCAACAAATAAATACTGAGCTCAGAGGAGGGCAGGTTGGTGTGGGGTGAAGTGGTAGAGGAAACCTTCACATAGAAAGTAGCTGCTGAGCTAGGACCTAAAAGGTTGAGTGCAAGGTAAACTTGTGGAGATGAAGGCATGTCAGGGAAGCACCACAATGCAAGCAAAATCAAGGAGGCACGGGATGTGTGGGATGATAGAGGCAATGAGTGAACCATGGTTGGCTCATCTGGCGGTGTATAGTGACAACTGGGAAAGTTTTAGGGGATAGGTTTGGAAGAATAAGTTCAAGTGGAAGATTTTATCCTGCAGGTAATTAGGAATGCAGCAGAGATTGCTGGTTGACACAATACCCACTTTCCCCTCTTTCTATTGTCATCAAATTTCCTGGTTTAACGGGTTACGTGGGTATCTGGAACAAAGACTATTTCCCACCCACCCCTCCATCTATGAGATGTGAATGAAAGCCGTGTATGCTTCTGCTTCTGGGTATGTCCTCAAAGGGAAGAGGCATGCCTCTTCCCCTTTCACTTTCCACTTTTCTCCAGCCTGCTGCCTGAACTGTGAAAGTAGAATGTGCCACCTGAGACCAGGTGAATAGGAGAACACTGTGGCACAGCCGAGTAGCCAGAGAGGAGTCTGAGTCCTTGACACCCTCAGGCAACCAAGACTTGGGCTACTCACACACGTATGTTTTATTAAATATAAAGTCACTTCTATGTTGTGTAAGTCACTGTATATTACAGCTAACCCTGTGTGCTGAACTATTGCTTCCCTGTAGTCCTCCCCCAGCCAGGCAAGACCTAGGCTGGCCAGTCACCTCTGACCTTCATGTACCCGGTGTGTTATAGAAATGACTTCTAGGGCTTCCCTGGTGGCGCAGTGGTTGAGAGTCCGCCTGCCGATGCAGGGGACATGGGTTCGTGCCCCGGTCCAGGAAGATCCCACATGCTGCGGAGTGGCTGGGCCCGTAAGCCATGGCCGCTGAGCCTGCGCGTCCGGAGCCTGTGCTCCGCAACGGGAGAGGCCACAACAGTGAGAGGCCAGCGTACTGCCAAAAAAAAAAAAAGAAGTGACTTCTACACTAAGGAATGGGGAAGCTCTGTCTTAGTTAAAACAGGGAACCCCTGGAAGAGTCTGAGTAAGGAAGTGACTTGCTAAAACTTGTGTTTTACAAGAATTAATTTGAGTAACATATAGCAGATCAGTGCTGCCTGGGACTAGAGGTGGGGATTGGAAGAATTTATAGCAAAGGGGCATGATGGAACTTTTTGAGATGATGAAATGTGCTATATCTTGATTGTGGTTTGGTTATGAGTATATATATATTTGTCAAAACTAACTAATACTTAAAATAGGTTATATATGTGTGTGTGTGTGTATATATATATATATATATATATATATCCTCAATAAAATTTTTTAAAGACCTTAAGTTGGCTGTGTGTGCAAAATAGGTCAATAGGAGGAGACAAGAGGTAGGGAGAACAATTTATGACTTCAAACAAACCTTTAGATCGTTTAGACTTGTTCTGGGGAAATAGTGGGAAGAATGAAATTAATAGACAAAAGACTCATTTTGAGGGAAGAAGTAGCAGAATTTGGAGACAAATTTGCCCTGGAAATATTGATTCACATGTGGGAGGATCTGGCTTTTCTATGTAAGGCATGAGCTGAGCCTCCCCACAGGCTGGTGAAGATGCCACATCACAAAATGGAGAGGGAGGAAGATTGAGCCCACTTACTAGTTAAATATACTTCCTCAGTCTCTCCAAGTCCCTCTCTTTCATTTGTAAAATGAGGTTAATGATGCCTATAGATTGCAAAAAAAAGTTGTGAAGAACATAGAAAAAAATGTGTAGGCACCCTGAATGCAAGAGATAAAGAATGGTTGTAATCACACATTATAATAGAAAATAAATGAGCTTCCAAGATGATATCAAAGACTCTCCCATTGTGGTTCTAGGAGGTGCTCGGATGTGAGAAAATAACTCAGTTAATAGGAAAGACAAATCCACTTGTAAATCATGGGATGATAGGAAGGGGCGTCGGGTGAGGCAACATGGCAGTTGGCAGTATTTTTTCTACAGGAGGAGGCTCCTTCTGCCACAGAAGTTTCAGTGGTGTATTCATTTCTCTCTACCTCCCTTGACTCACCTCCAGGAGTGGGAGTTGAGACGAAAAGAAGCTCTTGTAGCATGCTGCTTAAGATTCCCCTCATGTAAGATTTGGTTCTCAGCCCATTTTCTGTCAGGCTTCCTGAGATCTGAAAGCAATGCATAAAAATTCTCAGGCTCGACAGTGAACTCTCCTGAGCTCCAGACTGGAAGTTACAGCCGCCTGTACACACCTCCGTCTGCACGTCCTGCAGGCATGTCCAACCCAGCATGTCCCAAACCAATTTAATTACCCTCCCACACACCCGCTCCCCCTCCAGTCTTCTGTCCAGGTTAATATCATTGCCAATTTCCCAGGTACAAAATCTAGACATTTCAGTTCTTTTGCTTCTCATCTCACACTCCCCAAGATCAATCTGCTGTCAATTTTTGTGGATTCATCTGTGCTCTGCACTATGTTTTTGACTTGCGTTGCGCTGGTGAGGATTCGTCCCTCTCCCGGACCACAGCAACAGCGATCTAGCCAGTCCCCCTCCAGAAGCTCCAATGTCCTGTAACTACAGAGCGCTCCTTACCTAGACTAGCCAAAGGATGGCCCACCCTGAAGAGCTGTGTAATGGATGTACCTGTCCCCCTGCCCCCAGCTTCTCACTTGGCTAATCCAGATAAATTTCAGAAACACAAATCACTTCCCTTTCTGAAAATACTTCAGTGACTCAACATTGAATTTACGGAACAAAATCTCCAAAGCCAAATTTCACTCATTTCCTTTCCCATGGTATCTCTTCAAGCCTTCTATGCTCTTGAATGGCAGGACTTACTCCCCAAATAATGTAACTTTTTAACCTCAGAGTCAGTGGCTCATGGAATACTCTGCACAAGCTAGCTAAGCTCTTCCTGACTCAGGTCTCCTCGATGTACCTACCTTCATTCCACTGTCCTCCATCTCATACTCCTAGGCTGAGTGTTCTTATACTAATCTCATCAGTGGATAGCACGAGTGTCTCTCAATCAGATTTTACAGTGCAGGAGGACAAACACCATCTCCTGTTGTCATCTCTGAATCTCCAAGGCCCTTTGAATTGACTGAGTCAATTATTTTCACCAGTCTGAAAATAATTTCTTACTTTAAGAAATGGTGATTTTTACAAAAGAAAGCTTTTAAAAATAGCAAAGAAACAGTTATTTGTTTGCAATGTACCCAAAGAGTGAATTCCCTCAACTCTACTATATTAAATACACTTTTTAAAATCCCTTGCAGTTTTATTATTCCAGGTGCACTGATACTATTAGAGGCCTTTGTATTCCACTGCTATAAATGTCATTTGTTCCCATTAAGCAAGCGTATAAATGTATGAGATGGTTGTCTAAATTAATGTTGACTATTTTAGACAGTATTAAGTCAGGTGATATATCAAACATGTAGAAATTTATGGGCAACACCAGAAAATCTACAAACAACAAATGCTGGAGAGGATGTGGAGAAAAGGGAACGCTCTTGCACTGTTGGTGGGAATGTAAACTGATACAGCCACTATGCAGAACAGTACGGAGGTTCCTTAAAAAACTAAAAATAGAACTATCATATGACCCAGCAATCCCACTACTGGGCATATACCCAGAGGAAACCATAATTCAAAAAGACACATGCACCCCAATGTTCATTGCAGCACTATTTACAATAGTCAGGTCATGGAAGCAAACTAAATGCCCATCGACAGACGAATGGATAAAGAAGATGTGGTACATATATACAACGGAATATTACTCAGCCATAAAAAGGAACAAAATTGGGTCATTTGTAGAGACGTGGATGGACCTAGAGACTGTCATACAGAGTGAAGTAAGTCAGAAAGAGAAAACCAAATATTGTATATTAACGCATATATGTGGAATCTAGAAAAATGGTACAGATGAACCGGTTTGCAAGGCAGAAATCGAGACACAGATGTAGAGAACAAACGTATGGACCCCAAGGGGGGAAAGCGAGGGGGGGGATGAATTGGGAGATTGAGATTGACATATATACACTAATATGTATAAAATAGATAACTAATAAGAATCTGTTGTATAAAAAATAAATAAAATAAAAATTTAAAAATGTAGACATTATTTATAATTTGGGCTTTTTTTTTTTTTTTTTTACTGATCTCAATACAGTATATGCTTGTTCTTTCTGTGACTATAAGATATGTCAAAAGAGAAGCAGCCAAATTTGACTAATTATCCAAATAATTCAAATAATACTCACACCTGTCTTAATTACTTGGGCATTTTAGGTGAAATTATGGGAAGTTGAGTTGTTAAGGAAATTAGAAAAAGAGATGCTTTTGGTTCTGATCGAGCAAGTTATCTACTCAATTTTTATTTAAATTATGGAAGAGATGAAATCTAGCAGTTGATTTCAAATATTGTATTCCTTACACTCATTTTCTTTTAAAAATTACTTTAAGAAACTGGGATATGAAAATATTGAGAAGATAAATTGACATAAATGGGCATATGTTTATATTGTATCAGACAGCTACATTATCTATTAGCTCAAAAACCAAACTTGAAATGTAAATGGGCACCCCTTTGTCATTTCTCAGTGAGGGCACATACTCTTATAGATTACTTTTGGATTTTGGAAATAGTTATTATTACTTTATTCAATCATTTCTTCTCATATGTTCCCCCTTGCTAATATTTTTGAATGGTGAAAGTGCTTACAATGTATAAAAATTAGACACAAATTTTTACTCTCTAGAAAATATTTATTGACACGTTTTAATTTTCTTTCCATTTTCTGAGAAATAAACATAATACACAAAATACAGTAAAATGCACTTTTCCCATTTCAAATAAATATAGTTTACTCTTATAAAAAATTTAATAATCTGTGTAATTCACCATAGTATCTTAATCAGTGAAATAAGGCAAAGAAAATCTCTAGCTAAATTGTCACTTATTTTTATGATTCTCTCAACTTTTTGCTGGGGAAAAGGAAAACTATTCTCTGTAGAATTATATTGAGACTTGGAGACTGCCACTTCTTGTTTGGAGAAAGCAAAGATAAGTTCCTTTACAAAGTGTTTAGTGTCAAAAAGAGTCTCAGTTTGGCAGAAAGATAATATCCAGGTCTTTGCTGAATGAACTAAGTTATATGTAAACTTTTTTGTTAATACTTCCTAGAGACCAGACTACATTCTGAATTATAATGATTCCTTTGCATCACACTAGTCATTTTTCAAAATTAGTGGTTAAGTACTTAAATTAACAGTTATGTATGTAATATAAACCCAAGACAGAATTTTAAAGCTCTATTAACAGGAAAGGTTAAAAACAATGCTTCTATACAGGACTATTGTATCCATTTCACAATTGTTATGCTTAAAGTTATAAGAACTGAAATCTACTGAATTATACAGACTTAACACAGACTCATATACACATATATCCCTGATCAGTTTAAGACAATGTTTAAGTTTGCTCTTGTAAGTAGTAAGAATATTTTTATTAACCAGCAAAAATCACGTTTAGGTAGTCACCAGTCTTCAGAGTGTACTTATGTATAGTCTATTTACCCTCAAAAGAATATATCACCAAGTAATAAAAGTCATTAGTACTGTCTAACTTCCTATGTTAGCAGTTATTTGGAACTTTATATACTAGCAAGCTTATGGAAGTGAATCAAATTTACTGTAGCTCCAATCCCACAATAACATGGCTCGTTTACATGGATGCAGAAATGCTGGTCGAACTATGCCAAAGCATAAACCTCAAATCATAACTGTGTCCAGTAAAAATCTTACACAGGCTATAAAGTGGGTATTAGATCAGTCCTCAGCATTATAAAGGGCATCAACTATTGTCCAGGTGGTGCCTTATAATATATATATACTTTTCCCACTTTCTTTTAAAGGCTGGAACATTATGTGCTTGGGTATCCTTTTATGGCAACATTTTTATTTCTACACATTTCTGAAACAGTTAAGTGTGTGCTCAAAAAATTCACAAGTCCAATAAAATAAATTTGTGGTTTCCTTCTTTGACAGTCCCTATAATTCCTCCATTTCAAAGTGTGTGTTGAAGCTGTTTGCCATGGATGTGTGTTCAAAGATCCTTGACAGGCTTGGTTTCAACAGTTCCACTGAGTGACAAGGCAGGTGCTGAGTGGTGTCATTCTTCAGGGCCGTCATTTGGTCTGTCCCAGGCTCCCTTCTATCATAGTAGAGAGCCCAGAGCAGAGTAATGGTGAGAATCATGGCCAGGATCTGTGTCACTCCAATGGAGATCCCCAGAAACCTGAGCACCTGCAGTTGTTTGGTTCCTCTCAAAAAAGAATACATCTTCTTCCCACAACCCTGTAAAAGAAATAACACAGTCAATGGTACTTTGGATGTGTTACAGAGGGTCAAAATAGTGAAAGCAAATCATCTGTATCAGTTAGTGGAACCGAACGACTTGAGTTATAAACTTGAAGACAGTGACTCTCAACAGGGAACCCCTATGAGCAGCTGGAGGAGAGATAGAGGTGTGCACTCTTTGAAAAGCCTGCCCATGTGATTCTGAAGAATCTATTCCTTCTGCTGGCTTCCTCACAATCTGAAATTGAGAACCACTGGTATAAAATACAACATCTAGGGCAGGGGTTGGCAAAATTCTTTTTGTAAAAGGCCAGACAGAAAATCTTTTAGGCTGTGCAGGGCACACGGTCTCTATTGCTATCACTCGTCTCTGCCACTGTAACAGGACACAGCTATAGACAGTATGTAAATGGATGGATGTGCCTCGGTTCCATTGAAACTTCACAGATAAAAAGACAGTAGGCCAGATTTGGGGCTTAGGCCATATAGATGGCTGACCCCCTGATACAGACTGATCTGAAATTTTTGAAAATAATGTGTCGTTATTATTATTATTTGTATTCACTGTTTGATTATAGCTCATTTGGTCAGAGATTTTTTCCTCAAAGATCAAGAATGTTTCCCCAGTCTGTTGCTGAAACTTGCCAGTGAGTGGAAATCAATCAGTTGCCTTCCTTCTACTGCACATGTGTGCACACACTTCTGTCCACTGCCTGTAGAAGAAATACACATGGGGGAATTTCTGTCATGACACCAAGTTTTAATTCTACCAGGTAGGGGTTTGAAAGGTATCTTTAGCTCCCCTTCAGGCTAGAGACAGCTGACTTCAAAAGATTAGCAAGGTTTCTGTTTGTGCTTAGTTTTAAGTACAAAGGCTAAGGAGTGCCTATGGTAGATATAGAAGAGAATTCTGAAAGAAGAGGAGAGGAGGGGAAAAAAAGTAAGAGAAAGAAGAGCCATGACTGAGGAAAATGGGGGGCAGGAGGAAGCAAAGAAAAGAAGGTAGAATGGGACTAACAATTGTCATAAGTTACCTATTAGGTGGCCAATGCATAGGATACTTGCCCTGTCTCTAGTGAGCCCACATCATAGAAAAGATAATTCACCCTTCAAAAGGGAAGCTGATTCTAAATTAAAGTGAAAATCTAGAAAAAGTTAAAATTATAATAAAATTCACGAACTTTGTAGATTCTGAGATTTTTCTCTATTTGGATGATAACAAATTAGCCTCCCACAGTTTCATGGATGCTACAGAAGACAGAGACAAAGGGCTTTATTACGTATAGCAATAGCAATAGCCAGGGTACATGTCAGTTCCTCAAGTCCCAAGGGCAACATGAAGAAGGCCAGATGATGCCTGCACACACAGAGGATTACATTATGGGAAAGGAACTCCAAGCTTAGGGAACCCTAATATTTTATAATGGGCAGTAAGTGCACCTGCTCCTTATATTGGAGAGACACATTATCTTCATTATACTAGACAGTAAACAAACCTGCCCTCTTCTCTGAAGGGAGACACTGTCTATCTTCAAGGCTTTTTTCTATGCAAACACCCTTGAAAAGACAGTCCAGAACAAAGGCAGCCAGTGTCTCTGCTTGTAAGACACACAGAAATGCAAGAGACCCATGGAAAATTATCTCCCAACAAGAACTCGACGTTTTGAAGCTTTTATTCTGAGTTTGGGGTAAAAGTGACTCAGTGCTTACTTACCCTGCTGAGGCAGTCACATGAATAAAAGAAAATTGACAATTATTGAAATAACTGCCTCCTTGTTTTATTCCCCAGATTCCATAAGTAACTAAATCTAGGAAAGCAAGACTATTGACTCAGTTGCTAATTTGTGCATTATACTGGAGGAGAGGAATGAATAATATGTAATTCTTAGATTTCCAAAGACACTGATCAGTAAGTGTACCCTAATAAGCCATTACTCTCAAGAAATAAAAATCATGTAGAATTAGTCACAGACCCATTTCAATAACTACCTTTTTTGGTATACTATGTAATGCAAATTAACAGCAAAACATTAACAAAGTTTTATCAATTTCACCAAAAACGAAGTTAAGATATTTATAATTAATACTACTTAACACTGGTTTAATAAAATCACTTTTCTGGTCTTCATACCTATTTAATACATACACACGTGTGTGCATGGGTGTGTGCACACACACACACACACACACTGTGGGAAACCAAAATAGATGTCACAATCTCCAAAATTCAAATATTTTTCAAAGAGATCCACTCAGGTAGTCTCTCAGAGCCCATTCACTCTTATGCTTATGTGTAATTCCAACAAGCATCTTTATAGGACACCATATAGATCATGAGCTGCAGAGTCAGAATTGTGAATTCAGATCCATCCTCTGCTACTTATAAACTATGTGACTTTGGGAATATTACTTAATCTCTCTGTGCTTCAGTTTTCTCATCTGAAAACATGAATGATAATAGTGCCTACCTGTTTGGGATGTTGGGAGAATTAAATGAACAAGCACATTTAAACATTTAGAATGTGATCTCATATATGGTAAGAGCTCTAGGAATCATATGTAACTGGTACGTCAGCCCACAGAAGATTAGAAAGCACACATTAAAAGAGATGCAAAATCTATGAAAAGCAGGTATTAATGGACAAGGAGTACAACACCTTTTTAGAGTATAAAATACCAAAAGCACAGCATTGTGTCACCACCGAGTATTAATGAAACAGTCCTTGCCCACAAGAGCCAAGGTGGCAGTCACTCTTTCTCAAGACAGTGACGGAACTATCCAAAATGATTTTTGCCACTGAGATGATAGATCATGAGCCTCGTCATGAAGCAGAGAAATCTTTAACATAGTTTGAAAAGAGGCAACCAAAAATACTTAATTAAAAGAGTTTAGCTTCAGACATTTGGGAAATTAATTTATATTAACTTATCATTTAACATCGTTGCTAAGTAATGCAGCACCAGATCATCAAATCCATCTTTAAAGAAATTGATATAAAATGGCTTTGCATTGTTTAGTTGATTCCTTAACTATGTTTTCAGTATTTATTACAAAGATGGTTCTTTAATGGATAAAGAATCAGCATGGGCATACCAATATGTTGGTAATAATAATAATAATAAATTCCACAATTAAAGCTAAACTACTCATGGAATACATATGCTAATGATTCAACCCTGTGAAATCCTGTAAGTCAATTATTGTTTGATTTCTACCTTTTCAGTAGTCCCTGGTGCTTAAATTTTACCCATATAGTTCTTCCTATTGGTATAAGATCTCCCACCCCTTTAGACTAATTCACTCTAAGTTGAATGTGCAGAAAAGGTAATATTTTTTTTAATCTGTGACTAAAACAAAGCAGAGATTGATAACTAAGCTACAGTCTACTGTATTTCATATTTTGGCATCAGGTAAAGTCTCTTTCAATTTTATTTTAAACAATCACGTTTACCCAAAATAAAGGCACAGTAAATAATATCATCTAGGATGGTTTGGGAATGTGATATATTAGATAACACTGAATGTTCTAGAGTGGGAGGGGAACTTGGAAGTCAATAATTCAACTTTCTAACTTGTAAAAATATGGCTAAAAAGCACTTCTACAGTGCCATCCACAAAACTGGCAGAGAAATGACCTCTGAATAGTCTCTCCCCTACATAAACAGTGAAAGCACTAGCAAAAATTGTAAGAATCAACATTTTTAGAACTCTGGAAATTATCCAAACACTTGCAGCAATCTGGGGAGCATTTATTCAAGAAAAGCACCTGAACCTCAGTAAGAACAGCAAGCTTTGTGGCATTTTAATTTGCCTTACTCCCATCTCCCCTCCCCAGCTCTGCAGGAGCCTTGAAAATAAACAGCTGACGATTATGGTAAAAACCCGTGGTCTGGCAGCCACCAAAGGCAACAGAGTAGGGTTGGAGCTCCTTCAAAGCCCCATTCTCAGAGAATTGTCATTATTTGTCCTATCTGGTGGTTCCCTGGAAGAGCTCACTTGCAAGGCTGTCTTTATTCGACTTGACTTGCAGCTCAACCAGGGCGACAGCCTTTTCCCCTGGGAATATTTGTCAAAAGCATTTAGAGGTAACTGTTCAACACTGAGGCTGCCTGAGGTAGTGGATAAGAGTTGCACACAATGGGCTAGTCAAAAGTTTAAAAGGAAAAACTGGAGAATGTGAAATCCATAGGGGGTTTGGCAGAGCTCTCACATATTTGTGGGGGTCTAGAAAGTTACACATGTGAGTAGAGCTCTGCTCAAGCCCAGGGTTGTGCACAGGCTCAGGAAAGACCTAAAAAGGCCCTAAGATCTCACTTCTGGTTAACCTTGAGGCTCTGTACACCCTTGGCAAAGGCTGGGAGACTTACTGGTTCCAGGTATCTAAAGGAAACTTCAGTTCATTCATTAAGTGACCACTAAGCTAAGTGAGCCAAGATTTCAGTGGCCACACAGGACAGAGAGTACAGACTTCACAGAATTAGTTCAGAAAAGTAACTAATGAGCAAACAACAAACTTTGGGGAGAGGGGAGAATCTGATTTCCAAAGTTGCCACATTATATATATATATATATATATATATATATTTTTTTTTTTTTTTTTTTTTGCGGTACGCGGGCTTCTCACTGTTGTGGCCTCTCCCGTTGCGGAGCACAGGCTCCGGATGCGCAGGCTCAGCGGCCATGGCTCACGGGCCCAGCCGCTCTGTGGCATGTGGGATTTTCCTGCACCAGGGCACAAACCCATGTCCCCTGCATCGGCAGGCGGACTCTCAACCACTGCACCACCAGGGAAGCGCCACATTATATTGTTTTAAATGTCCAGTTATCAACAACAACAAGAATTATAACACATACAAAGAAACAAAAATGTATGGCGCGCACACACACACACACACACACACAAAAGCCATCAAAAAAAAAAAAAAGCTCTTCTAAAGAAAAGGACTCCCTGCTTCACTAGACAGCCCTTTCCACACGTGGACAACACTAATTCTTAACAAGCATTTCCCTGTTGAAAACTGTCTTCCTAATAAGGATGCACTAGTCCTAATTCTGCTCTTAAGTGACTGGTTTTCCATAAGGTAGAGAGCCATATTTGAAGTGTCATCACTTTCCCTTTAACCACTCACTTCCCTAGGCTAAATATTCCTAGCTCTTTCATGTTTTCCAAATATATACACTTCATCATCCTGATGATCTCTTTCTGGATGGTGTTGATTTTGTCAATGTTTCTTTGAAAATAAAACTGATTTCTAACTCTAAGAAACTAGAAAATGCAATGAAATATTAAGACAATCCAGGCTGTTGTGAATGGGTTTGGATGCCAGTGAAAAAATCTTTTCAGTTCCACCAGAAGGGTGGACGTGGGATTGTATCAATATTGCTCAGCAGGACCTGGCCTCCTTAGAGATCACCGGGCCTGAAGATTGCCTCCCTGTTGAGGTGGGCAAGGGTCATTTATTCAAAGCAAAGGTTATAGTTAGGCTCCTCAGTGTTTATAAATAAGTCAGTCTTATTCTTTCCTCAGTTAGTTTACAAAGATCACTCCCAAACAAGACAGAATTTTAGTATTTAGTTTAGTACTAAGTTTGTTATCAGAATTCATTACATTATATTTTATTATTCTCCATCAGGAACTCCTCAGAAAGAGGTGTTATCTACAGATTATTTAAAATAAATGAAATAAATTGATGTCTCTAGGTACTCTAAATTATATCCAAATGTCAAACCAGACCACCAAATTCTGCCACGCTGGAATGTATTAACCTGTGCCCTTGCATATTATTTTCCACTGAAGTGTATTTTAATGTTACTGAAGAACACCATAAGAAATTTCTCTACAAAATTTGTGGAAAATAATATTGAAGATATTTTCCTAGATAACTTAGAGTAGTAGATATAAAATCCCACTTGAAAAAAACATTTTTGGATTTTGCTCCCTTTGAAAAATTAGAATACTTGCCCTCCAAACATTAAAAATGATGCTGGTGATTATGTGTCATTTCACCTGGGCTTTCAGAAAGCTCAGGGGCAAATACGAAAGTCAACCACAGTTATCCCATTTGCCTTCACATTAAGCATGTCTAATTACTCTTTCCTTAATCCTGACTTTCCATTGCTCTTTATGTAGCTTTCCCTTCCAGTTTTATCCAGCTATAATTGACACACAGCACTGTATAAGTTTAGGGTGTACAGCATAATAATTTGACTTACATATATCATGAAATGATTATCACAATAAGTTTAGTGAGCATCCATCATCTCATATAGATACAAAATAAAAGAAAAAGAGGAAACATTTTTTCCTTGTGATGAGAACCCTTAGGATTACTCTCTTCACAACTTTCATATATAGCATACAGCAGCATTAATTATACTAATCGTGTTGTACATTACATCCCTAGTACTTATTTATCTTATCCAGTGCTACTTATTTGTATTATTCATCCATTGTATCCTTTTGTTGTATGTTGCATTAAATCCTTTAATAAAAACAGATACAAAGTATAAATATATAAATAAAAGCACAAATCTCTCTACACGGCACACAATTTGATATTTCTTTGGTGACTTAGGAGGCACTGTAGAAACTTGCAGCATACTAAGTATCATGCTGAATTCCAATGAACTATTTACACAATTACTTAAAGTTAAGGATTAACTTTCCAAAAGAATATTCCTCTTCCTGAGAAGACAGTATTTTTCCAGATTTCTGTGTATAAAATAATTGTCTGCCTCAGCCACTCTTTAAATTCTTCGTAGAAGCAGCTCCAGGGTTTACTGTCCATTCTGCATCACCCTCTTTGAAGTAATTCAGTCTGAACACAAGTTGTGAGCTTATTTTGAGCCAGTCAAATAATCATGCATAAGGTTTACACTTTTCACTGTAAACTCGGAAGTTTTTGTTGAAAAGCAAGACACTAAGTCTAGAGAAGAAAAAATGGAAATATGTCTCTGTAATCTATTGTACTGTTCATAGATATTTAGTTGCATAAACAAACATTTCTGTTGAGCGGGTCAAAAGGGGAAATAGAAATGTTAGAGTTCAAAACTGCATTCCATTTCACAAAGGTTTTTTAATTCAAAATAGGAAGGAACAGAATTGCATTTATTTGCTTTTCTCAAAATAAAATACTCTGAGTTGATTTATCCTGAATATGTTTTCTTCCTAGATAAAGCCACATTAATAACCTCAGATAATTCAAAGGTATGAATAAGACAAGTTAGCTAGTCTACTTTACTTGCTGCAATATTAAAATTCTGGTCAACTGTAAATAACAACACTACCTTTTTATCAGAGAAAAATCACTAAACCCCATATTTCCTGGAATCTATTTGAAGGCATGTCAGGATGCCTCATTTCACTTGAGGAAATTATACACTTGAAATTATGCTCTGATCTGTCTCCAAAATGAGTTTCTAAAATTAGAAGAACCCCCGTGGCTTTTCGGTACTCAATATTCACAAGCCACATCAAAAAATTAGGCAGACTTCTAATGTGCTTATGAAGATAAAGTATAAACAAAATCTAGGTGCCAATACATGCCAGTATTGATATTCCTGTCATTGATTTTTCATAATAAACATAACTCCCAAGTTTGAAATGACTGTGTTAATTATCAGGTACAAATATATAATATTCAGACCCATTTATTTTAAAATTGATAGCAGTTCATGAGTTCATGAGCTTTAAAGAGGTTGGAACAAAAGTTCTCCACTGATAATCATAAGCTCTGCAGGGAAATAAATCCTTCCTTACAAAAGAAAAATTCAACAGCAAGTAATAAAATTCACTGCAGGATTTTCTGTTCTCTTAAGAGTAAAGTTAGCCAAACCCATACATAGGAAATGCAGTAGAAAAAGTCTTCATGTATCTCAAAAAACAACAGGCCCTCACATCTCATTTGATCTTCACAAGTTCCCCATTAGAGAAGCACGATCCTCAAGTTTAAATGACTGTGTTTTTTGAACATTTGTCATTTTCACCAAAGATATGTGGTTATAAAGAAACTAGCTTCAGCAAACTCAGAAGGTGGTATTCTCCCTAGGGAGGTGAGGTCCAGGGGCAGGCATTCCCTGCCTCACTGAGCAGAACATGTACAAAGCCCTCATCAGAGGTCCCTCACTGGGCCCTTCTGTCCCCTAAATATTTGTCCTTAAGAAGTGGGAAGGTGTGAAAACAAGCAAAGTGGGAAACTACATGAAGTCCCCAAAACCTTGACCTAAATTCTACCTTCAGCCAACACAAATAGAACTAGAAAATGCGTATTTTCCTGTATTACTAGCAAGTTTCTGGGCAATTTGGTTAGTTAAGAATCTAATCATAGATCACTAATTTTTCTATTTACTCTAATAAATATGTTAATAAGTTCCTGTTATTGTCATTAGCTATCACCATGCATTGAAGATTTGTGTTTATTATGTGCCTAGTGGTTTGCTAAGGGTTTCCTAAGTAGCTCTATTTATTTTTATAAAACCATAATGAGGTAGGTACTATTATTATCTCATTTAATAGACAAGAAAATTGAGGTTTAGAAGTGAAAAAAAATCTATAAACACTCAGCTTGCTTCTCACCATGTGCTCCACATCTTGAAATTTTAGTACCTAACTGAAGTATGGGCTTTGAAATCAAATAGATCTGAGTTTAGACACTTACTAGCTCTACGAAATTGGACTAGGTCACCGAGCCTTTCTGTGCCTCACATTTCTCATCTGTAAAATGGAAATAATAATACTGTACCTTCATAGAAATGTTTTAGGGCTGAAAGGATGTAATGTATGTAAAATGCTGCTCACAGAGCTGTGTATATGTCTCCTATTTGAGAAATCCAACGTGTACTTTTCAATCCCTAATTTACTTTAACTCTCAGCTATTACTGTAGTAGACACTACAAGCCCGCACTATTTTAAGGGTTGTAAACATGCTAATTCACTCACCAAACAACCTGAGATGGGTACTCTGGTTATCCTCACTTTACAGATAATAAAAATGAAGCAGGGAGGTTTAAAACTTGCCCGAGGTCACACACCTAATGAGTAGAGGGAAAGTTTAACCCAAAGAGTCTAGTTTTTGGAACCTAGCCTTAACGTCTGAACCACGTTTCCTCACTAAGGAAAACTCATTCTTAGAATCCTCTCCTTCTTTGACTTTCAGGACACTGCTTTCCATTCCTTCTCTACCTACAATAGGTGCCTTCTCCACTGCCCTTACGGGTTTCCATTTTCCAACTTCTGTCCTCAGCTGCATACCTTACACCATCTCTTTGTGTGGTCTTACCTCCTCCTGTGCATGTATAGCCTCATACACACTGATAACACCTGTAAACTGACAGTTCCCCCACCTGCTCTAGGCTGTTCTCTACTCTTCACGGTAGGTAGCATTTTCTAGGGGAACACAGCCTCCTAGCCAGAGGCCACGTTTCCCAGCCTCTCTTGCAGCTAAGCACAGCCATGTGAGCCAAGAGAATGTGAGCAGAGGTGCTGAGGGCAGAGCTTCAGGCACTGGATGTTCTCCTTCCTACCTCCTCCTCCTCCCAATTGACTGGAACTGGAGGAAAACAGGGGAAACTTTGGAAAAGACAGGTGTCATAAAAGGTGACACTATCTCACCCCTGGGTCCCTGGGTGAACTTGTGCAGCAGGGCTGCCTGGCAGCCTGGACCAGCTGAGTGGTGCATGAGAGAGAAATAGAGTCCTACCTCATCCAAGCCATTGTATCTGGAGTTAGCACTTTCCTAAGTAGTGCACACAAACCCCAGATCTCTGGCGGAGTTCTGTCTCCTGAGCTTCATACTTCCTACTGGTTTTCTGCACATGGAGGACTTGACAGGAACCCTAAACCCAGCATTTTCAAAATAGAACTAATCAAATCCTATCACTCCCCTCAATGAACAGCTTTCTCATCTCTCTAGGGTCCAAGTCAATGTCAGGTGTCCTTGTCCTTGTACCTTCCCTGTCACTCACTCCCCACACCCACCCCAATCATCATTCAGTTCATTCTCCCTCTTAAATATCTTTCATATTCATCTCCTCCTTGCCTTCCTCAGTGGCACACCTGAATTCCAGCCCTTACAATCCCTCACAGTGAATTACGTGCACAGTTTCCCACCTGATTTCCCCCCGTCAAGACCCAATTCTCACCTCAACTTATGCTCCACAGTGCCGACCTAATGATTTTTTAAGCACAGATCTAAAATTGTTACTTTGTGCAGTACTTTTTCAGGTCAAAACATTATAATGGCTTTCATATCAGTACCTTCTAAAGGCAAAGTTTGCAAGTCTCTACTAATAAAGCACAAGAGGAAAAGTTGCTTGAATACTGAATAGGTAACAGGAAGCTCACAACTGAACTATGTTGAGAAAGAGAATGAAAGAAAAGAAGAAGGCGTTTGTATACCTGAAGCAAAACTGGCAGAATAGTTCAAGGCCTGATTAGATCAAGTGAAGCTTGAATATGAAAGGGATTCATCCCCCCTCCACCAAGACCAAACTCATCCTACAGGGCTTCAGATGATAAAACAGATATCACCCCAAGTCTGAGTCAACCTGATCCCTGCCAGCAGTTACGGAGGAGATAATGAAGTCAGCAGAGAGGCACGAGGGAGGGTCTTTGCCTTTATACAAAAGAACCTTGAGAATGGAACTTCTTAGGTATATTCCATCTAAATAACCACTGGGCTTGAAAGCTGCCTATGGTTCACTATCTGGGCAGGAGATTCTTTGTGTGTTTATCTGAGAATGGAGCTTCATTATTAATAAATCAGAATCCCATGACAACTCTGTTCTCAGTTTTACTTTCCTAACAATGTCTCAAATTTGTGAACCTGTTTGTCGCTTCATTCGGCAACTACTCACAGACTTCAGGATAAAATGCGTGCGTTAGCAGGACATACAGGGCTCTTCATAAGCCAGCATCTTCCCTGTCCAGCCCTCCTCAGGCCTGTGCTCTTGCTGTGCTGTCTTGCTTCCAGCTCTAACTCTGCACCGTTGCCTCTGCCTGAAATGCCCTTTTGGGCCCCATAACCCCCCAAATGATTTCTGCAACTGGCTAACACCTGCTTAGCTTTAAGATTGGAGGCCCAGTGAACTACTACCCACTCTGTGTGCTTTCACTGCACATCTCAATCGCAAAGACAGTGGCAATGAAGGACTGCCCACCCAGTGTCAGGCTCCTTCCTGTGTCCCAGTCAAGATCATCTCATGCCTACCTCTTCTTTTAGCCACTGAAGTGAGGATCGTTTCTATGCAGATGTGACCAACCTCACATCAGTGCAACTGGATGGTACCTGGCCAGGGGCCTAAGCTGTTACCTCTTGCTTCCTGCCTTGGGCTTCTCTTTCAACACTTGCCCCTAATTTTGTTTGTTTGGGGTGTGGAAATCTACTTGGTCCCAAGAAGAATCTCACTAGCAGCTTAAGAGCAGGATTCCCTGGGAGAAAAATAATCCATCCCACAACTAGGTAGACATTGCCATAAGGCCACACCCCCATTTCCCCACCATGTCCTTTTGTACCCACAATACTCTGTCATGTTTCTTCCTCTGGCTCAGAAGTGCTGAGATAATATTTCTACATGTAGGATGTTGTGTGTGAAAATTATAAAATAAAAGTTGTTTCTATTAGTCAAAGCAGACATATAGTACTGACTCACCTTTCTAATTCTAACAAAGATGTTGACAGGGGAAAAGTGTTAATAAAAAGTGTTGAGGGCTGAGATACTCCCCCCTCCCCAAATTGTACATGGATTATAAAACAAATATCATTTGCCAAAGACAGCAGCATGCAAAGGAGATGGGTGAGGAAGGACCTCCAACCTGGGTGAAGGCTGAATTCTTAACTCTCAGCTCACAGAAAGGTTGATACACAACTGAGAGAATAAAAACCTCAGACAAGCCATCCCACATGGTCACCATGAGCTGCCCCCAGCTTTAACCTGGGGGAGCACCCCTGCATGTCCATTTACTATCTGTGAGCATTGGAGACCTATACACACCATCACCATCTGGGTTCTTCATCCGGCAAGTCAGGACTCAGAAAGATCACATCCCCTTCACATTCATACCCCTGCCCTGTTTCATCTCTTTATTTGTAATGTAGAGGTTTTCTGTTACTCAGAAAAGAAATAAACAACCTTCTAAAGAGGCAGAAATGGTGTGGAGCAAAATCATTTGCCGCAAAGGAAATTATTAAGAGTATTTGAGGGCTTCCCTGGTGGCGCAGTGGTTGAGAATCTGCCTGCTAATGCAGGGGACACGGGTTCGAGCCCTGGTCTGGGAGGATCCCACATGCCGCGGAGCAACTAGGCCCGTGAGCCACGACTACTGAGCCTGCGCGTCTGGAGCCTGTGCTCCGCAACGGGAGGCCGCGATAGTGAGAGGCCCGCGCACCACGATGAAGAGTGGCCCCCGCTTGCCACAACTAGAGAAAGCCCTCACACAGAAATGAAGACGCAACACAGCAAAAATAAATTAATTAATTAATAAAAACTCCTACCCCCAACATCTAAAAAAAAAAAAAAAAAAAAAAGAGTATTTGATATTCAAACCCAATACACCATGGAACATATCAAGACTAAGCATCCAAAGAAAAAGTGTCCCAAAGGCACACAGCTTCGTAGAAACCATCTTTCTGACCGGCCCTTACATAACCTCTGTGAATAACTATTCTGAAGAAGCAGTCAATCTCTTTTAACAGTAGTTTTTCTCCTAACTACAAAACAAAGAAATGTGGTTTTGGAAGTATATTTTATTTGACTCTCTCCCTCTTGGTTTTACATTTTGAGTTGGTCCATTTGAAGTAGGGCCTGTTGTGAGCTTGTTTACATCCATTTATTTTTCTTGAGGTGGTATACAGAGGAGGAAAGTGCCATTTCAGTTTCTTTGAGGAGGTGTTTTTGCTTCATTTCCTATCTGAGAGCAAACACTGCAACTATTCCCTACAACTGTGGTTCTTCACACTTTTAGGTATGGAGCCCCAAGAAAAGCTGATGAAAGCTATGGATCCTACTCACTGAAAAATGCATATAAAACATCAAAAACAATTTCAACAATACCACTTTTCTCTTGAAGCCCATCCAAGAACACAGGTCCATGGGCAAGGGGTTAGAAGTCCCTGTTCTACCAAAACTTTTTTTCTACCAGGCTTCTTTATTCTTTCTCTCTTTTTATTCTCCAATCAAGTCTAGAACTTTAGTAACTGATAGGATGGAAAACTCGGCAGGTGAAAGAAGGAAGAGACGCATCTCAGTCCTGTATTTTACCAACTTAAACTCTGAGTCTGCGGTTTTGCTGAAGCCAAGTCTCACACCCACTATTTAGAGAGTGTGGTTACACAAACAGTCCCAAATTGCAGGGTAGGAAGCAGTCAGGAATCATTGGTCCAGGCCACCTCCAGGGGGGCTTTTACGCTGCAGTTCCCTAGGCTAAAAAAATACTCTTCAGTGGATCTTTGCATGGCTGGATCCTTCTCACCAACTGGTCTCGGTTCAAATGTCACCTCCTAAGACAGCCTGTTCCTAAACATCCTATCTTAAATAATTCCCTCACCAGTAAAGCCATTCTTTAGCACATGACCCTGTTCAGAGTCTTCAAAGTGCTTACCGCCACCTGAAATGATTTTTTATTGCTGTTTTTTTCTTGTTAAATGTCTATATCCCTAACTAGAACATAAGTTATACTGGAGGAGAGTTTTTTGTCTGAAATATTTTCCATGGTATCTTCGGCGTTCACAATAGCACTTGGAACCCAGTAGGTACTCAAAACTGTTTGAATGAATGAATGGGATAGAACTAAATTGAGGGTCAGAGATAGTTTTATCTGTGGAGTTTTAAATCTATACTTTTATACGAGATTTTATACAATTTATACTTTTAAATCTATACTTTTATACAAGTGGATAGCTCATTATGGATATTTGAGGAGCTGTGTGCCAAACCCAACAATACCACTGATGGAAATATTTTTAAAATGTGCGATTGTTGCTATATTTCCACTCTGTCATTTTTCACAGATTTCAAATATGTCATAAAATATGACATATGGGTCAGGGACCATGCAGGCCACCAGATGGTTGAGAATGATTTATTTCCTTGATTTCAGACTACTGAAGAAAGACTACAGGAAGAAAATCAGTTCTTATCTCTAAGCTTACAGAATATGAAAGATAAAAGGGACCTTGAAGTTCATCTAGTCCAGATTCACTCTTAATTTAAAAATCCATTCTACCCACCAATGACATAGTTATCTGACCTTGACTTTAATATTTTTAGTGATGAGACACTCACGATTTTACAAGAGAACCTTTCTCACAACTGGACGGATTTTGATGAGCAAGGTCTTCCGTCTATTGATTCAAAATTTCCTTCCTGTAACTTCTGGCCCTTGGAGCAACAATGAATAAGTCTAGTTCCTGTTCGGAATGATGAACTTTGAAATTTTTGAAGGCCTCTAAAATATCTCCTTTCAGTACTTGCTACTTCAGAATAAATTTCCCAAATACCAACAGCTGTCCCTCACTTGTTCACCCTTTCAAACCCCTCATCTTTCAGGTGGATGATCTCTGGGCACACTGCAATGAGGAAACGTATGTTCTCCTGGGCAAAGTGGAATTAAGTCTTATTTTTAATGATAGATTTAATTGTACTTTTGCCATAAAGCTACTAAGTGATCCACTTTTGTAAGTCAGCTATGCACATAATTATGTACTATGTTAGCAATATCAGCATCTGTTATTAATTGTAAAATGCAAAAGCATATTACTCTGATATAATGAACCTCTGTCTCTGTTGGAAGTCTGTCTAAAGAACATCTCGTAACTGATAATGTCAGCTTGCTTTTCAAAGTCTTTTGATGAAAATATGAGAAAACTTTTAAGATAATATGGGCCATCAATTTGCACTTGCACAATAGTGTGGTTTCTTTTAATCTTAAAATTCATGTAACAAGCAATTATAGACATCCTGAAATTAAAGTGTCTCATTATGAATACTACTAGCAAAAGTGAATTGCATTTTTAAAGAAAAAAATTTTATTAAATGTTTAATTGACTGCTTTTCAACTAAATAATAAAACTGAAGTGAATCTGTCCATACTCAGACTTTGTGGGAAGATACGGTAAATTCATTCATGTTTTGTCATTCTCAGGATCAATACTGGTTATAATCATGTTACCAGTATGAATCACTAAAGGAAGTAGAAATTATTATATATGTAGCCCAATAATTCCCCATATTGACTTGCCACTCCTAAAAACTAACAAACGGATTAAAGTTCACACTAGGAAAGTAGACAGGTTTCAATTCACATGTCTACACTTCCAGCTATACTGTAATCCTCTGGGATTTTTTGGTTTTGTATTTTTCTGCAGAATGGTTTACTATCCCAGGAGGAGGTTCTCCCTGGGGCTTACATCTTAATAAATAAATATCTGTCTGTAATCATCTGTTTTTTAAAACCTAGTGGTAAGTTATAATGTATTTGAATATCCACAATTACATCTGCATCTAATATTATCTTAGAAATATTAAGCTTGATTTCCTGTTTTATGAAATCAATAGGACTTTAACTGGTGAACTTGTTAGGTAACCATCCCTACTACAGACACCAACCAATATTTACCCTTCACTCAGAAAAAAAAAATGTAACATAATCACTGAGGAACTCAGAGACACTGACTCAATAATCCTTCATTTAATATACAATATCTTGTATATTTCTTTTCATTCAAAGCCAGAATGCTACTAAGCATAATATGTTTAAAATTAACATCCAAACACAATACTTCCCAGTAGTGTGAGGCATGACTATAAGTATTTTGATTATCTTTTAAAGTAAACACCTGAGTTATTCAGTTGCTTCAACAATTCTTGTTATGAGATCAATTTCATCCCCTCTAAATTCGTATGTTAAGTCCCTAATCTCCAGTACCTCAGAATGTGATCTTATTTGGAAATAGAATCCTTGCAGATATAATTAGTAAAGATGAGGTCATACTGGAGAAGGGTGGGCCCCTAGTCTAATATGACTGGTGTCCTTATGAAAAAGGGAAATTTGGAGACAGATGCAAACAGGGAGAATGGCATGTAAAGACAAAGGCAGAGATCTGGGTGATGCTTCTACAAGCCAAGGAACACCAATGATTCCCAGCAAACCACCAGAAGCTGAGGGAGAGGCATAGGCATAGATTCTTCCTCATATGCCTCAGAAGGAACCAACCTTGCTGACACCTTGATCTCAGACTTACAGCCTTTAGAACTGTGAGACAATAAATATCTGTTGTTTAAGTTACTCACTTTGTGGTACTTTCCTGCCCTAGAAAGACTAACACAATTCTGAATCTCTTAAAGATTTTTGGCACTCCTCTTTGTGGCCTGCCTTCAGAGCCCAAAGCACTTTATTTTGGGTATCCTTAAATGTGGCAAAGGCTTGTCCTCTAAGATGAATTTTTTAACAGTCAAAAGTTATTCATCTCTAAGACATGAATGAAATGAAACATTTGTGTGGGTAATCCAGCATCTTTTTCAAATTCATTAATTTACACTATAAATTAATAAAACTGATTTTCGTGCATCTCTACAACTGACTTTGGCAGACAGCCTAAAAGATGTTTTGAACAATAACAGTATTTCTAGGGAAAAACAGATGTGTGTGTGTGTGTATTATATTATGAATGGTGTAAATTGTTACTTTATGTTAATATGATTTGTGGTACCCAGATACTTGACTGGTGATGTATCTGGGAAATGATCCCAGCCCATCAGCCTGAGCAGCTTTCCTTCCACCTGATTTACATTTTGAGCTTCCATTCTAGATCAAGACTACAATAAAGCCTTCTATAAAGATGGAACTGTCTTATATCTGTGTTGGCCTACACAAGAACTGCTAGTCCCAAGTGGCTGTTGAGCCCTTAAAATGTGGCTAGTGCAACTGAGGAAATGCAATTTTTATTTTATTTTATTTTAATTGAAATAGCCACTTGTAGCTATTGGCTACTCTACTGGAATGGTGTAGTTCTAGATTTTAATTTGAAAATAGGATTCCTCTGCTAACAAAGTTTGAAAATCACCATTAAAAATGAAGGAATAGGAAAACTTCTGCTAACAAAGGAATAACGGATGATTCTGATGAATTCTCCCCAAAAACATAAATATGCACGTTTCTTAGCCATTTGATAACTGACTTTAATCCCACTGAGCATCTAACTTCATTAAATCAGCTAAAACTAACATCACTGATCATTAGCCAGCAGGGGGACCTGAAGAGACGAGGACAGCATTTTCTCTGGAGAGTAGAAGGGTTTTTGGGGGTTTTTTGGGTTTTGTTTTTTTTGGGTTTTTTGTCCACCCCCCACCCCCATGTTTTAGTCTATATGGAAGCCCTAAATACACAGTCTGCTCAAGAACTGCAAACCTTGTCTTCCCGAATGTCCAGAGTTAGTCACACACTCTGCATGTCTGTTTTTAAAGCGCTCTTAGGAAGTGGCAATAGAGCTTGGTTCTAGACAATACAGTTCAAAATCCAGTTAATTCTAAAACCTAGTCTTTCCAAATTTACTTTGTTAAAATGTGATTAGTATTCAGATTTTTATATTAACTTTTAGCTTTGTCCTCTTTCTCCACATTTCAGAGGAAAAAAGTTTTCGGGTCCCTCATATTTAGACAGAAGAGGAAAATTGCATTGGCATGTTGTTGATTCTTTACTTCCATGATAAGTTAATGACATATGGCCTTACCTCTTGATAAAGGTCACTGAGATCTTCCTGGTGGGCCTGTTTGGAACATCCTGGGAATTCCCTAACACAACAGGAATCTGGGGGCCAGTCCATTTCTGTCATTTCCAGCCAGTCGGTGAAATAGACAACTCCACAGCACTTGAACTGCAAAAGAATGACTGGTCAGGCTCAGAAACAACAAAAATATTTTCTTAACTTATGGGAGACTGAACGTTAGATTTCTTAAATATTTGTACCCAGAGCTAAAGTCACTTCTGTCATCACCTAATGATATGTGCACATTTTATGTTGACAACAGAAATGTAATAGAGGACTCCATAATGGAACAATTCTGAAAAATAATGCCCATAACACATGAAGACAGATCAGGCATGATTGAGTCTTACCTCCCCCCAAATGTAAAATCCTCTACAAGTGATCATATAGCAGCAAAGTTAATACACACTAACAAAACAAATAGCTGAAATCTTATATTTAACATTAAACCTCTAGCTACTAGGGAATAGTTGATCAATCTATTTGCATATTGCCTAGTTACCAACTTAACCGCTTAACAAATTCAAATATTATATTAAAACTTTCTGTAATCTCTGTAGAAAGATTTTTGGCCAACAGCCCACATCATAGAGATTACCCAACTCAATTCATTAACCAGTAAATTTCCAAAAATTTCTGAGATGTAAACATAGGTTTGGTCAACAAATTTTTATTCAACTGAGTGAGAAACTTGAAAAAAAAACTGTCATATTCTATCACCATAATCTCAGAAGAAGTGATGTGTCTTTAGTGTCAGTAAAGTTGGATTTAAGACAAACTATGTTGTCTTTGTTTCTTTTCAGTCTCATTTCACCAACTATTAACAAAAACCTTCTCTGGTCAAAGTTCAGAAACCGTGCTTAAGGACATATGTAGATTAGATTCAGAGTAATTAACTATGAAAACTTTCTGTCCTTGGGTAGAGGGCGGTTACTCTCCCATATAGTCAAAAACAAGGGTTATGTACAGGCAGTCAAGAAGAAGAATTTTGCCAGGAGTGACTGGCTTTGCAAATTATGTAGCCCAACAAATCAACCTGTGCTCAGGATTAACACTGTATTGTAAAATATCACAATCCACCATTTCAAAATTTCAACTAAAATAAACTTTAAAGAATTCTGAACTTCTTATGTAAAATGAAACAAGGAAACACAGAAAATGATTTTACATTTTTTCACTTGCTTAAATATCTAATTTTTAAAGAGAAAAAAAAATGGTCATGAAGAACCTAAGGGCGAGACGGGAATAAAGACACAGACCTACTAGAGAATGGACTTGAGGATATGGGGAGGGGGAAGGGTAAGCTGGGACGAAGTGAGAGAGTGGCATGGACATATATACACTACCAAACATAAAATAGACAGTTAGTGGGAAGCAGCCACATAGCACAGGGAGATCAGCTCGGTGCTTTGTGACCACCTGGAGGGGTGGGATAGGGATGGCGGGAGGGAGGGAGATGCAAGAGGGAAGAGATATGGGGATATATGTATATGTATAACTGATTCACTTTGTTATAAAGCAGAAAATAACACACCATTGTAAAGCAATTATACTCCAATAAAGATGTTAAAAAATAATAATAATAAAATAAAAATAAATAAATAAAGAGGAAAAGATCATCTTGAGTACTATAAATGATGAAATACTGATGCTATGAGTAATACTAAGATTTTCCAAGAAATTTTTTTAAAAAGTTTAGTATTTCCCTCTTATAAATTTGTTCTAAAATCCACAAATATACCACAAACATCACCAATTAAGTCAAACATAAGTTAACTTCATGTATTTTATTTTATTTATTTATTTTTTTGTTGTTATCTAAATTAATAGATTTTATTTTTTGAGCAGTTTTAGTTTTACAGAAAAACTGAGCAGAAAATACAGAGTTCCCCTGTACTTACCCCCGGCACCCCCCACCAGTTTCCCCTATTATTAACATCTTTCATTATTGTGGTACATGTGTGATAATAGATGAGCCAATATTGATAATTATTATTATTTTTTAACATCTTTATCGGAGTATAATTGCTTTACAATGGTGTGTTAGTTTCTGCTTTATAACAAAGTGAATCAGTTATACATATACATATGTTCCCATATCTCTTCCCTCTTGCATCTCCCTCCCTCCCACCCTCCCTATCCCACCCCTCTAGGTGGTCACACAGCACCGAGCTGATCTCCCTGTGCTATGCGGCTGCTTCCCACTAGCTATCTATTTTACGTTTGGTAGTGTATATATGTCCATGCCACTCTCTCACTTTGTCACAGCTTACCCTTCCCCCTCCCCATAGCCTCAAGTCCATTCTCTAGTAGGTCTGTGTCTTTATTCCTGTCTTACCCCTAGGTCCTTCATGACATTTTTTTTCTTAAATTCCATATATATGTGTTAGCACATGGTATTTGTCTTTCTCTTTCTGACTTACTTCACTCTGTATGACAGACTCTAGGTCCATCCACCTTATTACAAATAGCTCAATTTTGTTCCTTTTTATGGCTGAGTAATATTCCATTGTATATATATGCCACATCTTCTTTATCCATTCATCCGATGATGGGCACTTAGGTTGTTTCCATCTCCTGGCTATTGTAAATAGAGCTGCAATGAACATTTTGGTACATGTCTCTTTTTGAATTATGGTTTTCTCAGGGTATATGCCCAGTAGTGGGATTGCTGGGTCATATGGTAGTTCTATTTGTAGTTTTTTAAGGAACCTCCATACTGTTCTCCATAGTGGCTGTACCAATTCACATTCCCACCAGCAGTGCAAGAGTGTTCCCTTTTCTCCACAACCTCTCCAGCATTTATTGTTTGTAGATTTTTTGATGATGGCCATCCTGACTGGTGTGAGACGATATCTCATTGTAGTTTTGATTTGCATTTCTCTAATGATTAAAGATGTTGAGCATTCTTTCTTGTGTTTGTTGACAGACTGTATATCTTCTTTGGAGAAATGTCCATTTAGGTCTTCTGCCCATTTTTGGATTGGGTTGTTTGTTTTTTTGTTATTGAGCTGCATGAACTGCTTGTAAATTTTGGAGATTAATCCTTTGTCAGTTGCTTCATTTGCAAATATTTTCTCCCATTCTAAGGGTTGTCTTTTGGTCTTGTTTATGGTTTCCTTTGCTGTGCAAAAGCTTTGAAGTTTCATTAGGTCCCATTTGTTTATTTTTAACATCATGTATCTTACATAAGTCATTGAGTATCCATAAAAAATACATGTAGTAAAATGACCACTTTCTAAAAATCATAAACTACTACCTTTCCAAGTCAGTCTTTTTAAATCCTTGCACACAGAAGAAACCTACTTCTCATTTTCTAATGTCATGTGTTTTTCTGTGTTGCTGACAGGAGGACAGTTCTTGGAACACGCTCACTCCGTCCACAATAGAACAGCCCATTTATGTGGCCTTCTCAGGAAGTGAGGTGCTCCACACAAATGACTTTTCCAAATAACTTATGCATAGCATGTTCTGTGCCAAATGCTTTTTTTTTATTTTAATAAGTCACTGAGATATTGTTGCTTTTTACATAGTTGTTTTTCTTCATCAATAGAAGATACTGAATTGATACTGAAAATTTTCCTGGAAACTCCCTTAAGCAAACCCATTCTTCAGCCACACATGACTATGGTCTACATCTCCTTGGAGTCTTGCTGCCTCCTTTAGGGCCACATTATGAGATGGGGCCACTCTTCTAACATGCTGTCAAACCGGAAAATTCCACCACCATTTTATGTAAGCAGAACCTGAGGCTCTAAGGAACAGGACAAGTAAGTTGCCAAGATCACAGAGCAGCCGGCGGTGGAGCCTATTTTTTCTCAAGCCTATACTCCAACCTCTATGTTAGAATCAATAAATAAATACAGTTTTTAGCATCAGTATTTTTAAAGGTATTAGATAAACATCACTAGGGCTTAAGTGAGAGTCCACTAAAGTGAAGTACATGCCCAGAACTGCACTGAACGAGGAGTCAGGAAAACTGCAGCCTGACAAGTTTGCTCTACAATTTATTTTGGGAGAAGGTGGTTAGCTGAATTGTGTCTTTCCGTCCCACCAACAAAATTCACGGTGAGGTTCTAACCTCCAGAATGTGACCATATTTGGGAAGAAGGTCTTTACAGAAGGAATTAAAATAAGGTCATAAGAGTGGTCCTAATCCCATCTGACCTATGCCCTTATAAGAAGAGGAAATTTAAACACAGACACAGAGGTTAGATGACGTGAAGACACAGGGAGACGACTTCGGCTGTCTACAAGCCCAGGAGAGAGGCCTCAGGAAAAAAGCAATCCTGCCGACGCCTTGATCTCAGACGTCCATCCTCCAGAGTTGTGAGACAATAAATTTCTGTTGTTTAAGCCACCCAGCCTGTGGTACTTTGTTATGGCCGCAGCCTTAGCAAACTAATACAAGGGGCTTTTAAAAACTCTTTCAGGAGGCCCGGAGGTCTTCACCACCTCCTCTGGAGTGAAATAAGCCTATGACATAAAGGAGGGAACTTACCATACAACAAAGCTAAAAATATGTGTGCTATCATTTGTAGCGCTGTACATTGTCTCCCTAGGGTGGCGCCCTCTTTGTACCATTAGAAAAAAACTCATTTTGCTTTTTAACCTGGATTATCATGGTCCACATCACAATTGTCAGAAAATAAAGAGCTCTAGGAAGCTTCCACTCCGGGCAGTAGCTGAACACAGCTTATTATAAATTCCCTAACGCTTCAGTTATTTTCCCTTCACGTTGTTTTTAGTACAAATGAAGAGTAAACAAACAAAGTCAGGAAGCAGTTAAATAAACAGGAAATCTGTGCTGCAATGATAATTTTCACCATCTCAACAACTGTAACACAAAGAGCCAGATTTGGAGATTATCCTGGACTTGAACCTCTGCCTGTATCCAAGACAGAATAACTGAGCAGGGAGCAGGACATCTCTTGTCCAAACCCTGATTCTCAAATGCTTTGGATCCCAGCTTTAAATGCCAGTAAAAGAAAGAGATAGACTTGGTCATCTGGGAATGTCACTGCAATCGCAAGGAAACTGCTTGGGAGAAGAACTTAGTTTGAATCAATGGTTAACTTCAAGTCACCAGATTTTAAACATCTAAATATAGTCCGTGTTTGAGAGGTTAATGGGATGCAGTGCTATATGGAAGGTAGGTAAGAAAAGCTAAAAGCACTTAACTTTGTAATGTTACTGTTAATAATAACCATAAGCTAAATGAGGTCAAACTTATGATCCCATTTAATCTTCTCAACACCTGGAGGAGATAGGTACCTTTATTATCCCCATTTTATAGATGAGGAGACTGAAGCTTAAGGAAGTTAAGTAAATTACAGAAGCTCATGTATTAGTAAGCAGCAGAGCCAGAATTTGAATGAAGGTCTTTCTGATTAGAAAGTTCATGCTTTTAATGATATACTGAGTCCTAATTTCCAAATGAGACCCATTATTTTAAATTTTCAAATGATGTTTAAATTACAGATAGCTCTAAAAGTCATGAAAAATTATCCATTCAAATAGAGCTTGGGTAATTATCAAGGAATTCTCATTAAAAAAGGAAAATTTAGCTTAGCAAAAGGGCTTTTAAAAGATTCTAAAATATATGTGAACCATGGGAAATGAAGTGGAAATGGTGGAAGAAAAGCAGGGCATAGAGCTACTTGAAGTATTTCTCAATAAAGAATTACACCAGTGGTAACTGAATCATCGGTTTAACTTTTCAGCACAGGGAAAATGATCAAAGCCAAAGCTTTGAACACTTGTTTTGAAAGTGTGCCATTTATTCCATACCCTCTACCTCAGAAAAGGTAGCACTTACCTCTCTCTGAAAAAAATTCCAAGCATGAGTAAGCCACCGGTATCTCGGTAAGCCATAATTTGTCATTCTGGCTTTCAAAGTGACCATATCTGACCACTGTACTGGAACCTAGAGATAGAAAAAGACAAAGTATCAACAACTATAATGTGCAAACAGCCACATTCAGACACACATACATTCACAGATTCACACAAACACAACCGCTCATAGACTCATCCACATACTCACACTTGGAATGTACTGCCATTGTCAAACACTACCTTAAATTTGTGTTCGCTTGTGGCTTAAATTAAGCTCAGGGTTATTAAATACTTATCAAACAATCTCTATTTGTAGATTTTTGTATTAAATGAGGAAGTACTTCATATTAAGCAAAATAATGCAAAATCACTTAATGCCGATATCAAGTTTAAGGAAATCACAAACAAGTAAGCTATATGTTCTATAGATACACCTGAAGAGCTCCTCATAACAAGTGATCCCTGCTGCAAAATGCCCTTTCATTTGATTTCGTAATGCTATGAAATGGTTCTCTGAAGTGATTGCAGATTATGGTACTAAAATAAAGGGAGAAGAATTAAGGGAATGAGTTCAGCTCAAGCCAAGGCTCACTCTAGAATAAGTCTGTAAACTTTTCAAAAATTGGATTTTAGAGGCATGTTAGAATTCTAGAAAAATTGTTCTGAAATTAAAGCATTTTTTTGTGCTCTGCCTCTCAAGGCACCTAGCACCATGTCCCTGAGCAGTGTTTAATCATGACAGAGCTTCAGGTACACAACACAACAGTTGGCAAGAAATCTAATCAGCATATCATGCTATGTTTTATGTACAGTGCTACAGGGGAAATGGGGTCACACAAATCCTAGTCTCTCCACACGTGCGGTATTAAAGTAACTCTTGGGAAACTAGACAGACATCCACACCTGATCTATGGAGCAATACTGACTGGGCTAAGTCAAGCAAATTTGACACGAACTCAAGATTCATATTATTTTGAAATCTCATTTTTAAAAATAGTAATATCAATAGTAGTTTAAAAATTCCTGGCCACAGAAAGTCTTCATTTTGTTCCTTTGTTAATTTTCTTTTTTATTACTTGGAAATGTACAATACAAAAGAAAACGCCCCAACACCTGGGCACACAACTTTGTTCCCTAAATAATGGGCTGACTGGGTATACTGTGTGTTCATCTGGTTCCAACAAAGTTCAGAGAACTAACCAAAGTTCAAGCTATTCACTATAAATTCTTATTATCTCATATCCTTTTGAACATAAAATAGAAGTGAAATAAATTCTCTAGAAATTTATAATCTGAAACAGTTAACATTATTGACAGATTTCATCTAGAGAAGAAATGATGAATGGGAGGTGAACATGTATAAAAAAACAGAAATAATGGGAAAATAGGCTGCCTGATGCCCAATCTCTTGATTTGGTTATTAGAACAGACTTATTTTTAATTTATTTTCCAAAATAAATATAAGTTGTTTCCCACTTGTGACCACAATTGATCTGAAACCAAATATAACAAGAAACACAGGCGGTCACTGAGGTTCGGGCACAAAATACAGTGCTCTGGCCATAAAGGAAAACACACATGTATTGGCTCCTTGCATGGAACAGAGAAGAGCACAAAGCCCATTCTACGCAAAGGCTGCGTTCTGCAAAATTTCGCAGCTCATAAACTTTAAGGTCACTTTTCATTCACACTGCTATTAGTGCAAAGGCAATAAAAAAAAAAATCTGACAAACGTTTTTCCTAAAGGACTACTTGCCACATTTCACTTTTAAACAGCCCTTGTTTTATCCTGGTGACTTAATGGGAGATTTACACAAGCAAAACAATGATGTATGCCTTCAGCGGGCACGGCAGTGTACACCCATCTAGTACCACTGTGATACTAAAAAAATACTTGCAGATCACCCCTTCACAGAATAGAAGCAAGTATCTAAAAAGTATCAATTTCTTTCTGTTTCCTCAAGTTCCTTAGAATTATATTAGAGTCAAAATATTTCCTTTCAAATACCTTAAATTAATTCGTTTCAAACTTGTTATAATTTAGGAAATTTATCAAATATTAGTATGATATAAACACTGTTCAAGGCATTTTTTAAATCCACTAGAAAGTAAACTCATTTTTAAAAACCTTTTAATTACCAAAAAGAACACAAAAGCTGAGATGAGGAGATCAAGAATTAATTATATAATTTACTACTCATTGCTTGAATGTTAAGGAGATCCATGTGTTTTTTGAAATTAGAAAAAATTAATAAGACACCGAAACTGAGTCCCTGGAATCAATCACTTTTTCATTCCCTTAATATACCAAGTTTCTAGGGATGGTGTGAAAATATGATTCTCAAAGACAACAAGAGCATTCCTATTGTAATAGGAGATTTTGTTTTGAAGATAGTGTCTAACTTTATATTAAACTAGTTAGAACCTGCCTTGACTTTTCAATTTTTAATAGAGAAAAAAATAACCATAAATTCTCTCTTCTTACTGAGAGTTGTCACACATTGAAAGCATGAGTGTTTTCAGAGGGGTTCAGCTGTGTAGCAGTGCCAAAGCATCGTTTACATGTAAATTGAAGTATGTAGAGTACCCACTATTCTGTAATTACCACTTAGTATTCAAAACAGTGTCACAGTACAGTAGCAGATTCACCATAGAATCTTTAATAACTGCATCAGTACCAGAGATGTCTTCAATTGTCTTACACAACTGCCAAAATGCCTCTCAGAAACAAATGTAAAAGAATCTGCTTCATGGGTGGTGGTGATGTGATGAATTGGGAGATTTTGATTGACATATATACACTAATATGTATAAAATAGATAACTAATAAGAACCTGCTGTATACAAAATAAATTAAATTAAATTAAAAAAGAAAAAAAAAGAATCTGCTTCGCTTCTTAAGAGCTCTTAAATTTTAAAATGTTGAAGACTGACCTGGGGAACTTGCCACAAATGCAAATACCCAGTCCCTGCCTTTTCCTCTATTCCGATCTAGGAGCTCTGGCCTAGAGCCCTATAATATGCATTTTAAAGAATCATCCCGGTGGACTCTTGCTGTAGACAGTCCAAAGACTACATGTTGGGGGAAAAAAAACCATCATCTTCCTGAAACAGAATTACTCTACGAAGCTCACAGTGGAAAAATCTGACCTGCCACCACAAAAACAGCCAGACTTCACAGACATGCAAAGGTGCTCGACCTCATTGATAATCAATGCACCAATTTTCACCAAGGAAGTGAGCAAACATTAAATAAGTAATAATGTCCAATAGAGCAGAGGTGAAGTGTGAGTGGTATACCGAACATGACTGGTAAAATCTTAAGGTTAAGAAACTCTTATTCTCATTCATTCTAACACACACTTCTTAATTTGGAGGATGGTTCGGCTTGCTGCAAACAGAAGGTACATGTTTCCTAGCCATCAGTATACAGCTGCAGTCAGCATTTTATAAGGTTTTCATGTAGATTTTCAACTTTTCTCAAGTCCTGTTGCAAATGTGAATATTTCCTATTATACACTCAGAAGATGGTAACATTATTTTAGAACATATATTATTTTTAGTCTATTCTATCCATGTTTAAGCAATCTGTGGAATTAAAGATATATATAGGAATAGAGGAAATGAAAAATTACAAATTATGCTTTGGAACTATGCTTTAGACACAGAAAAGAAAATGCTACATTTCAGAAGTATTGGAAATATTCATTGTTACCAGAGAGCATGAACATTCAAATTAATAATCATGTGCCTAACAACTCCAGAGTATCTGATTTAAAAGGCTGAATGAATATTGTTTCAGATTGTTGTTATATTACATTTTGAACTCACCATAATTTCCTGCTCATATGTCCAAACACCACAAGCCAGTTCTACGCAGAAAATGACAAGTAAACTTCCAAAATACTGTAGAAGAACAGAAAATGAATGCTGTTAGGATAGAATCAAAGTAAAATATGGTCATCAGAGACAAGCTAAATATTATTCAGTGTTGTTTATTCAAAGGACAAGAAAACGGAGGCACATATTCAAGAAGCTCCCTCCCTTGGGAGCAGATGGGGAAATTTTCAGCAAATTTTGAGACATCAGCAGACAACATTCAATACTCACCTAAGTGGGTCATTTGGATAGTGCTCCATTTATCAAATGCTTTCATAATTAATTCACTCAATGGATAAGACTACCTCATTTTACAAATGAAGAAATTAATGTGAAAAGTATACAATATGACTTGCTCAAGAATGTGCATAATAAAATAAATTTTAGAGCCCTAAAGTGACCACTGCAGCCATGTTCTTTGTGCTCTTCCTTGCCACGTCTCCAGTTGTGGAGGTCACTTTACAGAAGTAAACAGTAAAAGGGTGAGAAAGAATAGGCTCTCTGAAAGTCCACCAATTTCAGCAGAATTAAAACAACTCCACTGCTGTCATGAATCCTCCACTCCATTTATGGTGCCAGTCAGGGTGGGAGGATCGGGTAGTGATGATTATTGATTATTCCTCTTCACTGGAATGACAGCTCTATCAAGGGCAGAAATTTACTGTGTTCCTTGTCACAAAGTAGGTGCTCAATAATTTTTTTTTACATAATATATGAATAGATAAGAATATGTGAAAACAAACCAGAATGAGGTGTGGAGAAAAAGGAACCCTCCTACACTGTTGTGGGAATGTATATTGGTGCATCTACTATGGAGAACAGTATGGAGCTTCCTTCAGAAGCTAAAAATAGAGTTGCCATATGATCCTGCAATCCCATTCCTGGGCACATATCCGGAGAAAACCATAATTTGAAAAGGTACATGCACCCCAATGTTCATAGCAGTACTATTTACAATAGCCAAGACATGGAAGTAACCTAAACTTCCATCGACAGATAAATGGATAAAGAAATGTGATTTATACATACAATGGAATATTAGCCACAAAAAAGAATGAAATAATTACATTTGCAGCAACATGGGTGGACCTAAAGATTATCATACTAAGTGAAGTAAGTCAGAAGTGAAGTATTTGTCTAAAGACAAATATCATACGCTTATATGTGGATTCTAAAAGAAAAAAAATGATACAAATGAACTTATTTGCAAAACAGAACTAGACTTAGAGACATATTAAACATGTGGTTATCAAAGGGGAAAGAGAGGGAGGGATAAATTAGGAGTTTGGGGTTAAAATATACACACTACTATATATAAAATAGATAATCAAGGACCTACTATATAGTACAGGGAACTCTACTCAATATTTTGTAATAACCTATAAGGGAAAAGAATCTGAAAAAGGATAGCTATATATACATATATATGTATAACTGAATCACTTTGCTGTACACCTGAAACTAACACAGCATTGTAAATCAACTATATTTCAATAAAAAATTTAAAAAATAAAAGTTTAAAAAAAAGCAGAGTGATACAATGGAAAGAGACTGGGAGCTGCCTTGGACTGGGTGATCAGGAAAGGCTTCCTTATGAAGGTGACCTTTAAGATGACTCAATAGCGTCAAGAGAAGGCAAAGCTGATAAGATTTGTGGCAAAGCAATCCAGGAAGAGGAAAGATCAAGACCAAGGCCACCTATCAGGTGAGCTAGTTAATTTAAGAACTCAGTGGTAATGGAAATGCAGAAGCGGGTGGGATGGGGACAGGGGGTGAAGCACATGACACTGAGAGGTACAAAGAGCCAGATCTTCGTGGGCCAGAGAAAGGCTTTTGGATTTTATTCTAAGTGTATTCTACGTGAAATTCATTAGCAAGTGACATGGTGTGAGGTACATTATGAAAACATAACTCTGGCTGTTTTGTGGAAAATCACCTGTAGGAAAGCAAGGGTGTGATCAGTGCAACTAAATAAAAGATTGCTGAATTAGGATGGTAGCAGGGAAATGGGAAAAAATGGACTGATTTAGGATTGTGAGCCATCAAGACTTGAATGTTGTTTCTTTGCTCATAATTTTTGCCAAAGAAGGGGAGGGAAAAATAAAAGAGACAGAAATTTGAGCTGATTTTCTACTACTTCCATGATATATCCCTTCTGATTTAAAAATATAAATTACTATTATTAGTTTTAATATGCTTCCTTCATATAAAAAGTAAAGAATATATGGCTATAAAATCTCTTAGACAAAAACATGCTTAAAATTATAATTTGATACAGAAGATAAAGTAATATTTTCTTTCATTTTTATAATCCTTTTATTATTTAATCTAAATGCATAGTTACATGAACGAATGTGTATTTTTCCAAGTATATTTTCGAAAAGTTTTCTGTGAACTACTTCTCTTTTTAACATCTTTATTGGAGTATAATTGCTTTACAATGGTGTGTTAGTTTCTGCTTTATAGCAAAGTGAATATCCCTATGCCACCCCTCTAGGTGGTCACAAAACACCGAGCTGATCTCATTTTACAAGCCCTTTTACTTTCAGCATATGTAGTACTCCTGGTCAGCTTCAGTCTACTCAGATCTTTTTTCCAAGTATTGCCTTACTTTGAAGATTTTAGCCTTAAAATAATTAGAAGAAATTTCGTGAACACAGTACTCCAAGTCAGTCTTTCTCCAAATTCACCTTAATACTTAAGAGATGTCTAGACATGAACAATACTATATCTGCAACTTACGTTACAAAAAGCCCAAAATGTTCAATAACTATATGCTAGATAAATGTTCTTATCTTTGTTAAGACCCTAGGAAAGAGTGAGACTCCAGAAAAAAAAGTTACACTATGGGATACTTTTGCTTTCTCAGGTCTCCAACCTAAATTCTTTTTAAAATTGACTTCTGATTACAATGAAAACCAAAACAGCCTGAAAAGGCAAGATGTCTCTAAACATGAAACATGGACATGGGTGAGAATTATGTGTGCTACTAGTAGAAAAAGGTAGGACATACCCTGACTTTGCCTTGGGGATAACCATGCAGATTTCTGGATTGACTTTGAATCCTTTTAAATCCCATTTCAGTCATCTCTCTCACTTCTTGCCTATTGGAGTTACTGACTGGCTTACAATGCCTGTGCTACACCGCAGAAAGGCCCCCAGGACAGGGTAAGTGCCCTGATGTACACAATACATGCAATACCTGAGTGGCTCTCAAGGCTAGTGGATCCAAACAACAGTATAATAACTACAGGCATGATGTCACCTTGACTTCCTAGAGTGAGCTTTACAATGGACTAGCAAAACCATAACTTAAGTATCTCCAGGGATGTATATGTAAAGCATATATATCTAAAGCAATTTCTCATTACAAACTCAAAACTGAGATTACCAATCATGGGAGATAAGGGGTAAGATCCATCTGAGTTGGACACTATTTCAACTGGGGAAATGCATCTTTCAGAGATTTGATGGTCTTACTTGATACAAGTTCTGCCATATAAAACAATTCCTCTGCCTTTATTTCACTTATACTCGGGGCACAGATTTATTTGACCTTGATATGGAAAATACAAGTTTCATCAACATTAGAAAACTTTCTTGGAGCAAATTAAATCTAAAATGTAATTCAGATAAAATATTTTTTTACAGATGGTGCTGCAGCTTCCTGGTCAGCTGTCTTTGCTTTGTTGTCATTGTATTAGCCTCCTACATCCAGTCTAAGTCCAAGGAAAACTTTAATTGTCAAATCTATCCTTAATGCAAGACACACAGATCAACTGCATTTACGCCTACATTTTCTTTTTCTTTTTTTTCTTTTATTTATTTATTTATTTATTTTTGCGGTACGCGGGCCTCTCACTGTTGTGGCCTCTCCCGTTGCAGAGCACAGGCTCCAGACGCGCAGGCTCAGCAGCCATGACTCACGGGCCCAGCTGCTCCGCGGCACGTGGGATCTTCCTGGACCCGGGCACGAACCTGTGTCCCCTGCATCGGCAGGTGGACCCTCAACCACTGTGCCACCAGGGAAGCCCTACGCCTACATTTTCTTTTTCAGGGAGCTCTGAGTCCTAGTCATCCTCATGTTGATCACTGCACAGAGGATCACTCAGTCACTAGTTTAAGAGCTGGATCTGAGCGAGGCATCTATAAAACTTGGTGTTAATCCACAGTTTAAATAAAACAAAGCCAGCAAAGAATTAAGCAACAACTCCCGTTGAGCTCTGTTATGGCAGGTAGGGTACATACATATCACATTTCACTGCAAAACCGTCTGCTGTCCTCAGCATTATTGAAACACGTGTATATCTCTCCTAATGATGTCAGTATGTGTCTGTCAAGTCCTTACTTTCCCAACACACGTGGTTTGCTGAGATGGTCTGTACCAAGCTAGTCTGCAGGGCAACTCACCCCTCTCCTCCATGAGTGCTGCCCTAGAACAGTGGAAAGAGCTCTGAATTTGGAGTCAGCAGACTGAAGTAACACACTCTGTGATCTCTGGAAAATCATTAAACTGCCCTGACTTCAGTTTGCTCATCTGTCTGATGAAGATAAAAATAAAGTCTTCTTCACTGTGATCATCAAGGCTGATTTGACACATGGGAAATTGTTTTGGAAAATTTTTAATTTTGAATTTGTAAAGCATTATACAAATGCAACTCTGAACTAGTTTGTGAAATACAATCCAATATGGACTTGCCCTTTCCTCCTGGATTTGACCTTCATTCCCTGCAGTGTGCTGCAGTTTCTTCTTCATCATTGTTTTCCAGTATCTCATCTCTTGTTCTTTACCATTTTACCCTTCTCCTTCCCCTTGTGTGTCAGGGTATCTCTGTCTCCTGTATATCAAGCTTCAGAGGCTTCAGCTTTTAAACCAGTCAGCTGCCTCACCCACAATTCACTGCGCTCACTAACCTGCCAGACCATCGGTTCTGGCTGGCAGGGATCTTGTTCGTAAACATTATTTTATTCCCAGTGCCGAAGCAGGACCTGTCACACAGCAGGTATTTAATAAATGTCAGTGGAAATAATGATCAGCTTACCAACTGAAAAAACCAATTTCAGGTTTCCTTGTATTTCTCTGACTAATTTGAGCTCTGAGTTTCTTGTTAACATTTGACTCCCCTTGACTTTGCTTACACATTTCTGTACTATATTGTCTCTCTGTTTTACTGTGTGTCTTTCTGGAGGATTATAGTATGATAGTTCAGTGTGCCTTTAAACATATAAGACAATTTACATAGTTAACGAAAAGGAACAATATGCAGACTCTCCCCATCTTTCCTGAGCTACTATCAACTGAACATTTTAAATAAATAAAGCCTGAGAAAGTGTGTTTATACAAGGGACTTAGAATGCAATTATTTGCATTAACAAACTGTTTTATTTGCTTTAAAAATTATTTGATACAGACTTTCTTAAAATAGCTAAGTTCTTCTACTGTAATTAGACTAAAATTTGTGTTCTATGAATAAGTTTTATCCCTAAACATATGTTCATGCAAAAACTGCATCAAGTAAGGCAAGCTGATAATAAGATATACCCTCAAAATGATGCAATTAATCAGTGATTTTTTTTCACCAAATCTCTCAAGCTGAGAATAATTACCTTTCAGTTCAAAAATGAGTGTCCTCACTGATTTAAATAACAGAAGATTAGATAAAACACTATAGGTGAAATTGCTTTGTTGACTTTTTTCAACTATACAAATGGAAGAACATGAGCTTTGAAATAAAATAGACCTGGCTTCAGATTCTGGTTCCTTCACATACCAGTTGGATGACCTTGGGCAAACCACTAAGCCTCAATTTCCTCATCTGTCAAGTGAGAGTGTTAAAATGGCCTTGCAGCGTTGCACTAAGGATTCAACCAGGTAGAGTGCTGTCCCACAGGAAGAATTACCTAAAGGGTAGCCACTATTAACCCTATCGTAGTATCTATTAGAATATAAACTCCATGAGTACAAGAGATATTATGTTTTAAATACTTAACATACTGCCTGGCATAGAACATGTACTCAGTGACTATTTCTTGAACGGATGTAACTATGACTGGAGGATGACAGCAAGTAAAACTGTTCATTTCCTCCTAAAGACCGTTAGTGTCACTCACTCTAAAGAGTCTTCTAAACCCACAAGTTATTTGGTAAAATCTTTAGTAAAATCTCTGTCCAGTGAGAAAATAGCTGGTATTTTTCAAAAGATCTTTATTAGGAAACGAGGGCAGGAAGGGCGTGGAGGGTGGGAAACCAAATTCTTTTTTGAAAATACTGAAATCAATTCGTCTGTTATTTTAAATAAAGCGTTGGCCACAGAATGGCAAGAATGGCGTAGTTTAACTAGTCCCTTTGTCTCCTGGATGTATTTGAGGATGAAGGTAAAGGCATGAAATCCCACCTTCCTACTTAACCCTTGGTGACTTGTAAGTCAATGCATCCTCCAGTAGAAATAAGGGGGATTCATTTCCCGTATTAAAGATTATTTCATCTCATTATATGTGTACAGACGAAAGAATAAAATCTCCAGGAGGTCTTTTCTGAAAGAAACATTCATTTATAAAAATGAGCTGCTTCCCTGACACCTCCCCCACTCCCCAGGATCTCCCACTAAAGAAAGTAGATTAAGCACACGCCCTTATCCCTTCTCCCTGTTGAAGCTTCGCTAAAACAATAAAGAGATATTTTCAAAGACATAAACCCAGAGATAAAGGAAAAGGGAAAGAAGACAACAGCAAGTATATTTGGGAAGGTACAAAACAAACAGTTGAGTAGCAAATTTCTCAGCAGTCCCCCAAAAGCTGAATGCTTAATCAGTAGTGGAGAAAGTAGGGAACAACCTGATTCACATACAGAGTCGCTCCAAATGCTTAGGAGCTGGAAGCCCTGGATACTTGCGGAAGTGGATGAAAGTAGGGCTAAAAAGAGGATGATTTGTTGAAAACTTGTTTAGGAAGAAGTTAGAGCCCTCAGGTCCCCTCCCCTACACTATGTAGCTGGGTACTACCCACCCCTACCAGTAAAGAAGTTAGGGGGTTATTCTGTGGAAACAGTAAAACAGAGTCTCAGGACTGGGGACACTAGGTATAGTCGAGGATAACAGGAAACAGAATTGGAGTCCAGATTTAAATACCTTTTCTGCAAAGTTTCAAAACCAAAAGAGCATTGGATTTCTCAATAAAATATTGGAAGCTAGAGGCAAGAGGAGGATGTCTTCAAAATTCTGAGGAAAAAAAAATGATTTCCAACCTATAATTCTATAGCCATTAGAATGAACATGGATGGACCTGGAGATTATCTTACTAAGTGAAGTTAAGTCAGACAAAGACATTATGTATGATATCACTCCTATGTGGAATCTAATTTTTAAAAAAAGATACAAATGAACTTATTTAGAAAACAGAAACAGACTTGCAGATATCGAAAACAAGCTTATGGCTACCAAAGGGGAAACGTGGGGTGAAGGGATAAATCAGGAGGTTGAGATTAACATACACATATATACACTAATATGTATAAAATAGATAACTAATAAGAACCTGCTGTATAAAAAATAAAATTAATAAAATTCAAAAAAGAAAAAAAATATACACACACTACTTATATATAAGATAGATAACCTACAAGGACTTACTGTATAGCACAGGGAACTCTACTCAATATTCTGTGATAACCTGTATGAGAAAAGAATCTGAAAAAAGAATGAATATATGTATATGTAGAACTGAATCACTTTGCTGTACACCTGAAACAAACACAACATTGTAAATCAACTGCACTCCAATAAAATTAAAAATTTAAAAAAAAGGAATTAACCTGTAAGGGTATTTAAAGCCATTTTTAGGCATGCAGGCTTTTTAAAAAATGTATTTCCTATGTATGTTTTTCAGGAAACTACTGGAAGATATGCTACCTCAAATGAGAGACTAAACAGAGTAGGACAATGACTTGGATTCCAGGAAACAAGGGATCTAAAACAAAAGGGAGGCAAAGGAAATCTCAGAATGGTAGTAAAGGGGATATCGCAAGACGGCAGCAGCTTCAGCAGTCTAGACTGGAGCGGGTCTAGAACGTGCTGAGAGATTTCTTAAAAAAAAAAAAAGAAATCATCGATAGAATACCCCAAATATTTGAATATATGAAGAGAAAACGTACACCAGGGGAAGTTTAGAGTTGATTTAGACAGAAAAACATAGAAAACAAGGAGAGTTACAAATTCCAAAAAAAAAAAAAAAACCGAAGTATTATTCCAGAAAGAAAAAAGTAAACCTGGTAATTTACCTGGCCCATCTGTGGATAACATTTACATAGTCATGAGCATGTAAACACTGTTCTCACCAAAATGATAACGTATCTGTGTCGAGCTGAGAGAGGAAGTATGCATGGGGTGGGGCTGGGGGGTGGTGCCGCACTGAGGGCAGGAAAAGATACCAGTTCCTCACCTTGCACAGACATCAATGGATAGGGCTTAAAACTGAAAGAATGAAAAGAGTTAGATAAATATGTGATTTAGAGATATGGAAGTAAATTCCAAGAGAATCTGCAGAAAACAAAAATTGAAAGCAGTTGCCTCTTTCTTAGCAGTGGAAAATGATAAAGGCGAAGGACTACTATTTTTCATAAGAAGTATTTTGGAATTAAATTTACTCTACGTTTTGTGTATGAAGCACTCTGATAAAAGTAAAAATAAAATTAAAACAAACAATAGCCCTGCCCCGAAGACTCGACAATCAAGAGAGAGACGCTGGTAGCTGGAGGATTTTATATGTTTTACACAGAAAAGGTTATTCAAAAAGGCTGAGAATTATAAATAGCCCAATTACACTTCATGGTTATTGGGAGTAAAGGGGGGGGTGGTGGCAATTGGAAACTTATACTCAGGTGCTGTCATCCTTTTCCTAAATGTACCTTCACTAGCTGAAAATAGGGATTCCATTAACAAAATACAAAAAGTTTATACTTAAATGTGATTTACAGACCCACCCCACCCCCACCCCAAAGGTCTCTTTCACTAGACCCTATTTGGAAATTTGAATGTCTCCTGCAATATTGCTCATAAAACCACACATGCAGTCTGCTCAAATCAATGTGAGCTGGATTATTTTCCAACTTGGAGAATTCACTTCAGTCACAAAATTTTGAAGTTTAGAACTCTATGTTATGGGCAATTTCGTTCAAGGAGGGAGGCTTGGATTTAGTTTATTTGCTCAAGAAACACACGTTTGTATATATAATCAAGTATTGTGAGTATACAAAATTAAAAGTATATAAAAAGTATGTAAAACATCAAGTATTCTTATAGGTATATATGTGTATGTGCAAATGTATGTACGTGCATTTATTATGTCACAGGTATATATATACATTGCATAAGTTATTCCCCAAAACATATTACAAAAATATTATTAGCTGTATTTTTGAAAAGAGAAAATGGAGCTAGGTACATTGAGAGGCAAAAGAACACTAAGTTTTTCAGAGCACAGTTCCTGGAGCCAAGCATCCTGGATTCAGATCCCAGCTCTACCACTTCGTAGTTGGGCAAATCACTTAACCTTTCTGTGTCTCCATGTCCTCATCTATAAAGTGGAGATAACAATCGTGGCAACCTTATAGTATAGTTTGGAGAATTTAATGATCCAATACACATAAAGCACATACAATAGTGGTTGGCACATAGTACATATTATATCACGGATGCTGGCCGTGGTGTTAGCAATACCTCACGATCCACCATCTATAGACCCCCCCACTACTGAACACAAATGCACACAAGTACATGTTCACACGGGTATTTACAAAACCTTTCTTGTCTTTGAATTAAAACACCTACATTCCCATCTCTGACCTTTTCCAGTAGGGAAAAAAAAAAAAAAAAAGACTACTAGTAATATCAAAATTTTAAGGATGACAAAAAAATTACTTTTTCCCTTCTCCAAATAATGCCTAATTAAAGGCACAAATGTTGCTTTAACTACTATACCAATTCCTTGACACTTTATCTCAATAATTCCATCTCTTTTTATGTTTTGAGCTTACATTAAGTCAGACAGATCAGCTTCTTTTAAAGTTAATAGTAAAATTAACTTTTGTTCTTATTCATATTTTACAATTTTTATAATGAAATATAATGTCATATAGCCAATGAGTGCTTAACAGTTCATTAAATTGAACTTTCATTAAAACACTAATAAATGAAATAAGTATTACTTATGTACTGTTAATAATTGATTTAATAAAATTTCAAAGAAAGTAATATTTGTTTTGTACAAAATATTTCAAATAATTTTCACTTTGGGGAAAATAGATTTATTTAAAATTTTTCCTTTCTAACTTCTATCAATCTAATGAAAAGAAGAAAGCAATCTGCCCTAACAAAGCCAATCAATTTATTGAGAATATTAAACTTTATAAGCAGTTGAGAAACATAGGAAAAGATACTTTCAATTACTAAGAGCTTTTTAATAGGAACTATGTTCTATTGATATAAAACTTATCCTCATCATATACAGTTTTATGGATAGAGGACTCTGCGATATGTACTCTCTAAAGGAAACCAAAAATCCTATATCCAACCTATGATAAATAGACAAAACAGTTATTCTCCAAACTGTTTTCCTGTATAAATGCCAACTGGAAAAGAATTTTTACATTAAAACAAAACTGTAATGTCTTCCATGAAACACTTATATACATAAGTTTCTCTGTGCAAGCAAAGCAGGTAATAAACCACATATCACAGAACCTCCTCAGTGAGAATATATTTCACTGGGTGAGAAGTAAAAAGTATAAACACTGTAAAAGTTATTTTAATCTGCTAGTCTCTTAATTCATAACTAAAACCTCAGATTGTTTTTTCATAAGTAAAATTCAACATAATTTAAAACCACAAAAGTCAAATTTGCTTATCTTGGAACATTAATACAACCTGAGACTCACCTCTCCACAAATAAAAACTATTTCAAAATATAACATACTTTACTGGACATTTGAATATTTTAAAAACACGGTGCCTTTTGACTCCTACCTACATGCTACATAACCAACTCGTTTAATAAACAAAAAGTTTGATGAAAGGCCTGCATTCACTAAATGATAAATGATAAACTCCAGTCTCTACCCTGTCAAATGCTAAACTCTGCAAGCTTTCAGTGCTAAGTATCTCTATGTCAGTTGTTTATTTTTCCTTTCCCAGTGATTGGAGGTTTAAAAATATTATATTACTGAAAGTTAGTAAATAAGAGAATTCCAGTGCCAAATATTTGTACAAGATAATGGAACGGCTGACATTCTGTTAAGAATCCACCGGGACTAAACTACTAACAGTCCAAGAGCACTTGTGCTTAGAACACACATCCACACAAAGCCTCTGTTTCAGCCAAGTCTCAAAACGATGTCATAGCAGACACAGGCTTGGTACTTTCTGAAGGCCAATTATTCACTATGTTCTGTGTGTCTTTACAAAATTTTCCAAGAAAAGGCAGCATTAAATTTCCTTTCTTTTAAGAATTATAAATGAGATGAGTTCAGTCTAATTTAGAAAAAGCTAGAACTATAAACCAGTTTTTGAAGGAACAAAGTCTTGGCATTCCTGAGCCCATGCAGAAAGGTGAGCTAAAGTAAGAAAGTATCGGTATGCTGTGGTCCTTTGTTCATGCTTACATTTGAATAAATACATAGAAGAATCTTTGTAATAATGTATCTTAATTTACTCCCCTTTCCCATTGTATTTACACTGGTAATTTGTTGAGCTAGTTTCTCTATCAAAGATGTTGGTGAAGTTCAGATTAATAAGCGTTTGCTTCACATGCTGTTCAAACTCTGAGACAGAGAAACGTATTATGCCAAAATCGGAGGGACTTAGCCAGGGGCTACGGGTTCTCAGGGTCAGTGATGTATATCGTGACAGGTAACACATTAAGGGTAAGGCAATAAAGTAACTGGACACGCTAGACAGGTCACCATGTATATAGCTTCTGTTGCTTTGTAAGCCAGGTCAGCTAAAGTCTGCATGCTCGGCCCCATTGCAAAAGATTTACGGGGTGTTTCTGGTCTCGGAAGAGGTTGTCTCTATGTATTACTGGGCTATTCCTCAGAATGCAAGACAGGAGTCCCCATCACCAGAACCTCGGCAGGAAAGTACAGAGGAAGTATCCTAAGCAACACAAAGAACACCAGACTCAATTCTGATCCAACTCATGCCTCTCAGACGCAAACGCGGCCAGATACCTCACAAACACAAGAGGAGCATGAGTTCATTACCACCGGCGTCTTTAGGACATCATTTACAAGACAACAGATTAGGAAATTGGAAATTTTAAAGGATTTTATTAGGTAGAAAGGGAATTCATACTTTAATATCTGCAATAACTTTTGAATCATGCTATAACTATATTTGTGAAAGTATCTTCTAAATCACTTTCTTTTGTTTTACCCTTATTTTCAGACAAGATATACATTTTAACTTACCTTTGTACATTCTCCAGAAAAACCTCAAACCTATTTGTTAAAAGAGTATTAAAGGGAAATGTTTCCATTAAATTTTATAAATCCACGAATACAAATATTTATTATAAGTGAAGAGGTTTATTCTTTTTTTTTCTTCTTGATAAATCTATTCCAGCAAAAACATTTTCTTCCTGAACCAAAAATATGTATTTTCTTTTCTAAAATAATAAAGTAGAAGAACACAAGCTGATCCACAGTCATGCTTAATGTTCAGGGAAAGGAAACCATATGTGAATAATGATAAAATCACTACATTGTCACCAAAGTTGCCCAAACATCAGTAATTCAGTCTAATTGGTAGAAGAAATTATTTGAATTAAATAGCATGAATTACAGACCAATTTTAAAGAAATGCATGCTTGTTACAACAAATATTTTAGCTATAAGAATATTGAAAAGTAGAGATCCTTAAAGACCTGCTTTTATAAACAGATTAATGATGATTTGAAAGGAGCATATCCATTATCTGTAGGTAAGTGCTTCTAACATGCTTCAAAAGTTTGTTCTCAAACAAGTTAAGCAGTTCTACAACAATCCTCTGTTACTAGTCAATTGTTTATGGAACGTTTTTTTCCCCTGAGTCTGGGAAATTGTGGCAGCATTCCAAAGAACTACTGTTCTAACCATTCCACAAGACGCCTTGGCTGGCTGGTCTCCCTAAGGGCATCCTAGCCCCACACCCAGTTTCCTGGTGCCTACTTTAGCTTACTAACTATAATTTTGCTATTAAACCTGAATTAAACACATCCAGATTAATAAAATTGTGTTTACAATGTACATCTGGGAAAAAATTCTAAAGCATTAGCTAGACTGCCCCATCTGAAAACCTTTATTCCTTCATCAGTAAAGGCACATTGTTAGAATAAAATACGTCTTCCATTCTCTCTTCCATCATTAAAAAGGGTTCTTTAAATGTGAAGCCCCCTTAGCCCAGAGTGGCAGGACCAGGTAGCTATCTTCTCCCAGGTAAATGAGAAAAAGGCCCAGAAGAAAACAAGAACAGACACTGCTTCCTGGGTTATGTAGCAAAAGAACATATCACATCACTCTGCAGCTCGCAAAACTTCACACTGCAGAGTATGTGCACAAGATATATTCAAGACATCTCCATAATTTGGCCTTAGGTCACACAGCCAAGTCTCAGCCTTGTAAGCCTGGCACACGTCTATCCAGTGACCTACACATGCCCTTTGCCAAGCACTCCATGAGGTTCTGAGTCTTTTCACAACTGCTCCCTCCACTAGCCTTTCAATTCCTCCAAGTCCCTTGCTTCCCCTGCAAAGGCCCTTCTCCCACCTCTGCCCATGATTCACCAGCCACCCAAATTCTGCCCTCCCCCTCAGATCTCAGTTCAAATGATTCCTCATGTCTCTTTATTAAATGCTCTTGGTAGAACAAGGCTATCTATTGTTCCTTACAGTTCTTATAAAGTACTTTAATAACACAAAAGAGAACTTTTAGAATTAAAATATTTTAATTACAAAAGGCAAACTTCTCCAAGTCTTGTTAAAAGTTATCAGTCCGTGTCTTCAACTCGGCTGTGTAAACCCTGCACAGAACCTGAAAATTTATAATATTTTAAATGCTTGTTTCCTAGAAGAGGCACTGAAAAGATTCATATTTTTACTTAACTAGCAACAATTCTTACATTGGCACGTATCATCTAATAAAATTCCAACTTTCTTAAAGATGTTTCTAAAATGTCTTCATAGTTGTAACCATACTGCGGAAATTTGTAGTTTCCAAATTTTAAAGTTTTAAAACTAAAGAAAGTTCAGGGATAATCACTTATTTCCGAATAATTCAAACGTAGTGCTTAAGAGGAATACTAAGTGATACAACTACAGTGTTTATACATTTTAAATAAAATTTAAATTAGTGTTTCTGTCATGTGAGCTGAGAAGATTCATCTTAATCTGAGCACATAATTGGAGCCTGTAATAACCCTTTATCTGAATAAAGGGGGAAATGGGGACTTCCCTGTTGGTCCAGTGGTTAAGACTCCACGCTTCCACTGCAGGGGGCACAGGTTCAATCCCTGGTCAGGGAACTAAGATCCCACATGCCATGCAGCGAGGTCAAAAAAAAAAAAAAAAAAAATCCCTTCTACGAATAAAGGGGGAAATATATGGATCACAATTCTGAAAAAGTAGGTGTTTTTAACTTATGAAATTTCATGAAAAAACCTTTAATTCATAAGCTATTATTTAGTCATCAAGTTCATCAGATATTGCATATTAAGTAAATATTCAACATCATTTTTCTATACAGGTTTTCTGAAAGCTACTTTCCTCATTATAGCTTAAGCAGCTTAATTCTCTCATCTTTTACATGTGTCATTTGCTTGTCTATTGATTTAACTCTGTTTCCTGAGTCATCTAGACACTGATATGATTTTGAATGAATAGCTACTGTTTTACCTTGGCCAAAGGAAGTCAATAGATGTTGGACTCAGATGTGGAAGCAAAAACTCTACACAGTTGCTGAATTAACCTCAAGGTAGCATTTGCTGAACCTGTAACCAGCATCCACAGCAGAATCACCCTTTCAGAGAACGTGCTGCCAGAGAAATATCTGTCACTGAACTCTGAACAGACTAGGGATATTCACCAAATCAATGGGTATAGATTTATATGGCTTATATTTAACCAAAGCTTAAAATATATATATAACAAAGCTTAAAATGCTTACCATGACAGAGTATACATAAATTATACCAAAGCCAGAAATACAAAACCTTGAGATATTCATACTTCAAACCCTAAAGTAAGCAAAAAGTCCAAAGAATACTCAAGATCCTGTCACAAAGACCCACCACTAAGGGCATGAATATCATGACATTTCCTTTCAGAGACATCTGCTTATGTGTTTTTCTGAGGTATAATTAGAGACAGTCAAACCAACATCACTTAAGAAACAGAAAGGTTAATGGAACTCTGTCCTGAGCTTTGTGCGCACACAAAACCGAGATGTGCAAGCTGAGCCTCTGGATGCAGAAATGCCTACATCATCTTCAGTTTCCTCTACTTGAAATTTTTGTGAGTTTAACAACTAAATGTTAAAGCTATTGCTCTAAAAGAATTCTAGTTAACATGTCAAAATAAAACGCATATATTGAAGGGATATGTTTCTATTAGATGAAAAACGCATAAATATTGAATAATACCCCATTTCCTCATGTCAAGTAATACAAACATTATTATCATGTGCAAAAATTCTATCTCAGCAAAGTCTGCTGAATTCAGCTGCCTTCCACTCAGTCCCCAAAGTCTTAGTCTAGACCATTAAAAACGTACTTGATTTCTCTTAAGAGAATCATTTCAAATCTGGTTCAACCACTGGATATTTTAAGAAAGCTTTAAAAGTGCTTCCACACAATCACTAGCTATGAGCAAATTCTCTGGGATAATAAAAGTGAAAAAAAAAAAGAAAAAGAAAACCTTCCCTTTTAAATACAAGGTACTGATCTTAAACATGTAAGGCACAGGCAACTTAATTTCTGACCAGTGCCTGACAAGTTGTGGTTTGCTGGCAGCTGAGCATATATTAGCATCACTCTCTGACAAATGACGACCTCCTGACGGTGACATTCAGCTGTTGTCGATATTGTAAACATGTCTGTTCAATCTGTTTACATTCCCCCTGAGCTGGCACTGCTTTCCTAATGCCTCTGTTAATAGCAAGGTAGAATTGCAATAACAAATGAATTTCATTTAGTCTACAGCTAAAAGCCTTGGGAAGTACCCATCTAAAGCTTGAAACCAATTTCCATTTAGCTTCAATTTCTCTTGTAAAGAGAAAAGGAATTTCTGTTACCGAAATTACTTTGAAAGTCATGGCACATTCAAGCTTATCTTCCTATTCATTTTGGCTTGTTTTCCCAAAATAATTAGAATTTAATTACTTGTAATATCCTCCTATATGTATATAAAAGTTTCTGTTCTGTGACAGTTTCATATTTATTAAGAACAAATCTGGTTAGGGTAGGGTTGCCAAATTCAGCAAATAAAAATACAACATGCTCATTTAAATCTGAGTTTCAGATAAAAAATAATGTTTTAGTAGATGTATATCCTAAATATTGCATGGGACAAACTTATACCAAACTATTATTTGTCATCTATCTGAAATACAAGTTTAATTGGATGTCCTGTAGTTTATTTAGGAAACTTAAATTAGGGTGTTTTAGCAATCTGCATCTATATTTCAATAAAAGGGTCAACTTCATGACCAAGATTCACCAGAAACGTTTTCCTACAGGTGGTCTCTTAGCCTGCAGTTGTTTATTTGGAGGGGTGAGCACGGGAAGGCAGGTCGGTTATAAAGATCTGTTTTGAGCCTCTCTCACTTTTTCTTGATCAGTCTGATGAATAATGGCTTTTTGACTTTTGCTTAAACAGCACCATAGCCCAGTTACCAGACCTTTTCTTAGTAATCATTCAAGAGCTGTGGCAGCTCTCAGAGATACTGGTGGTCTTTTTTAAAAAAAAAAAAAAAAAAAAAAAAACTTTCTTCTCTAATCTGGTTTACAGGTCTTAAAAGTGAAGCGCAATTTTGAGTACAAGGAAATGGACAAGTTGGATTGAATGCATTGGGCTTATTTAAACATTTGCATCCAAATTAAGGAACCTCCTAATTAAAAAAAAAATAGGATAAAAAGCTAAAGGACACAAAGGAAGAAATCATGTGAGTTTCATTGCAAATATTTGCCAAAGACCTAACATCCTGTCATAGCCTGCGTTAGTGCTCACCCCTTTAACAGGCCACTGTTGTCAAAACCTATGTAACAGCCAGGCTCCTCCCTTAAAATCTCACCTTCTTCACTGCCTTCCAGACACCATCCTCCCTATCTGATGTGCTGGCCACTTCTACTCACACTGTTTAATTTCCTGTCTATTACTCGACTTCATAAAAAGTTATTAAAGCAATAGGCAAGATGAATGGTTCATATTATCAAGTTGTTTGTAGTCTGGCAGTTTGGGCTGGTTATAAAAAAAGGGAAATTTATAATAGGAGAAATGCACTGGACTTCAAAAGTTAGAGACATGTCTGTTGGAGACATCAGTAAAGGCCCAATGAGAATGGGCTTGGCAGTCAGAAACACAGAGGTCTGAATCAACGCTTCACCTGCTAGTGCTGAGTGACCTTGGACATATTACTGAATCTCTCTGAACCTCAGTTGTAATCATCTATCTTAGATGATTGTTGTTGAGTTTAAAATGAAAGATCATAGGGAAAATGTTTTATACAATGTGAGATACCTAATCCTTAAGATATACTAAGTATTAATCATTAAATAATACTAGGATACTTAAGCATTTAAGAAAAGGCAGCAATTACAGAGTAAAATAGTGAAGTTGTTGCAAACATGTTGTTCGAACTAGACTGTGATGATCTGAATACCATATACTCCATTTACTAGCTATGCAAACAGGCAAATCACTGAGCCAACGTGTGTTTCCTTTCCTCATCTATATTATGGGAATAATAATAGTATCTATCTTGAAATTGATTAATTAAGGTAAAGCCCTTCATATAAAAATTTCATTTAAACCTCTACGAGTCTGAAAGCGTTACAGTTTGTAAACACATGAGAAATGTTAACTACTTTGATTATCATCATCATCTTTGTCATTATTACAATTTCAGGAGGTAGCATTTCAGGCAAATTGTAATGGGCTGGTAGTACTGAAACAAAAGCATTAAGAAGAAATTCTCAGCTAAGGGACAGCAGGAATAAGAGCAGGAAAGAACAGTCAGAAAATGAAGTGGGTAAGAAAGCTAAAAATGGCAGATGAAGCTTTGATTGCAGAAGAGCTTGATGCAAGATTGAAGTGTCTGTAAACACTTCATTACCCAACCAGAAATCTTTCAAGGTTTCAGAACAGAGGAGTAATGTGTACACTGTTGCACTGTATTAACCGGCAGCACTGGTTTGGGGTAAATTAGGAGACAACAGAGGCAGGAAGTTTAGTTACAGGGCTCTGCACTGTTTCAGCAAGAAGTCAGGAGAGGGACCTCCCTGGTGACACAATGGTTAAGAATCCGCCTGCCAGTGCCGGGGACACGGGTTCAATCCCTGGTCCAGGGAGATCCCACATGTCACAGAGCAACTAAGCCCATGTGTAACAACTACTGAGCCTGCGCTCTGGAGCCCATGAGCCGTAACTGCTGAAGCCCGCGCGCCTAGAGCCCGTGCTCTGCAACAAGAGAAGCCACCACGATGAGAACCTTGCGCACCGCAATGAAGAGTAGCCCCCGCTCACGGCAACTAGAGAAAGCCCACGCGCAGCAACGAAGACTCAACGTAGCCAAAAATTTAAAAATAAATAAAATAAATTAAGGGAAAAAAAAAAAAGTCAGGAGATCCTGAACGTGGGCATTCCAAATAAGAAAAGAAGGGACGGGATCCCGAGATTGTAGAACTAAACCTACCGGACTTGACAACTGTTTAGAGAAGGAGGCTATGGAAAGAAAGGCAGAGAAAAAACTGCCTGAGAAGCAGATCAGTTGCAGATCTGTTACGAGCAACAGGTAATTGGGAGCTGAGACCGCAAATCATTCTTCAAGCAAAGGAAAGGCTGTGCTGGGTTTAGACAGAGTGACATCTAGGAACTTGCTAGGAGGAGACAGGCAGCCCGATGGGAATGGGGAACAAACTGCCACAGATAGTCAATGGGAAGGAACAACCAAGAGCTGACGGCAGCCAGGGACACATGGAACAGCGATGCACCAAAAGCTACTTTGTGGAAAAGAGTACATCCACCAAAAGGGGCGGGATGGGATAAAGCAGTATCAATCTATGCCAGTCATCCTCCTGGAGGAGAGGCTGACCCCTTGGGACTGTGCTTGGAGCTCTTCTCTAGCCTCAGTACTCAGCATAAACCTTGTTAGAGGTCTTGTCAGACAGTAGTGAAATTGTCTATCCACTGTGTATACACTGGTCTGATGGCAAAGGCTAATAGTGCCTATATTCTCCATAAATGTTTGAAGATGAATGAATGAACAAGTTTCTGGCCCTTAGAACCTCAGTCCTCCATGTCACCTTTGCATCATAAGGTTCTTTCCAACATCACAAACTAGCTCCCATGCACAAGTCTCTATGATTCATCCTGCCCCAAGAAGAGCCCAAATTACCTAGTTATTTGTCAAATTGTTTCACTTGCATTCAAGCAATCTAATGGAATGTGTAAATAGTTTTCAAAATATGTTCCTAAAAGTCTTTGAAGTTCCTGAAATCCTACCCCACCCCACCTCCACAGTCCAGGGACCATCCAGAATCATACCAGCTGGGAGGAGGAAGAACAGCAGCCATGTTTAAATTGGTTTTATACATAGGATATCATTGTAAGGGAGGGGATATGGGAACATATGTATATGTCTAACTGATTCACTTTGTTGTAAAGCAGAAACTAACACACCATTGTTAAGCAATTACACTCCAATAAAGATGTAAAAAAAAAAAGGATTCTGAGATTTTTTTTTTGAGTTTCAATACCTATCCATCCTTTAAACTGTAAGTTTCATATAAAGTAAGTCCTTTAGTTTGTTTAAATTATTGTCCAAGTTTCTTGAATTGCAACATAGGTTCCAAACCCTTCCACCTCCTCTCCCCTGAGAGAAGAAAACTAACGACATATCATAAATAAAATACAGTCAAAAGCATTGTATACCAAAATGAACAGAAGTAAGGCAATGGGCATGTCCCCTTTCTCTGAGGGTGGTTTGTTTTCTGCAGCATTTTCTGTTTTCCAATCATGGACCTGAAGAGTTATCCTCCACAAAGCCAACTGATACATTAACACAGGTTGTTCCTGTGAAATGCAAAGCTTTAGTTCAGCTTCACACTAAGAGTCTGTTTTAATGGGCTTGAGACGGGAGCTAGTCAAGCCCTGGCGTGTGGGAGCTGTCTCCTGAGAGCCAATCTGTGCTCATCTCTCCCCAGCTCTGCATTCAGTAACGGCAAGTTGGTAGCCTGAAATCGACCATGCTGGGAGTATTTACATCACAGAAATCTTCAAATGTTACAGATCAGGGCTTTTTCTCTGCTCGGATATCCAGCTTATCAGCACACCATAAAAAAACCTTTTTTTAAGTTCCCTACAAGAAATGAGTGCACAGATACCATTGAGAACTACTGCAAACAAAGGAATATACTCAATGAATTACTTTTTAGGAATCTGATATGTCTGCAATTACATGTTAGCAGCCTCAACCCCCTGGGGCCATTAACATATAATATTTTATGCACTCAATGAGCTTCAAAAATCTATATGTAGGGCCTCCCTGGTGGCGCAGTGGTTGAGAATCTGCCTGCCAATGCAGGGGACACGGGTTCAAGCCCTGGTCTGGGAAGATCCCACATGCCACGGAGCAACTGGGCCCGTGAGCCATAATTACTGAGCCTGCGCGTCTGGAGCCTGTGCTCCGCAACAAGAGAGGCCATGATAGTGAGAGGCCCGCGCACGCAATGAAGAGTGGCCCCCGCTTGCCACAACTAGAGAAAGCCCTCGCACAGAAACGAAGACCCAACACAGCCATAAATAAAATAAATTAATTAATTTTTTAAAAATCTATATGTAAACTGTATTTTTAATTGACTCAAGTTTTTAATGTTAAAAGAGGGTTTGCTAATTTTTGAATTAAAGGCATAATCATAGATTTTGGAATCATAGAGTTTGAGTGCTGAAGGGAATTTAAGAAGTAATTTAGTCCAACTGTTCCAGAATTTTTAAAAAAACAAAACACTAAAACTATACAAACTGAGACTCATATCCACTAACCTATGTAGAGGCAGTGCCGGGATTATGATGTCTGTTTGCTACCTCACCACCTGAATTTCCACATGGGTTTAAGCGGTGGGTTTGCTTAAAACAAGAAAAGAGAGAAAGAAACAGAGTTCCATTATGACGTCTCAGTTCTAGTCCCGAGGGGCCTGTTGGAGTGGTAATAAGGTCCGTGACACTAGAAAGAATTCGTACTTTCAAATGAAAATGTCAACACATGGCCTGAGTGAAGTAATTAAATAGTGTACATATTTCCGCACCTCATCTTCTGAGTACAGCAAATACTTGTACTGAAACCGTCTCTCATGGAAAGAACGCTTCCCTTCTCACAGGATGTTGAACAATGACCACAGATTAGGGAACCGCTATCACAGTTCCCTAAGCATGTAATCTTGTGCACTGATGAACCAATAATACATTACTGGTTGGTCTTTTTAACCACAATAAAGAATAGATATAAACACCGTACCCATGCAAGAAGCAAGAGATTTCTTTTTACTGTTCCACAGTATCCTAACATCCCCACGATGATCAGGAAACAGCAAACAGCAATCATGACCGGATGAACCACAGGAAAATAAGTCAAGATGACAGCCTCCTCTACCCTGAAAGAAGAACAATAATGTCATATTGTAAATAAAATATAACCAAAATGCACCCAAGATATAGTACAAGACACAGTACAAGACACAACTGACTTGTGTTAATAATCCTTTAAATCATCACACCTCAAAGCTGATGACTGGATTTCTATTTCAAAATCACTGAACAATCACCAATTTGCTTGCTTGTTTTATTTTTTGTCTTGTTGGGTTTAGTTTTTTATACAAGTGGTAGCCTTCCTACCTCAGCTCATTTAAAATATAAGATAGGGGTCATCAGTAAGAAGTCGATCTAATATTAGCTCTGAAGCCTTAACCTGAGGAAACCACATGAGACTTTTCACTATTTCTTTTTTTGTTTATACATTTATTTATTTATTTATTTATTTATTTATTTATTTATGGCTGCATTGGGTCTTTGTTGTTGTGCACGGGCTTTCTCTAGTGGCGAGCAGGGACTACTCTTCATTGTGGTGCACGGGCTTCTCATTTTGGTGGCTTCTCTTGTTGCGGAGCACGGGCTCTAGGCGTGCGGGCTTCAGTAGTTGCGGCGCACAGACTTAGTTGCTCTGTGGCATGTGGGATCTTCCTGGACCAGGGCTCGAACCCATGCCCCTGCACTGGCAGGCGGATTCTTAACCACCGCACCACCAGGGAAACCCTTTTCACCATTTCTTAACTGAGAAGACTCTCCCTACTCTTCTTTGGTCTGGGATTCCATATGCAGTGTGCACTTTCCCCCCAACAAATGACCTTTCCCAAATATGTGAAATACTGCTATGGAAGGGAAATTGGTCTGAATTAAAAGGAAGGGAGGAAGATGCTTTCTGTTAAGACTATGAAAAAATTATTAACTAGAGCCATAACAGTACGAGTAATAATTAAGATACCAAAAACTGACCACTACAAAGTGCTTACTAAGCTCCATTGTGTTAAGGACTTTATAGAAATGTATCTCAGTTAATCCTTAGGAAAATTCAGAGTGGTATATAATACAATCCCCATTCAGAGATGAAGAAACTGAGGCTCAGAGAAGTTAGGTAATTTGCCCCTTGAGATGTTAGTGGGCCAATCCTTGAAACTGGGTAAGAAAATGACATTTGGGGTTTGGTTTTCATTAGCTCAGGAATATGAAGGCAAGAAGAAGTTGGCAATCATTTTCTTAAGGAAAAGTATCTGTGTCGTCCTTTATACACAAATATGACACGGCTGGCACACCGTCAGAAGGACAGGCGAGTGGTATTACCATGACCAGAAGTGTCCTCTAGAACCAGTGGCACACCTTAATGAGATGCTGGAAAATGCAAGTGTTGCCATGGGCAGGAAAAACTTTCCAAACGATTGTGGATGAGCACTACCATCTAAACAGCCTAGGGCAATGTTACTTAGAAACTAGTGTCTGAGGAAACCCTGATGAAAGAAATCAATCATTAATTATAAAGCCTACCTTGTTTCTGCAGTTAAAGTCAGAACATTATTTAGGTAATCCCTCATCCAAGCGGAAACTGCCAACACGCTGATGGACATTAACTGGGGGGAAAAAAATACAAACTGGTGACGAAGGATTTATGCACCATGCTCTGCAGGGCTCATAATAAAAAATTAAGGATTTTGTTTACATAATCATTATGTTTTTTTCCTAATTACCATTTACCACCTGTTGAAATTTACTATTACTATAAATATCTGCCATTCTGTTTTGTAATCATGTCATAGCTACTAAATAGAATGTCACTAAACAGTATACAGGTAGCGGAACTATTAGATACAGTAGTTCAGGACAGGAATTGTACAGGACAACTAAATTATTCAATGTACAACATAAGCCTAAAACACATCATATGTAAAAGCAAGGGAGCAATCAAATACTACTGATGTTGTCCAAAAACATCACAGGAGCTAACTTCAAAGGACTTCCATTGGCTAAAGTTAAACAATTTGAGCATGAAAATAATAGTCATAATAATAATAATAAATGCAACAGTTTAAAACATCCAATATGCTAAAATCTATGAATTCACAATAATAGTTCAACAAAACTCATTAACCAGCTTTGGAGGATGTTGGATATTCAACTCATTATTCAGAAAACTGATAAGAATCCAATGTTTATCCAATCTTTCCTATACAAACTAAAGAAAAGAACCAAAGACTTAATGAAAGTTTTTAATGGAAGAATGTCTGCTAATAAGTACAGAAAGCATGACAGAATGTCACTATTTGATCGTCTTTTCTGAAATAATGGCTCTCTTGGCAAAGAGCCTCAATGACTGCCAAAATTATCAAGTCAGTGGCTCTCAGTCCTGTCTGTACATCAGAATCAACCAGGACTCTTAAAAAAATTACTGAGCCCAGATCCACCCTGAATCAATTCTTGGAAGTGGGGCCTGGGCATCAAAAGTGGATAAAGGCTCCACAGGTATTCTAATGGGTAGTAAGGGCTGAGAACTACTGCATTAAGTGAAAGGCTGATGGGGACTTTTAGAATGGAGAGATAAGTTTGACATAAAATACCAGATGCTCTGATCAATCTTAGTATTATAAAAAGAGTCAACGGATATAATAATGTCCCCAATATGATGCAATCAGAAGTACTCAGAGACACCTTTGAGGTTAATTTAACCAAAAAGTCAAACCTGAATCTAATCAAGCCTCCAGCTCTATCAGTTTATAGGAAATACAGGGAACAGATTTAAACTTGTTAAATGTCACCATGCAGATGCAATCAACAAAATCAAGAATATAAGAAATTTTACAGAACAAATGATCTGGTTTCTTCAATTTAAAAAGCTCGCAGGTGCAACAAAAAGAAGGAAGGAAAACTGTTATAAATTAAAAGAGATTTAAGAGATTGTCCAAGGCAATGTCAGGATCTTGGTTTGGATCCTGATTTAAATGAACCAACCACAAAGAGCCATTTATGAGAAGACTGGCGATATTGGATATTTGAAAATATTTACAATAGCCAGGTCATGGAAGCAGCCTAAATGCCCATTGACAGATGAATGGATAAAGAAGATGTGGTATATATATACAATGGAATATCACTCAGCCATAAAAAGGAACAAAATGGGTCATTTGTAGAGACGTGGATGGACCTAGAGACTGTCATACAGAGTGAAGTAAGTCAGAAAGAGAAAAACAAATATCGTATATTAATGCATATACGTGGAATCTAGAAAAATGGTACAGATGAACCGGTTTGCAAGGCAGAAATAGAGACACAGATGTTGAGAACAAATATATGGACACCAAGGGGGGAAAGCGGGGGGAAGGGGGTGGTGGAATGAATTGGGAGATTGGGATTGACATATATACACTAATATGTATAAAATAGATAACTAATAAGAACTTGCTGTATAAAAAAATAAATAAAATAAAAAATATTGACATCATAAAATAAATTATTGTTTATTATTTTAGATATGACAATAGTATTACTTTTTTTTAAGAATCCTTACCTTTTACAGATACATGCTGAATGGTTTAATAAACAATCACGATGCATGGGGGTTAAGTGAGAAGTGGAGGCTGTGTTGGTAACTGGGGATTAATTATACTGTGCTTTCTACTTCTGTATGTTTTTAACTGTCCATAATTTTAAAAAAACTTTTTTTTAAACAGCATCTATCTAGAACACATTCAAAATGAGTCTTCCTGGGAGGCTTTTCTAAAAGCTGAAGGTTAACCCTAAGTTCTGAAGGCCTTTCCTATTTTGATGGAAATTTTTCTCAAATGTGCCTTATACTTATCTTCTTAAGTGCAGTATAATGAATTTCAGCTTAATTTGATTTTTAATAATTTCTGGCATCTTAATGAACATTGATTACCATTATGTTACAGGTTTTCTGTAAATGCTGAAATAATGAACATACAAGATAGGAATGAGTCTTTACTGACTCAAGGAGTGGCTGTAAACATGCTTTCTGGATAAGGGCTCCCAGGTCAGCAGAGCAGGTGAAGCATGGCCACCTGCCTGGAAAAGCAGCTAGTGAATTCACGCATCCTTCATCCAGTTGCAAATACAGTAGTTCCCCCCCCTTATCTGAGGGGGATATTTTCCAAGAACCCCACTGGATGCCTGAAACCTTAGAAAGTACCAAACCCTATATATACTAATGTTTTTTTCTATAATAATGGGCGGGTAGCATCTACACCTTGGATACAGTGGACAAAGGGATGATTCACATCCTGGGCCTGACAGTGGGAGATTTCATCACGCTTCTCAGAACTGCACACAATATAAAACTTACAAATTGTTGATTTCTGGAATTTTCCATTTTATATTTTTGGAACACTGTTGACCGTGGGTAACTGAAACTACAGAAAGTGAAACCGAGGATAAGGGGAACTACTGTATTTTCTCAGCACCAACCATCTGCCTTGTACTGTCTGTGCTAGAGTCACAGACCCAACAATGCATAAAAGAAGCAAGATCTCAGCCTTTGTGGAGCTTCTTACAGAACACAAGGAATAAATATGTAAACCAGATAATGACAGACTGTAAAAAGTGACAAGAAGCACGGAAAAGTGAAGTAACCTGTTCAAGGTCTTGCAGATTCTAAATGGCAGAGCTGGATTCAAATCCAGGCCTTCATCTTTGAAGCTTCAGGGTTAGTCACTAACTACCTTCCAAGTTTAGAAACGAGCATTATATTCCCCAAACAGTGAGGAGATGCACCTGCATAGCATGCATGGTTCCTTAAAACAAGGGAGGGGTGGGGTTGCAGAGGGAGGTTCTCTGTAGGGGTCAGGCTCAGTCTGAATGTCTGAACTACTTTCTTTGCTGAATGAGGGCTCAGGGCTCAATGGCTTAAAACAGGTTAAGAACCCTGGGATCACAGTTCAGAGGAGAATTAGGCCACTTACTACTATCCTCATTCCTGTTGGGAATGAAGAACAGATTGTAAACCTCATAAAAGTTACCCAGTGGATCAGCCACAGTGTATTAAACATGCTTCTAGCTTCTGTAAACTTGATGCTTTAACATCTGTTCTACATGCTTATGCTGGACACACCTTGGTCTGGACAAACTGATAATATGCCTGAGTCACCTTGCCTTGGCCACCTTCCACCCGCCCTTGCGAGAAGTCCTTCTTCAGGGTCCACAGTTTTCATTTTCAAATACAAACCAACCAATCCGGAGCCCACACTCCCAACCACCCCTTTATTGAGCTCTCTCATTCCAGGCCACTCCACCTACACCTGCCCAGATCGCTGCAAGGTCCAGATGCCAGACAACTAGGGACAGAGGCTGCTGAAACTATTCAAATTAGCCAAAACCTACTTATCCTGCCTTGCCAGCTCCTCCTTGAAGAAGCCCCTATGAAAGCACTTGCTCAGTCTCCCTCTCTCCCTGCCTCGCAATGGACCCCACCATGAGGAGAACTGTACTCTATCTCTTGGGATCTGTGAGTGTAACAGACTATCTTTTCAATGGCAGTTGTCTCCTGATCTGTCGATCTAACCAAACCTCAATAATCACAGTACCTATTACAACACACAGGGCTAGCAGGGGACCATGGACTGCTTGATTAAATCTGAGGCTAAGTGGTCTCCCTCTACTTGGCTATATGTGGGTCTTCAAATACCTTATATGCTTTAGGGGAATGGGAAAGTCTACTAATGTGCTATTTTATTTAATTACCTTAATTCTCTTGCAGTTATAAATAATTCTCCCCTCTCTTTATCATTCTTCGAAATAATAACTGATCTTGATTTCTCCATCCTTTAATTTCTCACAGGCTGTTTAGCCAATTTTCAATATCATAGCACTAAGACAGCTATCAATAAATAATCAGTTTCTTCATTTTGCATAACACAGTATCAGTGATTGTCATTATATACACAGTACTTCCATTCATAACAAAAATGTCATTTTTTAAAACAGCATATTCCAAAACATTTCTAGTACTGTAGAACAGTTAAGAGCATGGGTTCTGAAGTTATTCTTTCTTTCAAAAAATATGTATTGATCAGCTGCTCTTTGTCAGGTACTGTGCAATGTGCTAGAGATATATACTGATCGGCAATAACAGGCACCAGCTCAATCCTATGATGAAATTTACTAAGTGACGAGATCACGTGTTAGTCAAGTGTTAGTCAACTCATCAGAGACACAAATGTGTAACTGCAAAGTGTAATAAGTACTGGGAAGGAATAATACAAGTTGCTGTAAGAACTTCTTTTGGGGGACTTCCCTGGTGGTCCAGTGGCTAAGACTCCATGCTCCCAATGCAGGGGGCCCAGGTTCTATCCTTGGTCAGGGAACTAGATCCCTTACGATGCAACTAAAAGATCCCGCATGCCACAACGAAGATCCCACACAGGCAATGAAGACCCCGTGTGCTGCAACTAAGACCCAGCTCAGCCAAATAAATAAATAAATTAAAAAAAATAATAAATATTTAAAAAAATTCTTTTGGGGTGACTGACCTATTCCATGGGGTCAAGGGGACTTCTCCAGACAGCTAAGATCTGAAAGATAATTATCAAGTTCATTAGGGAAAGGGAGGTTGAAAAGAACACACCAGTCAGAAAGAACAGCAAAGGTCCCAGGGTGGAAGGCAGCATGATATGTGCAAGGAAGGGAAACTAGCAGGGAGCAAGAATGGAAAGCCAGGCAGGGGCCAGAACACACGGTCTTAGAGATCATTGTAAGGCATATGGTCTTGACCACAATGACCATAAGAAGCTATTGAATCAAAAAGCCTTGGTTTGAATTTGAATTCCCCTCTGCTCCTTTTCATCTATATGACTTCGAGTATGTCATTTAATCTTTCCTAAGCTTCAGTTTCCTCCCATATAAAATGTTATAATAGCAAGTCCAACTTCATAGAGGATTCACAGGATGAAAAAAGAGTAGGATTCTTACACATATTCCCTATTACTATCTTATACATATTCCCTATTCCTTTTGACCTCAGGCCTTTCTCTTAATCTTTCTCAGTTTAGGAGACAACTCTTAAATCAGTTCATAAATGTAATCTTCGGATATTTGAAGGTCTAAAAATGGACGCGAAAAGCCGCTCTGGATAGAACTGTCTATTGGACTTCCATAGCCATTCTTATTTTTGACATCTCTAAAACTGAACTCATTTTCATTCTTCTCAAAACCTGTGTGTCCCTCCCACTGTTTTTCCTGTCTCGGTAAATGGTATAATCAATGCTTCAGTCACATCCACTGGCACCTTGGCAAGCAGCCTGAACCTCTCCCTCTTCCTCAGTCCTACACCTAATTGCTTTCAAGTCCAACAGATTGTTCCTGAAACACACCTGATAAATTCCTCCCCCTTTCCTGCCACTCTGGCTAGTTCAAGCCCTCAGTCTCTTGCCAGGCAATTATAATCACCTTATAATAGAACTCTCCAGCTCACAGATTCCACGTCACATTCACCCTTCAGTTAGCTTTATAAAACACAGATCAAGCTCTTCTGCTTATAAAGCAAAAATTGCTGCCCTTTGTGGCCCCTCCCCATCTCTCACTTCCACTTCCCCCAACTCTCTCTTAGAGAATAAGTTTAAACTCTACAGCAGGACACACAGGCCCTCTTCAGTCACACTTTGACCTACCTCTTCAACTTACTTCCTGCCAACTCCTTCCCACACACATTCTGTCCTTGGATGACAAAAGTCCTGCTTGTGCTTCTCTGATATGCACCACACAGACCTCCCAAACCTATGTCTTTGCCCATGCAGTTCCCTCTGTCTGTTATGCAAGCCTGCCCCAGCCTTTCCATATCATGAGCAGAGCAACCTTATCCTTAAAGACCAGCTCAAACATCAGCTAGAATGTAAAATTTTCCCCCCAGCTCCCTCCTTACCCAGAGTCAACACTCTTGTCTAGACTTCACAGAGCAGTTATCTACCATCTCCTATTTTTACCCACCCATCTCATTCCACTAGAGGACACAGACCACTGCCTCTATCCCCATCTCACAGTAGAGTACCAGGCCCAGTAGTAAGACCTGATACGTATTAGATGAATAATGAGAAAATAATTAAAGAAAGATGATTTCAACTTGCCAGATAAGCTAACTATTGGAGAACTTGAGCAAAATTAGGAGATGCTTTAGGTAGAACTGAGCTTTCTATCACTGGAAGTTTTCCAGTAGAGAGATGCTTGCTGAATTACATGATGAAAAATTTATATATCAGGTCAGAAGCTGGCTTAAGTGTTCTCAAAAGTCCTTTAAACTACAAATGTTGCATTCTATTTAGCCCCGCTGTTTTTTTCACTGTAGTCACCGAAGCATTGTAGCTGTGCACAGAACATCAGTAGAAATAAATAATATCAACACAAAGCTTTATCTCACAGTAAACAAGCAATTCTGAAAATACACTGCTTTTTATTATGACCCTATTTCCAGCCACATTAAATGGCTGAGAACAGTTCAATTCTCAAAGAGTGATTTTACTTACTGTTGAGAAAATAATAACAGTAACAACAAATACAGTGCATGCTATAGCAAGGAACTAAGCTAAAATGAGACAAGGTCACTTCAATAACTAATCCTAATGTTATTAAATCTAGAAGGACAAATTATGCAACCAATTCAGGACTCCTTACTGATAATGGTATTTTCTACTAACTTTCCAAATTAAAATAATTCTGGGCTTCCCTGGTGGCGCAGTGGTTGAGAGTCCGCCTGCCAATGCAGGGGACACGGGTTCGTGCCCCGGTCCGGGAAGATCCTACATGCCGCGAAGCAGCTGGGCCCGTGAGCCATGGCTGCTGAGCCTGCAAGTCCGGAGCCTGTGCTCCGCAATGGGAGAGGCCACAACAGTGAGAGGACCGCGTAGCGCAAAAAAAAAAAAAAGCACTAACATTTCTTGGAGGGCTCTCCTTTAGTAAACTGGAATGCCTTTCATAGTACGAAGTTGGGGGCAGGGGGAGAGCATCAATTTAAAAAGTAGTATTTTAACATGAGTATATAAATGTTGTGTGAATGCAAATACCCACTTGCCAAGAATCTCTTTAGGGTCTACGGGAGTCAGACGCCTAAGGTTCACTACAGAAAACCGGAGAAAAAGAAATAGAACATTGAGTCTTCTGTTTTCTTCATCTAGCTTGCATATATCCCAAAAGTGTGAACCAGATTTCCTGTCTGCTTTTTAGGCTTTCTTTTATAAGCTTCTTTTCATATTTTGTCGAGGGTAGCTCCTCTCTCTTGCTACTCTTTGGTAATGGTAAGTGAAAGACAATGGCACTTATCTGCTGGTGAGAAAAGAGAGTTTAAAACTACAGGTGGGATATTATACTTTTAGAAAATAATAAACAAACGTGATGAATGTTAAGTGTTCACCAATTTCAGGAATTTCCAAAAAGAACCATGTGTATCCATTTTTCCAACAGCAGAAAATTATCATCTAAGAATGGCAAACACTCACATCATAAAGCCACAGAAGTTGTCTTTAAAATGGAGGAAAGCTTTCATTTATGAAATACTATGGCATTTAAAAAGTAAAAGTGTGATACATTTGAAGTAAAAATAACCCATTTCCTTGCTCTATCGTGGCCAGAATGTGAATCATGGTCTCCAAAGAGCTCTCAGGGCAGTTTACTCACGTGCACTGTGTCTCATGTGCCTTTTCCCATTACAAAGCCATAAAACTCATGACAAACCTCGAAGGTCCAGTATCTGTCTGCCAGCCCCAGTAGAGCTGAACCGGGATCATGCTTCTTTACAAGTGAAAGAGCCACTTCAACAGATGGCAAATCAAGGTGACCGGATCCACAGCAATGAAAGAATGCAGTGCATCTGTGATCTTGAATATTCTGTGGATTGTTTCCTCTTAGACAGGTCTATACCTCCCACTTAAAAAAATTAAATATGCAAGATACACGTTTTTACTGAAAAAAAATTCACTGTTTGATATTCAACTCCCAGAACAGAAAAACAAAATTGTATAGGTCCTCAGTGTTTTACCAAATAAAATTAATTTTTCTTTCCCTAAAATCTTTGTTGGTAGAGAAGGGGAGAGGGTACCAGTACAGTAGAAATAGATAATGCCCAGGAATGTGTGAGGCACAAGTAAGGAAATATAGGATCAGCAAACATTGCTTTAACATTGAAAGAATAACACCAATGTCCCCAAAGTTAGCATATACATTTCATACAATTCCAAAAAACTCCTGACAGATATTTTAATTGTATAAAATAATCTCAAAGAAAAAGAAACCTTAATCAAGACAAGAAAGGCAGGCGCTTTAAAAGAACAGAAGAATAAAAAAAGATTATATAAAATTCTAGAGAAAAATTCTACCAAAAACACATATAAAAATTTGTTTATATAAAGTGATGTTCAAGCTCACTGATAGTGGGGGAGGTAAAGAATAAAGTAACAGTGAAATAACACTTTAACCCTTTTAGATTGGTAAAAATTTTAAAGTTTCATAACACCAATGAGATGGCAGCAACATTAAATGTATATGATGTACATATAATGAGGCGTATTAGTGCTTCTATTTCTAGGGGATAGATTCCCAGGACAGGATTACTGGGTCAAAGGAATGGAGGAGCAGTAGCAATAGTAGCAGTATTAATCACAACAATAAGCATTACTACTATTACTACTACAAGGATTCCTTTGACTCATCAATCCATCTCCTGGTAATCTACTTATTACAGTAAACTATTAGCGAGCATCAGTATTGTAGTAGTAGTAACGACTACGGGTACTACAGCTACCATTGCTACTGCTACGACATAGATAGCGCTTATTAAGTGCCACTGTTCAAGCACTTCACATATATTGACTCTAATCCCCCAACAACTCTAAAAAACTCTAAAAAATAGGAACTACCATTCCTATTTTGCAGACTAGGAAACTGAGACACTAAACGTGCCTGGCAAACATAGTAAAAACGACATAAATGTTAGCTATTTTGTTGTCATCATTACATATCCTCTGACATAGCAATCCCACTCCTGCAACTCTAACCAAATGAGAAAAACAACCTAGCAAAAAATGTCATGAATGTCTATATGAATGTACATGAATGGGTATACGTGGACAGGTATGAGTAAACACATCTTTGGATGAAATAAAGAAAAATACAGAGGGATGCTGAGTAGGCAGGAAACTCGCATTATTTTGTTGGCGGGGAGATGATATTTGGAGAAAAGGAGGGCTGGAGAAAGGGGGAAGCAATTTTAATAAATCAGAACACACAGAAAGTGAGAATGTCGAAGTACAGGATAAGAACAAAGAAATAACATTTTACATTCTTTGGGGACACAAAGAGCCCTGGAGGAGTTTAAGGAATAGGCATTTTTAAGCAAATGTCTTTACTCAGAAGAGTAATATTTTTGTTAAGTGATTTGGGTTCCCCTCCACACACACACATAATACAAATTCTTAAGAAAATTTCCAAAACGTTATTCTATGTTGCACAAAAAAGGTCCTAGTACTTCCAAGGTTCGAACACAGTAATCGTCCATGTAAAGGCACTGTCTAGGGGCAAGAAAGCTGAGTTCTGCTCCCGGCACTGTCACCATTGGGCCATCTGACCTTTGGCTTCCAGTCACTAACCTACACTTAGTTTTCTCATTCCCAAAGTAAGGAAGTTCGACCAGATCATCTTAAATCCCCTTTTAGTTATTAAAATGTGATGATTCTGTAATTAAAAACAAAGTAGAAAAGTGAAAAACTAATAAACAGAAGTGACAATTATCACACATTTTAAAGAAACAAAGTTCAAAATCTTAATACCTTATAGCTAAGCAGGTAATTTAATGACCTTAAATTAAGCTTGTAGATTTAAATTAAATGTACATTTAATTTGTACATTTTTAGAATTAAAAACTGCAATAAGATCAGTTCAGTATTTTATATTTCCAAGTGGTGAATATAACAACTCAATGCTTTAAGTTTCATGTTGAGAAAAAAAGTTGCCAGTTTAGATATCTTTCAGATTACTTCCTGAAGTAAGGCTTAATTTGTCACCTTAAAATGGAGCCATCCATAACGAGTAGTTCAACCAAAATGTCATTCTCTAGAGACCACATGTCATAACCCTACAAAAAAAAAGCTGGTAAATGCCAGCCAGTCAGCCAAATAAATAAATTACTCATTAAAAATTGTAACAGAGTGTTTTGAATATAAATTATTAATAGAACACAAATTTGGCAAAAAAAAAAATTAACTGCTTAAGCAGGACAGCTTCCTGAAGCAACATTCAACGTTTAAATTTTTAGTTTCCTCAAAAGTTTTGTAAATAACAATGTGATTATTAATAACACTTAATGAAAATTTATGCCTGGGTGCAATGCATAAAAAGTCACTAACTCATAGGGCATAAAGATTTCCATGAGCTTGTTAAATTTTATGTATTTTATTTCCTTAAATGGTTATGGGATTTTCCAAAAGCATACACAAAATTCCTTAAAGCTTTGCCAACTTAGAAATAGTTACACGGAAACCACCTTTTCAGACTATATGGGATCTCCCAGAAAAATCTACTTAGTCTTTTGATAGGATATCTGGGCATGAATTCCTACAAAAACATAGTAAGACTTCTGCCCCCACCAGATTTTATAGGATGACGTAAGGAAACAATTTATGGCTTGCACAGTTATCTGAAATTCCTGAAAACAAGCAGTCCCCTAAGTAGTATGTCAAAATTTTCTTATCTACAAGCACAAGCACGTGCATTTATTTATATCCCCAGATTAACTTCAAGTCTAATTTTACTGCCACTAGTATCCAGCGGTGGATTTCTTTTTTCTAATTACAAATGGAACTTGAGCTAGATCAAAGGCATTTTAAGGTCAAAATTTACTTCTCTGAAAAATAGAGGGTGTGATCCCATGTAATTAATTAATGCTTAGCCACGCCCTTTGGCGTATTACGTGGTGGCTATAGGAAACCGAGTCCAGCCGTCCCCACCTGTTGGTGCAGTGGACTGCTTGACTTACCCAAAAGAGCAGATTAAGCGCGTAGAGCAGGCAGCGCAAGCACTTCACAGAATCTTCTCTGGCCATTGTGAGCCCCGGGAGGGAGAAGCCCCATCCTTTCACCACATCCTACCCCCACGGGCAAAACAGCAGCGATCTGCAGAGGGCGGGGGATAACAGGGGACTTCTCACCACCGCGCTTCTCACCCCCAGCCCATCCCTCCTCTGCCAGCCCTCAGCTGGGTGCAGGTCTGGTCCGAAGCCTAGTTCATTCGAGACATCGCTTCATCGAAAATCATTTGTTAAAGTTATAATAGTAACCTAAACTCCCCAAAGTTCCAAACAGGCTTCAGATAACACCTGCTGGGAACAGAAAAGATTGTCTCCCCGGATGAATGAAGGCGCGCAGTAAACTCGGGTTCTCAGGGGACACGCGGCGGTGTCCTGTGAATTCTGATGAGACGCTCTTTAAAACTTCCCTCAGTCCACGCCCCTCCTCGGGGAGAGCTCTGCTCCGAACTGTCCCGAAGGTTGGAAACCACACTCCCGCACCCCCACCCCCGACCCCAGAGATGTCACAGACGCCGCCGGCGACACCGAAGGTGAGAGTGTCCCTCTCACTGGGACAGTTCCTGGGCCCCCCACCTCCGCACCCCCTTCGCCATCCCGCAGCTCGGGTGTGAACGCGGGGCACTTGAGGGGGCGCAGCGCTGAGCTGGGATTCCGCCCGGAGACTAGGGTTTCTCCGGGAGAACACGAGAAATGATGTTTGGGCCCCGGAATGATGGATTAGCCGGGGGCGGCGGGCGGGGAGCGGGGAGGGGCGCACGGGAATTAGGGCCGGTGCAGCTGTGCAGACGCCGGGTTAGTCATTCACGTCCCCCTCCCCCGGCCCCGGCCCCGGCCGCGACCCGGCTCTCCCAGCCGCCCGAGGAGCACAAAGCAGAGCGCGGTCAGCCGCCCCGCCACCCGGGCGCGCGCCCCCGGCAGGGCGCGCGGGGAAGCGCCGGCGCCGGGGAGCCCCGAAGCCAGCACTCTAAGTAGTTTAGCACACAGCGCCGCGGGCAGCCGCCGCCGGCGGGCTGGCGGGACAGCGGGCAGGAAGGACGAGAGACGCGCGGCCACTCACCGTCGGCGCTGGGCTCCGCGCCCCGATCCCGCCGGGGGACAGTCGGGGACTCACTGCGGGGGCTCATCGGGGCAGCGACGCTCCTCCTGGAAAGCCGCAGGGCTGCATTGACTCCAACTGGAGAAGCTTCCTTCTCTTCCTCTCCCCCCGCCGCCGCCGTCGCCGCCTCCTGGGAAAAGGGGGAAAAAAAAAAGTCCTGGGCAGCAGTTGCTGGAAAGTCTCTGCTAAGCCACCTCCCAGCGCCGCTGTCCCTCCCAAGTCCTCGCCAAGTCCGGACGAGGCAGCGGCGGCAGCCAGGGCCAGCTGCACGAACTCTCAGCGCATGCTCGGGCCGCCGGCTGCCCGGGTTGGATCCTAGTGGGTGTTTCTGGTCCCCTCACGCGGCGTGAGCCCCCGAAGGGACGCCTCACCTCTACAAGGGCCAGAGGGAGAAAAAACCTAGGGACTTTGGAGAAGTCCGCGCAGCAAGCCCCTTAAAAATGGTGGTGTCGGAGGAGGGGAGGCTGGGTTATAACCATAGGGAACAGGCTTTTATTATATGAAAATATTTGTGTTTGAGAAGGGGGGTGAAGGAGTGGCCCAACCCGATTCCTGCAATGAGAAACTAGTTTTCACAACCTTTCTAGAACCACCTCCTGCGATTTGTCACTAACATGGTGCCCTGTGCTCCTTCTGATTGCTTTGTTGCCCTCCCTGATTTTAAAAAAAACAGTTCTTTCCCACTTCCATGGTGCACTAATAGCATTTACTTACACCCCAGGGTAGACGTGTGGAGATCTGACGGCCAGAATAGGAATGTTTAACTCTTTCACAAGTAATGCAAAGTTTCACAAATTTTCTCCCAATAGGATTGTTTGAGTTTTCACTGGGTAATTTATCTTGAATTGTGTATATGGTAATGGGTTTTGAATTTTTTTACCAAAAAATTCAGGAAGTATTCATAGTAGGAGACTACACTTCTAAAAGTACCTTCCCTTTTGAAAGTAAGAAACTTCAGACATAAAATATGGTCGACTTTTGATGTTTTATGCCTTGTGATAGTCCACATTTCTGATTACTTCTGTGTGCATTGTGTGGCAAATAAAGCTTCACTAACAAATATGAATTACTTGAAATATAAACAACATCTTTGAGAAAACCTAATAATAGGAGTCCTCCTTAAATTTCCTTGTGGGGGGGGGAATAAAATGGAGTCCTGTGTCCATCACCTCCTGTCTAGAGTCAGTTGCTACAAGACCAGGGCGACGAAGAAACACACACTCTCATGTGGAGAGAAGTAAAATTAAGACCCAAAGAGAACTTGAGTGTCCTGGGTTATGGGAGGAAAAGTCTTGGCAAGCCCATCACTAAGCTGTGTGTAAGGCAGCAAGCTCCAAAGAGCCCGAAAGCCATCAACTCCAAATACCAAGAAAAATGTCCACTCATCCATCAAACGACACTACCTCTGGCAACAGAGTATCTTCTGGAGTCCTAGAGAAGAGCAAAGAAACCCACTTTTATCCTCGGTTACTGCTCAAATTAGGGTGTATGCCAGTTACAAGCAGAGGGCTGCTGGAACCACCCACCATCTGAATGCTGTTGGTGCCACACACTCCTCTGAGTGACAGAAAAATCCCCACATTGAGGGCAGTCTATGACTGCCATTAAAACTGACAGAAAGTGCAAATCATTCCCAGGTCTCTGAACAGAGATCCTCTTCTATTTCTAGAAAGCAGTGAAGTACCTTTTAATTCATAAACCTTGAAGGGCCCTAGAATAATAACATTTTAGAGGAAGATGCTTTAGAAGTACATCTCCCACCACCCCCGCCCGCTTTTAGTAAATGAGGACTATACAGCCAAGAGAAGTTTTAAAAGTTGCTCATTTACCCCTCTAGTTAAATCAGATCCCAAGCTAAAATCCAGAATCATACTCTCTAACTAGTTCAGTGATTCTCAAAATTGCTGTATATTAGAACCACTTAGGGAGTTTTGGACAAATCCTAATGCTCAGGCTATAACCCACACCAATTAAATTGGAATCTCTGCAGATGTGGCCTGGGCATCCAGAATTTTCAAAGTTTGCAGGGTGATTCTAATCTGCAGCAGAGTTTGAAAACCACTGCAACTAACATTTTACAGATGTCTTAAAATGAGCAAAGGAGTTTTCTTCAGGTTTAGTCGGATCAAATCCCTCACCTGTGAATTGATACCTGGGATTATTCCTATGTTAGAAGTTAAGAAGAAAACAGAGCTGCAGTTACTGTTCTAATATTCCTGAAGAATGGTATATCAAAGTCTGTGATCAACATCTCAGCAGGGGAAACCTCACCATATTTGAGGCATTGCAGAACTGGGTAGTTTTAAGGTTAAACCTGGCCATACCTCCCTATAACTGGTACCACTCACTTCTAGTTCTTCTGCCTTTTGGAATCCACAGCATGAGCAATCCTTCTCCCATATGACAGCCCTTCAACTCCTGAGGGCAGCTGCTAGTCCCCTCCTCTCCAAGTCTTCTCTTCTCTAGGATCGTAGAAGCACAGTAAGACTTGACATCACAGCTGTCATTCTGTCGGCTCTACATTTTTCTCTGTGAGAATAACGTTTTTGTGCACAAAGGTAGGATAGAAAAATCCCCAAATGGGCATGACAGTTTGAATGTAGAATAACACATTAGGAAGGCAGAATGGTCTGTTCATTGCCCATGAAGTAGGAACCCAGTTCTCTGGCCATGTATACTTCACTCAGTACCTTTGAGTGTGTGGCCACATGCTGAAGATACTAAGAATAAGATGGGTCCCCGTCCTTCAAGAAAAGGCAAAACTCTTCTTTTCCGTTTAGAAAACAATAGCAGCTACTATTTACGAGCAATCTCATCTCATTCACTCATTTGTCTCCATCTTATTGCACTCATTCTGCTCAAGTTGTGCAGAGGGAAGGAGTTGCATAGGTATTTGGTAGGATGGCTGAATTTCTATTGCTTCTTGGTATATACCCTTACAGTACACCTGCAACGGTCCTTCACAATCAACACAGGAAAGAGACCTAATATGTTTTGAGAAGTACTATGTGTCTGACATAATAGGTGCTTCTCATAAACTGTCTTATTAATTCCTCATAACGACACAGTTGGATACTGAGACTCGGAGAGTTGATTTCTCCAGGGCCATACTGGTAGTAAGAAAAGAAAGTGAGATTCTAAGATCGGTCTGACTCTTTCCACTGTTAATCTACATTACAATAATATTTCAAATCTTGGTGGGAATTCACTGACAAGCTTCAAGAATAAAAATATTCCAGGCAATTATTATTACTTCTTGAGCATATGAGGCTGAATTTCAAATATGTATACTCAAACTATGACTGGCGAATCTACTTTCACCTTTTACTTCTGAAAGAGTATACTCAGACCTGAGAAAAGCCTTTCAGCACTAAATTACATAGATTTCACTCACTACCAGCTTAAGGTTGGCAAATATAAAATGCAGGACGCCCATTTAGATTTGCATTTCAGATCAACAACAAACAATGTTTCAGCATAAGGATGTCCCAAATATTACATGGGAAAAGTATAACATTGGACAAACACATACTAAAAAATTATTCATTGTTTATCTGAAATTCAAACTTAACTGTGCATCCTACATTTTTATTTGCTAATGCTGACAATCCTATGCAAACTAGAAAATTCAACTCAAAGTACTACAACAATAATGATATAAGTAAATATATAATTTCACATAACAGTGTATTCAAAAATAGCAATCTATCCAGTCAGCAATGACATCGGTTCTTTTTCCAGCATGCTCTTTTGATATACACAGTGTGTCCACTAATGTCCTTGGGCTACATCTTCTCACACTCACAAGATAACTGTGCAAATCCAGGCACTACATACAGTTATCACTTCTTCTAGAGAAGGAAGAAATGCTTCCCACCTATGGCTCTTCCTTATGATCAAGGAACCCTCTCCCAGAAGTTTTGCAGCAGGTTATCTGTTATGACTCATAGGCTAGAACCCTGTCATATACTGATGTATGCATGGATTATTGGCAAGGCTATGGGTCAGCCATGAGTGGTTTAAAGCAATCAAGATGCCTTCCCTGTGCCTGGAGCGACTCTCCTCTGAAGCACACGGCCAAACAGAGGAGGGTAGATAATAGAAAATAATCCAATTTTTGTTTGAACTGTGGGGTAGAGAAAAAAATGGGTGCTGCCGTCTTCTCTCGCATTCACTGCTGAAACAACCCAGCTCTCAGCCAACAATTTCTGTGGCACTACTCAGCAAAGGCCCTTAGTTCCTGAGAGAACCACTGAAGCAGGAACCTCCTGGCAACAGTGAAGAACCCTAAGAAAACCCAGATCACATCATTTCCATCCCATGCCATCAGCTTACATCCTGTACCCACATTTGCCTTTGTACACCATATGATTGAATAGAGAACTGTCCAGGAGCGAGCATGAGCATTTCAATGAGAAAGCAGGTTTTGGCAGTGGTGCCCCACTCTGCCCAGCCCGTCCTACGGGTTCTGCGGGCCGGTGTGAAGAAGTGCCCTTCTGGGGGCTCTTCTGCCCCTCGACAGGGTTTTGAAGTTGGAGTCACAGGGGCCAATAACTCATCACGCCAGCACTTTGGAGGCTGCTGCTCTGCCGGCAACTCTGTGGAGTCCTTCATCTCCCGAACACTCAGAGCTGAGCAGGGAAGGAAACAAGGCTGGACAGAGTGTAGCCCTGGGACTGGGACAGTGGATTTCGGTCAGAAGACATGAACTTGCAACCTACTATTTTCTAGTAGCCTCTTTGAACTCATGCTTAATGATGTATGACTCATAGGGCTATTGTAAGGATCATTTTTAAAAAAAAATACATGATATAAATGGAGAGAGACCTTCAAGATGGTGGAAGAGTAAGACGTGGAGATCACCTTCCTCCCCACAAATACATCAGAAATACATCTACACGTGGAACAACTCCTACAGAACACCTACTAAACGCTGGCAGAAGACCTCAGACCACCCAAAAGGCAAGAAACTCCCCACATACCTGGGTAGGGCAAAAGAAAAAAGAAAAAAGAATAAACAGAGACAAAAGGATAGGGGTGGGACCTGCACCAGTGGGACGGAGCTGTGAAGGAGGAAAGGTTTGCACACACTAGAAGCCCCTTCCCGGGCGGAGGCTGTGGGTGGTGGTGGGGGGGAAGCTTTGGAGCCGCGGAGGAGAGCGCAGCCACAGGGGTGCGGAGGGCAAAGCGGAGAGATTCCCGCACAGAGGATCGGTGCTGACCAGCACTCACCAGCCTGAGAGGCTTGTCTGCTCACCCGCCAGGGCAGGCGGGGGCTGGGAGCTGAGGCTCAGGCTTCGGAGGTCGGATGCCAGGGAGAAGACTGGGAGTGGCTGCGTGAACACAGCCTGCAGGGGGCTAGTGCGCCACGGCTAGCTGCGAGGGAGTCCGGGAAAAGGTCTGGAGCTGCCTAAGAGGCAACAGACCATTGTTTCAGGGTGCACGGGGAGAGGGGTTTCGGAGAGCCGCCTAAACGAGCTCCAGAGACGGGCGCGAGCCGTGGCTACCAGCGCGGACCCCAGAGATGGGCGTGAGACGCTAAGGCTGCTGCTGCCGCCACCAAGAAGCCTGTATGCAAGCACAGGTCACTATCCACACCTCCCCTCCCGGGAGCCTGTGCAGCCCGCCATTGCCAGGGTCCCGTGATCCAGGGACAACTTCCCCGGGAGAACCCACGGCGCGCCTGAGGCTGCTGCAACGTCACGTCGGCCTCTGCCGCCGCAGGCTCGCCCCACATCCATACCCCTCCCTCCCTCTGGCCTGAGTGAGCCAGAGCCCCCAAATCAGCTGCTCCTTTAACCCCATCCTGTCTGAGCGAAGAACAGATGCCTTCAGGCGACCTACATGCAGAGCTGAACCCCGAGAGCTGTGCAAACAAAGAAGAGAAAGGGAAATCTCTCCCAGCAGCCTCAGGAGAAGCGGATTAAATCTCCTCAATCAACTTGATGTACCCTGCATCTGTGGAATAGCTGAATAGACAACGAATCATCCCAAATTGAGGCGGTGGACTTTGGGAGCAATGATATACATATTTTTTTCCTTTTTCTCTTTTTGTGAGTGTGTATGTGTATGCTACTTTGTGTGATTTTGTCTGTATAGCTTTGCTTTTACCATTTGTCCTAGGGTTCTGTTTGTCTGTTTTCTTGTTGTTCTTTTGGTTTGGTTTGGTTTTTTTTTTAGTATAGTTTTTAGTGCTTGTTCTCATTGGTGGATTTGCTTTTGGTTTCATTGCTCTCTTCTTTCTTCTTCTTTTTTCTTTTTTTAATTACTTTTTAATTTTTAATTTTTTAAAATTATTTTTTAGTTTTTAATTTTTATTTTAATAACTTTATTTTTTTATTTTTTTTTATTTTTTCTCCCTTTTCTTCTGAGCTGTGTGGCTGACAGCGTCTTGGTGCTCTGGCCAGGTGTCAGGCTTCTGCCTCTGAGGTAGGAGAGCCGAGTTCAGGACATGGTTCCACCAGAGACCTCCCAGCTCCACGTAATATCCAAAGGCAAAAGCTCTCCCAGATATCTCCATCTCAACGCTAAGACCCAGCTCCACTCAACAACCAGCAAGCTACAGTGCTGGACACCCCATGCCAAAAAACTAGCAAGACAGGAACGTACCACCACCCATTAGCCGAGACGCTGCCTAAAATCATAAAAAAGGTCACAGACATGCCCAAACACACCACCGGATGCAGTCCTGCCCATCAGAAAGACAAGATCCAGCCTCATCCACCAGAACACAGGCACCAGTCCCCTCCACCAGGAAACCTACACAACCCACTGAACCAACCTTAGCCACTGGGGACAGACACCAAAAACAATGGGAACTATGAACCTGCAGCCTGCAAAAAGGAGACCCCAAACACAGTAAGTTAAGCAAAATGAGAAGACAGAGAAACACACAGCAGATGAAGGAGCAAGGTAAAAATCCACCAGACCTAACAAATAAAGAGAAAATAGTCAGTCTACCTGGAAAAACATTCAGAGTAATGATTCTAAAGATGATCCAAAATCTGGGAAATAGAATGGAAAAAATACAAGAAACGTTCAACAAGGACCTGGAAGAACTAAAGAGCAAACAAAAAATGATGAACAACACAATAAATAAAATTAAGAATTCTCCAGAAGGAATCAATAGCAGAATAACTGAGGCCGAAGAATGCATAAGTGACCTGGAAGATAAAATAGTGGAAATAACTACTGCAGAGCAGAATAAAGAAAAAAGAATGAAAATAATTGAGGATAGTCTCAGAGACCTCTGGGACAACATTAAACACACCAACATTCGAATTATAGGGGTCCCAAAAGAAGAAGAGAAAAAGAAAGGGAATGAGAAAATATTTGAAGAGATTATAGTTGAAAATTTCCCTAATACGGGAAAGGAAATAGTTAATCAAGTCCAGGACGCACAGAGAGTCCCATACAGGATAAATCCAAGAAGAAACACACCAAGACACATATTAATCAAACTATCAAAATTAACAACAAAGAAAGAATATTAAAAGCAGCAAGGGAAAAACAAGAAATAATATACAAGGGAATGACCATAAGGTTAAACAGCTGATCTTTCAGCAGAAACTCTGCAAACCAGAAGGGACTGGCAAGACATATTTAAAGTGATGAAAGGGAAAAACCTACAACCAAGATTACTCTACCCAGCAAGGATCTCATTCAGATTTGATGGAGAAATTAAACCTTTTACAGATAAGCAAAACTAAGAGAATTCAGCACCACCAAACCAGCTTTACTACAAATGCTAAAGGAACTTCTCTAAGCAGGAAAAACAAGAGAAGGAAAAGACCTACAATAACAAAGCCAAAACAATTAAGAAAACGGTAATAGGAACATACATATCGATAATTACCTTAAATTTAAATGGATTAAATGCTCCAACCAACAGACATAGACTGGCCTAAGACATAGACATAGACTGAAAGTGAGGGGATGGAAAAAGATATTCCATGCAAATGGGAATCAAAAGAAAGCTGGAGTAGCAATTCTCATATCACACAAAATAAACTTTAAAATAAAGACTATTACAAGAGACAAAGAAGAACGCTGCATAACAATCAAGGGATCAGTCCAAGAAGAAGATATAACAATTGTAAAATTTATGCATCCAACATAGGAGCACCTTAGTACCTAAGGCAAATGCTAACAGCCATAAAAGGGGAAATTGACAGTAACACAATCATAGTAGAGGACTTTAACACCCCACTTTCACCAATGGACAGATCATCCAAAATGTAAATAAATAAGGAAACACAAGCTTTAAATGGCACATTAAGCAAGATGGACTTAATTGATATTTATAGGACAGTAAATCCAAAAATAACAGAATACACTTTTTTCTCAAGTGCTCAAGGAACATTCTCCAGGATAGATCATATCTTGGGTCACAAAACAAGCTTGGTAAATTTAAGAAAATTGAAATCATATCAAGTATCTTTTCCAACCACAATGCTATGAGATTAGATATCAATTACAGGACAAAATCTGTAAAAAAATACAAACACATGGAGGCTAAACAATACACTACTTCATAACCAAGAGATCACTGAACAAATCAAAGAGGAAATCAAAAAATACCTAGAAACAAATGACAATGGAAACACAACAACCCAAAACCTGTGGGATGCAGCAGAAGCAGTTCTAAGAGGGAAGTTTATAGCAATAAAATCCTACCTCAACAAACAAGAAACATCTCAAATAAACAACTTAACCTTACACCTAAAGCAATTAGAGAAAGAAGAAGAAAAAAACCCAAAGTTAGCAGAAGGAAAGAAATCATAAAGATCAGAACAGAAATAAATGAAAAAGAAATGAAGGAAACGATAGCAAAGATCAATAACACTAAAAGCTGTTTCTTTGGGAAGATTAACAAAATTGATAAACCATTAGCTAGTCTCATCAAGAAAAAAAGGGAGAAGACACAAATCAATAGAATTAGAAATGAAAAAGGAGAAGTAACAACTGACACTGCAGAAATTCAAAGGATCATGACAGATTACTACAAGAAATTCTATGCCAATAAAATGGACAACCTGGAAGAAATGGACAAATTCTTAGAAAAGCACAAACTTCTGAGACTGAACCAGGAAGAAATAGAAAATATGAACAGACAAATCACAAGCACTGAAATTGAAACTGTGATTAAAAATCTTCCAACAGGGGCCTCCCTGGTGGCGCAGTGGTTGAGAGTCCGCCTGCCGATGCAGGGGATACGGGTTCGTGCCCCGGTCTGGGAGGATCCCACATGCCGCGGAGCGGCTGGGCCCGTGAGCCATGGCCGCTGGGCCTGCGCGTCCGGAGCCTGTGCTCCGCAACGGGAGAGGCCACAGCAGTGAGAGGCCCACGTACCGCAAAAAGAAAAAAAAAAAAAAAAAAAAAAAAAAAAAAAAAAATCTTCCAACAAACAAAAGCCCAGGACCAGATGGCTTCACAGGCAAATTCTATCAAACAGTTTGAGAAGAGCTAACACATATCCTTCTCAAACTCTTCCAAAATATAGCAGAGGGAGGAACACTACCAAACTCATTCTACAAAACCACCATCACCCTGATACCAAAACCAGTCAAAGATGTCACAAAGAAAGAAAACTACAGGCCGATATCACTGATGAACATAGGTGCAAAAATCCTCAATGAAATACTAACAAACAGAATCCAACAGCACATTAAAAGGATCATATACCATGAACAAGTGGGGTTTAACCCAGGAATGCAAAGATTCTTCAATATATGCAAATCAATCAATGTGATACACCATATTAACAAATTGAAGGATAAAAACCATATGATCATCTCAATAGATGCAGAAAAAGCTTTTGACAAAATTCAACACCCATTTATGATTAAAAACCCACCAGAAAGTAGGCATAGAGGGAACTTACCTCAACATAATAAAGGCCATATATGACAAACCCACAGCCAATATCATTCTCAATGGTGAAAAACTGAAACCATTTCCACTAAGATCAGGAACAAAACAAGGTTACCCAGTCTCACCACTATTATTTAACATAGTTTTGGAAGTTTTAGCCTCAGTAATCAGAGAAGAAAAAGAAATAAAAGGAATCCAAATTGGAAAAGAAGAACTAAAGCTGTCACTGGTTTGCAGATGACATGATATTATATAGAGAGAATCCTAAAGACTCTACCAGAAAACTACTAGAGCTGATCAATGAATTTGGTAAAGTAGCAGGATACAAAATTAATGCACAGAAATCTCTTGCATTCGTCTAATGATGAAATATCTAAAAGAGAAATTAAGGAAACACTCCCATTTGCCATTGCAACAAAAAGAATAAAATACTTAGGTATAAACCTACCTAAGGAGACAAAAGACCTGTATGCAGAAAACTATAAGACACTGATAAAAGAAATTAAACATGATACAGATGGAGTGATATATCATGTTCTTGGATTGGAAGAACAACATTGTGAAAATGACTGTAGTACCCAAAGCAATCTACAGATTCAATGCAATCCCTATCAAACTACCAATGGCATTTTTCATAGAACTAGAACAAAAAACTTCACAATTTGTATGGAAACACAAAAGACCCCGAATAGCCAAAGCAATCTTGAGAAAGAAAAATGGAGCTGGAGGAATCAGGCTCTGGGACTTCAGACTATACTACAAAGCTACAGTAATCAAGACATTTTGGTACTGGCACAAAAACAGAAATATAGATCAATGGAACAGGATAGAAAGCCTAGAGATAAACCCATGCACATATGGTCACTTTATCTTTAATAAATGAGGCAAGAATATACAATGGAGAAAAGACATCCTCTTCAGTAAGTGGTGCTGGGAAAACTGGACAGCTTCATGAAAAAGACTGAAATTAAAACACTCCCTAACACCATACACAAAAATAAACTCAAAATGGATTAAAGACTTAAATGTAAGGCCAGACACTATAAAACTCTTAGAGGAAAACACAGAAAGAACACTCTATGATATAAATCACAGCAAGATCCTTTTTGACCCACCTCCTAGAGAAATGGAAATAAAAACAAAAATAAACAAATGGGACCTAATGAAACTTAAAGATTTTGCACAGCAAAGGAAACCATAAACAAGATGAAAAGACAACCCTCAGAATGGGAGAAAATATTTGCAAATGAAGCAACTGACAAAGAATTAATCTACAAAATTTACAAGCAGCTCATGCAGCTCAATATCAGAAAAACAAACAACCCAGGCCAAAAATGGACAGAAGACATAAATAGATATTTCTCCAAAGAAGATATACAGATTGCCAACAAACACATGAAAGAATGCTCAACATCACTAATCATTAGAGAAATGCATATCAAACTACAATGAGGTATCACCTCACACCAGTCAGAATGGCCATCATCAAAAAATCTACAAACAATAAATGCTGGAGAGGGTGTGGAGAAAAGGGAACCCTCATGCACTGTTGGTGGGAATGTAAATTGGTACAATCGCTATGGAGAACAGTATGGAGGTTCCTCAGAAAACTAAAAATAGAGCTACCATATGACCCAGCAATCCCACTACTGGTCATACACCCTGAGAAAACCATAATTCAAAAAGAGTCATGTGCCAAAATGTTCATTGCAGCACTATTTACAATAGCCAGGACATGGAAGCAACCTAGGTGTCCATCGACAGATGAATGGATAAAGAAGATGTGGTGCATATATACAGTGGACTATTACTCAGCCATAAAAAGAAACGAAATTGAGTTATTTGTAGTGATGTGGATGGACCTAGAGTCTGTCATGCAGAGTGAAGTAAGTCAGAAAGAGAAAAACAAATACCACATGGTAACACATATATATGGAATCAAAAAAAATGATTATGAAGAACCTAGGGGCAGGACAAGAATAAGACACAGACGTAGAGAATGGACTTGAGGACACGGGGAGGGGGAAGGGTAAGCTGGGATGAAGTGAGAGAGTGGCATGGACTTATATATACTACCAAATGTAAAATAGATAGCTAGTGGGAAGCAGCCACATAGCACAGGGAGATCAGCTCTGTGCTTTGTGACCACCTAGAGGGGTGGGATAGGGAGGGTGGGAGGGAGGGAGATGCAAGAGGGAAGAGATATGGGAACATATGTATATGTATAACTGATTCACTTTGTTATAAAGCAGAAACTAACACACCATTGTAAAGCAATTATATTCCAATAAAGATGTTAAAAAACAATTGTCCAAATTAGCACTCTTGTATAAAGTCCTAGAAGAATTTCCTCTTAACGTTTATCCAAACCCATCCTCTGTACAAAGTTCAGAGATTTGTATTCATTTCACTGGCTAACATTTGTACAAATAATCCAGTCCTATTCGGTAAATATTTATTGAATTGTTACTACAAACTCAGAACTGTGCTAGGAGATAGCAAAAGTTCTAACTTAACTTTGACTCTCAAAGAACTTATAACATCATCAGCATACTTTCTCTTCAGAAAGTGAAACTTACAGAACTTAAGAACTCGTTCCCCTTATAAAAAGTCTTAATTGACAGTTCTTTGAAACAAACTATAAAGAAAAGGAAGGAATATAACTTCCATTTACAAACAGCTGCCAAACCCTACTTTTCTTAGAAAGATCCCTCAGGAGTTAACTCCATTATCTGATGACATCAGCTTCTTATCATGTCCCCAATGCAACAGCTAGGAGAAACAAACCAATATTTACCATGAATATTAGACATTTGTCTTCATCTGCTACCTCTTCAATTCACTTGCCATGTTTTAAAACTTTTAGTTTACTCCAACAGGGCATTAATAAAACATTTATTTATTTATGCTAGATACAAATATTTAATTTTTAAAATTATTTGCAGTCAGCTAATCCAAACTCTTGAGTGTCCTCAACCTACCACATATAAACTATTTTATGTAACAAAAACAACTGTGATTTTGTGATTATAGTTCAGCCTTTACAAAAGTTCTATTGTTGAAATTTAGACTTTCTATTTTTATGTTATTATTGTGTGTATGTGTATTAGCCATAACCACGGGTGGCAGACTAGAGATGTAGTGAATTTTCATTTCATATTTCATGGTGTGAATGTTGAAGGATTGACTGATGAATAAGAAAAAAAGCTAGCATTCCTGCTTTCTTTCAGTGATGATACTGCTTTTTCTTTTTTCATTCCTAAGAACTAACAACTGCCATTATGTTTTACTATCTTTGTATTATCACTATTCTTTCTTAGAAAGTAGTCTCAGATAGCTAGTATTCACAGTAATAAAGGAAAAGATATCATGACAGGGACATAAGTCATCCATACGTAACTCATACAGGTAGTTTTAATAACTTACAAGAATTTCTATTATCTTAATTTATTTCTTAGCATTATCAGGAATATTCCTCACTGTAACTGACTAGAAAAAAAGACTTGGGATGTAATATGCTTGTTTTAGAAAACGTATTTCCAAAATGACTAGTAGGAACTGAATTATGTGTTTTCCTTGTGAGTTTTATACTGATGGTGTTTTATGAGCCCCAGTCACCTTAGCATTGGGTCACAGAAAGGAAACTTCTAAGTCTGCCAAGGTGGAAATGAGTTGGTTCTCACTTCAGAGAAAGTGGCTTCAAATGTGGCAGCAACCAGCATGGGCTGCAAGGCTGACCATATGTTAACTTAATTAACTAGGTCCTAAGATCCATTCCTTAGATCAGACATAAAAATGAGAATGTAACATCTGAAAGCTTATGTTACTTAAGCTTACTCTCTGTCTCGACCTTTTCTTTCTTTTACGGTCCCCAACTTGCACATGTACTAAGAACATTATAATCATTTCTCCTCTTCCCTCCCCTCCACAAACTTCACTCTATTCAGGCCGGTGTCGCCAACTATCCCATGAACTTAATGTATTTGCTGTACATCCAAAGTTTCACAAACGTGCCTCATTCAGTTATGGGAGTGGACAGGGATGGCCAGAACCTGAAAATTAGACCAATCAATTAGGGTGTGACTGGAACTTGAGTGAAGAACCATCAAAGGGCAATGTAAATTCAGGCAGCCAAGCGGAACCAAGAATGAGGGGAATGTATTGGCAAGGGCGAGGTGGAAATCTCAGCAGGAAGACAGATGGCAGCGTCAGTGAGGCCCAGCAAATGGTAACAGGCAGGTGCCCTGGCAGACAGACAGAACCCAGTGGCACAGGAGCTGGGCAGCAAAATCACGAAAAGTTTCCCAGAACAAGAAGAGGACCTGCCTCCCCCCACACATCAAGGTGATTTAGCTACTCTCTGCCAAGGCCCAGTCGGTGAGGCTGGTCCACAGAGAGGAACGCAGGTTCCTAGAAAAGCATGATTCAAGAACAAGAACCACAGTCCCAGAGAAATTCCTCTAGTTTCTACTTTATTTTATTTTATTTTATTTTTTATTTTTATTTTTTGTGGTACGCGGGCCTCTCACTGTTGTGGCCTCTCCCGTTGCGGAGCACAGGCACCAGATGCGCAGGCTCAGTGGCCATGGCTCACGGGCCCAGCCACTCAGCGGCATGTGGGATCTTCCCGGACCGGGGCATGAACCCGCGTCCCCTGCATCAGCAGGCGGACTCTCAACCACTGCGCCACCAAGGAAGCCCCTAGTTTCTACTTTTAAGAGTCATAATATTAAGATTACAAAAGCTTCTGGTTTCCAGATTAGGAAGATCTTAAACGCTGGGCTAAGGAGTTGGCCCTTTATTCAGAGGCAATGGCAGCCACTGAAGGGTTTTGACGTGATCAGAAGAATAATATAACCAACAACAGCAGAGGTTTAGAGTCAGACCCGGATTGGAATGCTGGCTTCTCACTCGCTGGTAATGTGATAATGAGCAAATGATCTCACCTCCATAAGTCTCAGTTTCTTTATCTGTATACCTACCTCCTAAAGTGGTCATGAGTATTATGTCATATGTGAGGGGCCTAAATTTAGCTGGGGTCACACTGTCCTTTGAGGTTTAAGTAGAATAGGCTGAGCCTCTTTCCCGCAAGCAGTGGGTAAACTTGTTTTCCCCTTGTCATCCCTATGGAGATTCTTGAGATGGGAAAAGAATGGGAAACAGTACTTCTAAAGTTCTGAATCAGTTTACGGGTCACCTTGTCGCCCCATGTATTCTTTTCTCTAAAGGGTGACGACCTTCAGAAAAAGATCCCTTCTCTCTCCAAGTATTGCCAGTACAAGCCTCCATTCGTAGCTGCCTTTGAAGTCTCAAAGAATCTGAGACGATTTTTGTAGCAGCAACACAAACAACTCAGAAACAAATATTAGAAATCCTGTGGCTATTCTAGTACTACTTATTTCTTCCTGGTTGACTTTTCCTGAAGTTTCCATGTTGACTGACCCCCTCAGTGGTTTATACTCCAATCACAAATTCCTAGTCATTTCCCATGCAGACGACATAGCTATCTTTTTTGTCTTATAGTCTTCTATCAAACTCTGCTCTAGAGGTCTCAGCTTTCAGACAATTCTCTTCCTAACAGAAATTCTGATGCAAGGAACTTAGCAAGAGATTAGCAGATCAGATTAAGATATAGCGTAGAGTATAGACAGTTTTCGGGAGAACCTGGGATTAAGATATCTGGGAGGAGGGTGTCCCCCGTGGCGCAGTGGTTGAGAGTCTGCTTGCCAATGCAGGGGACGCGGGTTCGTGCCTCGGCCCGGGAAGATCCCACATGCCGCGGAGCGGCTGGGCCCGTGGGCCATGGCCGCTGAGCCTGCACGTCCGGAGCCTGTGCTCCGCAATGGGAGAGGCCACAACAGTTGAGGGGCCCGCGTACCGCAAAAAAAAAAAAAAAAAAAAGATAGCTGGGAGGAGTCATTCTGGGATCAGAACAAATAGCAGACCCTGACCTTGGAAGTTTCCTTCCAAGAAGCTACATTTTGATTGGATTAGGTTATTGAGGACTATTTGCCTGGTGGCATTACTGAAAACAGTATAGGCAACAGCAGCCAATTCGTGGAGTTTACCAGCTGTCTGTGGTCAAGGACAGAGTAGAAGAGAGCCTTACCCGTCCCATTGTCACCCCAGGCTGGCGGGGGCACACCCAGAGCTGTGCCATCCTGAGGAGCAACATGAGAGGCTTAACACCGTGCTGGGAAATGGACTTCACTCAAATGATCCAGGCAATCGCTCAACAAATAAAGAAGCAAATAACAATAACAAGCCCCAAAGTGGGAGGGAGTGACCAGAACCTAGAGTTGCACAGTGAATTATCTAAAATACCTAGTTTCCCACAACAACAAAAAAAATGTTGAGGCCTGAAAAGAAACAGGAAAGTGTGACTCATACACCAGGGAAAAAAAGCAGGACAACAGCAACTGCTTGTGACAGCGACCTGATGTGGGTCTAACAGAAAGAGATGTCAAAGTAACCATTATAAATATGCTCACAGAACAAAAGGAAGTATGACTAGAGAAGTGCAGGAAGGAGGGATGGCAGTGTCACGTCATATAGATAACATCAATAAAATGATACAAATGATAAAAGCCAAATGTTTTTAAGTGTTCTAGACTCAATGATACATTTTATATTTATACATATAAATACATTTCATATAAACAAATATATATATAAAACAACACATTATATCCATGAAATGTGTTGTTGGTCCCATAACATATAGAAATATTATTGTAATGTGTTGTTGGTCCCATAACATATAGAAATATTATTGTAATATGTTGGCCAATAACAGCAGAAGGAGGTGGGTGGGAGCAAAACTATAACAGGCTAAGGAAATGACTATAGGTGATAAAGTAATTATTTTATAAAATAGAAAGGAAAGAAGGAAGGGAGGGAGGAAGAGAGGAAGGGAGGAAGGGTTTCCCCTGTCTACTTCATCAAAGATATTGACACCAGCCCCTATCTTCCTTAGCAGTTACTTGCTAAGTTCCTGATGCCCTTCTGAGTTCTCAACCCCACTCTGGTGCTGAAACAAGCCTGAAGTTACAGTGCAGATGGTATAACAGGAAGGCCAAGCCTATCTGCTACCAGAGCTTCTGAGATTCCCTTTGTCCCCCAGCTGTGGCCTGTCCCTATTTTCCCGACACTGCTGGTCCAGTACTAATTATGAGCTCCTGCCTTCTTTCCCTACCTGACATTCCAATTTTGATTCTTATTTAGAGTCAGAAATCCTTCCCTAAATCCTATCTTCTTGGCTGGGCCCTAATACTATTCTTAATCTCTTTCTCTAGAGGCTAGACCTAGCTCCCTATATTTCATTTGCTTTCTTACTTTTCTGGGACCCATTGGGAATGGACCCTTAAACCACTACAGTGCTCCAACTTGCTCAACTTGGAATCTTCTCGATGTTCTTCGAGATCCCCCCACACCCATCAGCTCCCCATCACCATCAGCACCCTCCAACACACATACATACACACACTCACACACACACATTGTTCGACCTTCTTTGATACTAAAACCTGCAAGAAGCAAGTCTGGGTCTGCCTTGACCCCTCAGGCATGTACCTCAACCCCTAGAGCTGGGGCACTGTCCCCAGCTCTTTCTGATATTGACCTGTAAAGATTTGATGGCTTCTGTGTCTTTGTGTTTGGCCTAAAGTTGCATGAGTTTAACAGTGAATATTTTATTTTTTATTTTTTTTATTTTTTATTTTTGTGGTACGCGGGCCTCTCACTGTTGTGGCCTCTCCCGTTGTGGAGCACAGGCTCCGGATGCACAGGCTCAGCAGCCATGGCTCACGGGCCCAGCCGCTCCGTGGCATGTGAGATCCTCCTGGACCGGGGCACGAACCCGTGTCCCCTGCATCGGCAGGTGGACTCTCAACCACTGTGCCACCAGGGAAGCCCCTAGTTTCTACTTTTAAGAGTCATAATATTAAGATTACAAAAGCTTCTGGTTTCCAGATTAGGAAGATCTTAAATGCTGGGCTAAGGAGTTGGCCCTTTATTCAGAGCCAATGGCAGCCCAAACAGTGAATATTTTAAAGTCTCTTTTCAGGACTGATCTCACAGCTTATGGAAGTAAGCAGGTTATTAGCTTCACTCCTGAGTGAGTTTGTGACATAACTGTCTCCTTACTGTCAGGCTGGTTTTTGTTGGTTTGTTTGTTATTTTTGCTGGTTGTAGCAGGCTTGCAACAAGCTACATAGCTCTCCCCTTGCCTATACCTTGCTCTCTTTCCTGTCAAAAGCAAAGGAAGAAATCTTCTAATCTACTTTGAGCAGAAAATCAGGAGAAGCAAGATGATAGAATGGAGCTCAGAGTCAGAGGAAATATACTCTAATGGGAGTCTAGAAAAATGCATGAGCTTTAGTGTAAGGATTTCGTGTTGTCTGTTTTTGCATAAGGAGTGTGCACGTGCGTGTGCACATGTATGTGTTTTATCCATCTATGTTCTGTGTAGTTAAGGTTCTAAAATCAGTAACTCTGGTCATGTCATGAAAGTATTACTGAAATAACCTTTTGAAAAAAGTCTCTGAGAAAATATTTGAAGGAAAATTTACTTTTTGTGGATTGTGATATTCCAAATCTAATTTTGTTCTGAGCTACTTCAAGCCTATCTGGTGAGTGAAATGACCAGTGAACTGGGAAGCAGAAGACTGAGGTTCTCATCCAGATTTTTTCTGATCCAGGAAACCTAGAGTTGTTTAATGGCTCTCCACCTGGAAAAGTAGAAAGAGTTTTTCATCCCTAACATTCTATTAACTTCTTTCATTTTAATATTATAGTTCCAACTTCAAGCAATTGGACCACACATTTTAAAATTCTGTCCTTTTGAGTTCTGACAAAAATTACTAGCAATAGTAGGTGCTTTAGAGGCAAAATATTCATGACCTAACATCCTTTACTTAAATCAAAACACAAAGTGCTGATATGGAGAATGTCCTTCAATTCTATTGATAACAATAGTTCAGCGTTTTGATATTATTATGACAAATCACATCTCAATTGTTAAAGTTCAAAGTTACAACATTAGTTTACATGTTATCTTTGGTTAAAAAAACAAAAAACAATCTCCTGCTTCTCAGAGGCTTTAAAATGGTCCTCATGTTACATAAATCAAATATTTATATCTCCTCTAGGTGTATCTAGCATTTTAAGTGTTAAATTTGCTTTCTTTCTATTCTTTTATCTTTCAAGTTTGAAAATGGCTGTGAATTAAAACATACAATGGTATTATGCACCCACATTCATACTTAATCTTATAATTTTTTTGAACATTGGACATTCATAGAAGGCATAATTGTAGTTTATTAATCTGCGCTAATTAGTAGTTACTAATTTCCTCTGTTCATTCAGATTCAAGACCATAAATCATGATTCATTTTAACCCATTATTCTTTCATTTACAGGATAAAAATGACAATATTATATGATTTTTATGACTTAATAGTCATCACAAAATAATTAGTACAGCATTAATCAATTATAGTTCAGTATAAGTACATTTGAGATTCTCAATTGAATAGAATGAGGGAAAGTTCTGATTTTCAAAAGATGTTTTCTGCTAAAACGAATAGTAGTGCCAAATGTTTTAGAATTTTTTGCCATGCAGATAATAAAACTGCAACGATTGGACTAGAAATATCAAACTCATTTCAATAACTGGCTCATTCTTAAGACACACTTCCCACTTTGCGTTCTGCATCCTCTACATGAATACTGAAAAGGAAACACTTAACAAGCCCTGATGAATACAACAATTATAACACAAAAGAAATCATTAATGCATCAGAACAGAAGAGTATGGTTAAAATTAGGCTTTGGCTGTAATTATCCTCCATTTGAGAAATTTTCTTAATGTAAAAATGATAAAACAAATCATGAGTATTCACTTAGTCTAATTAGTTAGCAGCACTAAGGCACATTTAATTTAATCTGTGCCCTTTTTATATACTCTGCTCTAATGATCTTAACTATAGAAGATCTGAATATTTTACCACTTTAAACCTTTTACAATACCCACATCATAAAATCTTTCTTATATACCCTTAGCTCCTATCCCCACAAAACTCCCCCAGACCAGTTTCCTACATTGTGCTTGGTTATTTGTGCTGAAGCATTAAAAGAGGAGGGAAAGGATTAAGGAAGCATTGTGTGACTGGAGTTAGAACAGAAGGGGAATGAGGGAGGGAAGGAAGCAGGAAAGGGGGAGGGACACGAGGAGGGAGGGGGAGAAGAGGAAGAGATATTGAGGGGAGAAGGAAGAGAAAGAGAGGGGAAGGGAGGGTATGGGAGGAGGGGGAAGGGGAGAGAGGCAAGGAGGTTGAAATAAAAAAGAAAGAAAGAGGGCTTCCCTGGTGGCGCAGTGGTTGAGAGTACGCCTGCCGATGCAGGGGACACGGGCTCGTGCCCCGGTCCGGGAAGATCCCACATGCTGCGGAGCGGCTGGGCCCGTGAGCCATGGCCGCTGAGCCTGCACATCCGGAGCCTGGGCTCCGCAACGGGAGAGGCCACAACAGTGAGAGGCCCGCATACCGCAAAAAAAAAGAAAAGAAAGAAAGAAGAATCAGAAAAGGAAGAGTTAATGAGATGGCTGAACTGGAGAGAAGCAGTAACACAAAGATGGTTTTGCACTCATATCGCTCATCCGTGAGCCAAGCCTATTTTTTAAAATTATCTATCTACTTATCTATCTATGTTCCTGGCAGCAGATTTTTTTTTTTAGTCATCCTTTTTTTCTCTGGGATAAAACACCTGAAGATAGGACTAAATTCTGCCTATAATTCTCCAAAACAGAAAATTCTCCAAGTTCCCTAATAATTTTTTCTGTTCTTCCATAACCAAGGAAACTCCGGGCAGCCCAGTTGGACTGAGAGTCTATCCTGTTTCTCAGGATCATGAGTTCTTGCTGCCCTCTGGAAATGTGGCTCTTAATCAACAGAGGGCTAGTAGGAGGGTAGGAACAAACAATCTGGGTGCTGGAAAGCAACTTAATGTGTGTACTCTCTTTTGGATATCCACTCCATTTAGATAGGCAGGCAGAGTTGACTTGTATCCAAATCAGTTTCTTCCCCTGTTCGCCTCAGTGGCAAAAAAATTTTTTTTAATCAATCTTTCCTATTAGTACTTTTAAAAATAATTTATGGTCGGCAGTTTATTTGCTGATTACCTTTTTAAAAACCATGCTTAGAAAAGCTGTGCTAAATGAGTTCTTCCCGAATCTTTACGTATAATGATGCCGAGATAGTTCAAGTGCATGCGTACACTAAAACGTTGTTTCTATATACGAATGAAATCTTGATTTGGATCTATAAAAACCATTTGATAATAATTCAGTTTTGATTAGAGATCTGAGGTAGAAAGTGACTCTCAAAATAAGTAGCTCCAAAATCTTTTCTATCACCAAAATTAATGTGTAGTAAAATAAATACCTGATGAATGATCAAGGAAGCATGCTCAGATTCATTATTGAACCAAAATATTTTTAAAAAATATGCTGCACACCAGTGATTCAAGTTTTCAAGAGGGAGGGAACATTTGGGAACTCATCTAATTTCATCGGAGTTTATATTTATCTGGCAAGCATGGATATGGCTCTACTGGTCATTAAAATATGAAATGCTTCTGAAATAGCTGCTGCTCTGAGCCCTTGGCTCCCCACCCACTTGGCCCACTCTCCCACAATCTTTGACCATCTAGAAAACAAAGCATTAAGGTTGGGGCAGCACTTGCCCTCTAGGAACTATTGAACAGCCATTCTAGTTTGTTGTCTGGACCATAATGGCATTAAGTATTTTAAGTGCAATCTCTGAATGGAACACATGCTGCAATTTTTCATCAATAGGAGACAATATGTTTGCAGGGGAAGGAGTGATATGATAACCATAGTCTTCTGTTTGTTTGTTTTTAAACTGCAAGCTTTTACACACTTATTTCCTTCAACGAGGGCCAGCCTATCTCATCCTGTCCCTGGATATCATTAGAACTTGTTCTATATACAGGCACCAATACGGTGACTCAACTTCCATTGCCAATGTTGTGTTCCATTTCAGTATGCTGTTGCTGCTGGTGATGTAGGCATGACTGCACTGTCACTGTGCCTCCCTTCTTCTCACGGTTTTTTCCACTACTCCCTTGGTTGAAGTAGAAGAAGGATATGCATGTGGAGGGCTGAGCCAGTCCTCCTCCAGCCAGTGTAACAATTCTTTTAAGAGGTTCGCGATCAGAGTGGCTTGTGACCCCAGTATTTTCCTGTGCAAATTTTCATGTGACTATTTTATTTAGTTTCCTGAGGCAAGCTTCCTTTGGAACTGGGTTGAAGGTAGCACTTCTAACAGAAATCAACTCTTCTCACCAATAATTACACTGACAAGTCTAAAATGGGACAGCTTTGCTCTCCCCTTTTCAAATTGAGTTCCCTGGGATGAGGACCACTGTTGAGAGAAACCCCTCCTTCCTCCAGAGGTGCATCCCAAAGGCCTTGGTTCAGTTCCACCATGTCAGGGCACCATATCGCTTCCAGAAGGTAAATGAAGCCTTCTTGGCGCCATCTAGGTGTGACATGGTGTTCAGGAGATGAAAAGCCGTTTTGATCTCCACCGCATGCACACAATGGGTCAGGCTACAGGAATGTACTTCCTTTCCCTACCTTCCTTACTACCTTTAGCATCTTCTCAATTATTATTCTTAATTGCTCCATCCTAATCAAAAACATATCCAAAATAATTGTTTGAGTTTCTATTTTACATGAAACAGTACTGAGGTGCTGAATAAAATAGCACCATCTTTTCTTTCTCCATGTTGTGAAAAAAAAATTTTTTTTTTTTGCTGATGCAAACTCTCCTCATTTCGAATTCATTATTTTGTTTTCTCCCTCTTCTCTGAGGTAAAAGGGCTTTGGGTGAGAAGTGATCAAACATTGATGTGTCACATGAAACTTTCCCTTTTCCACTCAGCACTAATGAAAATATTTGCCTTCTACTTAACTAACAGGTCTTTTCTTTAAAACTTGCTGAACTTGTTTTTTAACGTAGTAACTTCGGTGCAGACCATAACAGGGATGCTTCAGATTTTCAACTCTTTCATTCCTTAGGGAAGAAAGAAAGAAAGAAAGAAAGAAAGGAAAAAGAATCCCCAAGCTTACATGCTGAATAAGGAGAATGAAAAAAAGATTCTTAGTTCATAAAATAATCATTCAAAACTCTCATTGGCTTATTAAATTATGGCTTTCCATTAAATACCAAACCAAAAAAGCACTTACTGTCACAGACATAATAGATGCAAATTGCCAATATTATTTTATTTTATTTTATAATCATGTGGAAAGCACAAATAGAAATGGTCATCCATCATTAACAGGTATATAGTGCTTTAGAATTTTAACAGTAATATTTACTGATTGGGCTAACTCAAACTGAACATATGTCATACCCAAGATTTTTATACCCTTAAAATATCTCAATTCTACCTGGAAATGCCCTTCTGTAAATCTAGCCATGCAATTTTTAAAAATTGGTAAGACATAAAGGTATACACAGTCAGCATAAGAATATTTTAAACTGTTTCATCTATTCCACAAAATTATTCCACTGAAGCTAAATAAATAGTCATCAAATTACTACCCAGAAGAGTCAGCAGCTGCTTCTATTTAAGGCTTTCATATATGTCTCTACTGTCCCCTCCCTACTCCTCTAAATTAACCCTGTAAGGAGACAGCAGGATTAGTTTCAAGGGTTCTTTCTCCCTGCAGGGCACTGGGAGATGATGGAATGTGGAACAGCTGCATTTCCTGAGCCCACTTTGCCCCTTCTTGTTATTTTTCTTCCTTCTCTTTCCCGCCAGTCTCACCCTACACTTGTACCATCTCAATTAGTTCTCAAGCTTTAAATTACATTGATATCTTGACGACTCCTATAAGTACATCTCTAGCCCAGAACACTTCTACTGGGAACTCCAGATTCTAGCATCCAACCAGATACAGGTTATGTCAAGTTCATGTGTGCAAAATGGAACTCTTAGCAATGGAACACTACACCACTTCTGAGCAAGTACTAAGTGGGATCACCATTGATTCGAACCATTTTTCAACCAGAAATCTAGATTTTATCCTTGATTTGTTCTTTTATATCTACACTGTATTCACTCTAATGGAAAGTTCTATCAATTCTACTGCAAAGCATACTGCAAATCCATCTCATGTTCTGTCCCCATTGCCACCAACCTAGTCAAAAAAACTGCAGTCTCTCAACTGGACTACTCCCTCAGCCTTTGGCACATTAATATTTGCTCCCTTCAATCCATTCTCCATAAAAATACAGTAGGAATTACTGTCCTATTATGACAGAAAAGGGAAGCAAGTTTCCCGATGGTAAATAAATTTGCCCAAGGCTACATGGCAATAAAGTTTAGAGCTAGAATTTTAAGCCAGGTGAATCATGCCAGAAGCTCAACAATTTATCCCATTCCATATAACTACAAAATGTATCTACCTACTTCAAATTTTAAATTCTTTTTACTAAACTATACTGCTACTCTATATTTAAAGGAAGAGTGACCAGAGGAATACTTTTCATGTCTCTGAAATTAAAATGGGCCGGAAAACTCATACATGAGTATATACATACATATATATATATATATATATATATATATATATATATATATATATATATATATATATATATATATATACACATCTCTGTTATTCAATTTAAAAGGTGCTTTAGACAAAGACTTAATTGAAAAAGAGTGAATTTCAGTAAGACTGTCGATGGAGGAGATCTTTTCCCTTTCATAGAGCTCTCTTTAAAAAGCTCAGTCTTGGGCTTCCCTGGTGGCGCAGTGGTTGAGAGTCCGCCTGCTGATGCAGGGGTCACGGATTCGTGCCCCGGTCCGGGAAGATCCCACATGCCGTGGAGCGGCTGGGCCCGTGAGCCATGGCCACTGAGCCTGCGCATCCGGAGCCTGCGCCCCGCAATGGGAGAGGCCACAACAGTGAGAGGCCCGCGTACCGCAAAAAAAAATAATAATAAATAAAGACCTCAGTCTTTTTGCATCCAAATATTGTCACCATCTTTGACCTCTCCCTCTCTCTCTCTCTCTCTCTCTCTCTCTCTCTCTCTCAGATCATCCTATTTGATTCTTTTAACATTGTTTAGAGTTGGAGCCTGATATAAAATGCCTCTTTCAGAATTTCAGCAGCCACACCAGTACGTAGAAGACAACCGTTTTTATAGTTTCCACAAGTTTTAAAGTCTGACCTTTTGCCTCAAATGATCATGGGAGGGGTGGTTAAAAAAAAAACAAGCATCTACTGGCTGTATGAAAAAAATGAACACTAGGGCATGTGGCTGGTGAGTGAAGGAGACCTTAAGGAATTAAGTAAGCAACCCAAAATCAATAGGGACAATTGCTGGGCTTAGGGATTTTTCTCACTCCAATGGGGCATAGGATATGTGATCTCTGGGAGATTGTATGAGGGCAGAGCTTCAATCCCACAAAGTCTGAAGTTCGAGTTTTTGCAGGGTATCATTTACACTCTGCAGATCATCGCCTAACTTTGCACAAGGGTCTTTGGAGCCTCTGTTTGGCAGCCAGCCATGATTCACCACAGCAGCATATTGTCAAAGCAGCTGGTCCTTGATCTGCACACACACATACACACACACTCAGCCCACTGCAGAAATTAACCCTTTCTCACCTAACAACACATACACACCCTTGTTTTTACACTACCTATAAAAATCACATCTGTTATTCCATTGAGGGCCAGTTGTGTACCAACTCTTTTTGTATAATATTTCTAAGCTTTTCAACAACCCTATAAGATAGATATCATCATTTTCAATTTATAGATGAGAAGACTAAGAAGTTGAATATCTTTCCCAAGGTCTCAGATCTAGTGTAAGGCTGAACTGTAATTCAAACCAAGATCTGTCTGGTTCCCTAATGCTCTTGCCATTGATAACTAGAGATCTATTCATGCATCACACAATAGGACCTAGAGAAGGGGCAAAAGCTCTTTTGAAGTGCAAACTCATGAAAAGTCATTAGGAAGTTAGGTAAATTCCATTATTAAGGTTACAAGTCTGTCTTCATTATTACCAGAGCTGACTTGCTTGAGAAACATAAAAACCAATGATTACTTAAAGTGTGTGCTTTAATCACAAGGATGTGTCATATTTTAAATATTCAGTACTTTAAGGAAACAGCGTATTTTAATAAAGCACTAAAAAAGTCATAGATGTTCCAGAAAAGGAAGGGAATTGGCAATAATGTGGTCAGAATGTAGTAGATTCAAGGTCAGTTGCCTAACTCTCAACAGGCCATTCTAGGTTAGCATTCTCTAGTGAATTTACCTAATCTAGACACTGACATCGACTTTTTGATATCACAGTTTTGATCTGTGTCTAATACTACAAGTGATTCCTACTAAATGAGAATTTGGGTTCCTCCAGATTGGTTTTCATGTGGAAAAAAAATCATTAATAGATTACTAGTTAAAAAAATATTCAGTTTAGTATAGTTATATGTAAAAAAGGATTAGTTCTTCTTTTCAGTTTTCAGTCATTTTATAAACCTATTATCCCATGTAGAAAGCTAACACATTTTCACAGTCCTTTTAAAGGAGGTCTTTGGTTACTGTCTGGAACCAGTTATAAGTCTTGTTAATTAAACTCCTTTTAAACATTTTAAACTGCACTAATGCATTTAATATGCTCAATTTTTTTCTATGCATACATGAATTATCTAACAAACTTAATCAAGTATTTGAGGAATACTTAGAAAATTAATAAATGAAACTTTAAAAATGGTTTCAAGTTTTCTTAAATCTTCAAATACTACTGAGTTGGCCAAAAAGTTCGTTGGGGTTTTTCCATATGGAAAAACCCCAACGAACTTTTTGGCCGACCCAATATTATAAAATTGATTATATTCAGCCTAGACACATGATTCTGTATCACTTCTCAGTTAGACATTTAAAAACAATATTACAAGTTTGAGCTGTTTTCCTAACACGTAATGCCTCTTATACATTACAGATACTTAATTTAGCAAATATACACACATTAATTAATGTAAAAAATTAACATTATATTTTGGTTCTCTTGAATATTCCTACAATTAATTCCAAATCTTTCAGATATGAAAAGTTCTTTCCCACAAAGGAAACATATCATCTCACAAAATTTTAGGGGTTATTTCCCCATATGATTTTTGGAGCTGTCTTCTAATCTGCTCAGTGACCTCAGGTGTGTCCTTGGATAAACCTGGATCCTGTCTGTGACAGGGCTGGAATGTACCGAACCCTGTAGATTGTAGCAGCCTATAATAAGGACTTCCACTGTGAAAGAAGAAAACTTCATGTGGCTCATATCCATTAGAAGTGAATTACATCGTTATCTAATTTTCAAGTCAGGTTAGGGTCTCCAACTCCCACCCAGGTGGCCATACCTCTAAATTGGATTTTACTTTCCTGAGTTCTTAAGACAAGTAAATGTATTCACGTCTAGGTATAATGACATTGGATTGTAAGGCAATCCTGCATTTTCTCATATTAATCAAACCACCCAACTGTTCCCAGTATTAAAACACATTCAATTGAATTCTGAAATGTCTTGGAGCCTTGTCTGACTCTATTGCTCACAATTTCCAAGGTCATTCTATTGACAGACTCATCTCTTAAGGGCAGATGCATATTAACCAGGCTCACAAAAGTAAAGTGTCAAAACAAAATGCCAATGTATTAATTTACAAGGAGAAACAGAACTGGTAAGGAAGCCACGCACGTAAAATCCTCTGGTGCACACATTATTTTCCTATAAACAAGCCTCATAAAGAGGTGAGCTTTTATCTGAAGGCTGCTTGGTGAGTACAGAATCAGAACAAGAGGAATTAAGTATATGATTTGTATAACTAAGGACATCAGCACAGGACAATCTGATATACCTGCTAGGGTTTAAAGGAGCCTAATAGATAGCATCCCTTTCTACCCTGTAAGTTTGGTACCAACTGAAAGGCAAATATGGAGTCAAACAGATGGAGCTCAAAATATCAGCTCTATTACTGATAAAAGCTAGAAAGGAGACACAGCTTTAGCTATACAACTAAGTGCACTTGATAATATTTCTCCATTGAATTAGACCAACTGACATTGTCATTGGTACAGCTGCTCAATCCTAGGTACTGCCACAGCCAGGTGTCTGACTACAAGGAAGTAGACAGACCAAAATGCATGTATACTATGGGAAGGTTGGTTTCCATATAGGGAAGAGAGATATATAAAGAGAAATGGGGACGAAGAGAGACATCTTTCTCTTCCAAATTTCACTTATTAGGTAAGACATTTCTTCTCCTGTGAGAAGAAGTAAACAAGGAAAAGAAGGGCCAACAGGGTTTCTCTTAGGGAATCCTTCTCAATTCTACATATGGAATAGGGAATAAGTGCCCTGCAAGCCCTGGCAATACCCACCTCCATGTGAGGGCTTGCTCTGCTCTGCTGAAGGGCCGGGAAAGGGTTGTATACCTGGATCAGGACAGCTTCTACCTCTGATGGAGTCAGGATGGGTACAGCCCATGAGAAAGATTCCCATTTTCCCATCCTTCTACTGAAGATCAATCACTTTTCTCACCTGTAGTATTTTTTTAAGTTCTTTTAATATAAAAAATCAGGTTGATGTCAAGCTTCATGGGCCTGAGAGCTAGTCTGCCTTTCAAAATACTCTGCATGTCTCTGCTCTGATCTATTATTATATTTCAATCTTAATTCCCTCAACTCCAAATTCAGGAAGGATGACCCTGTCTCCCACTGTCCCAAATCATAAGAGAAGTACTGAATAGACTCTGTGGAGATAAAACTCCACCATGAGACAGAGAGGTTCTTTTCTGTTTACATGCTCTGGGGAACCTTCATTTAATAGCAGTAATTGCTTTCTTTTTACAGGTAAATCTGGCTTGCTGCTCAGTTTTTCAAAGCAAAAAAAATTGCTTAGGAATAAATACATGGGTGCTGAGTTTATTTTTTAAGCAAGGGAAGATTAATATAAAAGTTAAGAAAGTGGTTACTTCTGGGAGTAGAGGAAGGGAAATGCAATTGGTGAGGAACACAGGGGACTTTCAAGTACAGTTAAATGTTACATTCCTTAATCTGAGTTGTGGGTACAGAGATGTTTATTGTTATTATGTATACACTAGTTATATGTTTTAGTATTTTATGTATGAATAGTACATTTCAAAATTAAAAATAATTTACTCAATAAAAATGGTAAGTGTAATGATTCCATTTATGTAAAATTTTATCTATGAGTGTGTATGTATAAAAATAGAGATGTGTAAAATAACAATCATTAAAATATCAATAGAAGATCTCTCCAGATGGTGAGACTTCAGATGTTTTTGGTTTGTTTATGTTTGGAGGGTTTTTTTCTGAATTGTTCTTATTAAAATAATTAGAAAAATCAACAGAGCACAATTCTCATTGTGAACCAAGAAGAAATATAACTCCTGTACACAAAAAATATTAAATAAAATTGTATATGTAGCATTGTTTTTTCACATTTATTATTAAATTGTATTCCTAAACATGTATTTTTCTCAGGTTAAAGAAAAAATAATATCTGGTATATTATATGCTACATGGGTTCAAACCTCACTCTTGGTACCAAAATCTGTATTGTTTTTCTATTGCTGCTGTAACAAGTGACTACAAACTAAATGACTTAAAACAGCACCAGTTTATTACCTTATAACACTGAAACTCAGAAGTCCAACACAGGCCTCACGAGGTTGAAATCAAGATGTTTGCAGGGCTGCATGCCTTTCTTGAGGCTCTACAAGAGGATCCATTTCCTTGTATTTTTCAACTTCTAAAGACCATCCATGCTTGGTGGCCTATAGCCTCTTTCCTCCATCTCTCTAACCATTTTGCCCTCTGATTCTCTCCTCAGTCTGAGAGGGTCTTACAAGCTCTCAGATGATTAGGTTGGGCCCACATGGATAATCCAGGTATTGTCCCCACCTCAAGGTCCTTAAGATTAACTATATCTTCAAAGTGGCTTTATCCATGTAAGATAACACAGATAGTCATAGGTTCCAGGAATTAGAACAGGGACATATTTAGGTGGCCATAATTCCACCTAGAGTAGCTGGCTTGCAGATACAGAAATGTAATTCTGGTCATTCTATGTTTATCCATATATAATTTTCCTCTAATTTTTAAAAAGATATATTGAGAAATTTCTTTTAATCTTCAGAAAGCACATCATCAAATGTGATCATAATTTGAATTTATTCAAAATAACTTCTAAACAAAAAATGGAAAACATTGTTTATGATAATGACCCAGTCAAAAAATAGGTACTTTTTTTAATTGCCAAAGAAAAATTCAATCACAAAAATACTGAAAGCCCAAACTTTATAGATAATTTAGGGATTTAATAAAATAAGGTTTCTTCAACAAACTTTTAAAAAGATGATATAACAAAACTGCCACAAAGCTGAAGTAAGAATTATTGTACATATTATATATATACTTCAACCAGGGTTAGCTTTCCAAATGGGTGAAAAGAAAGCCAGTGAGAGCCAATTGCTACACCCTACTCAGACCACTTCTTACACCCCATCTATTACTTGTGTCAAAAATTCTTCCAAGAGAGATTCATTCCTTTGGGTTCAAAACATCTATTAAAATGCCAGTGCTAGGAATATAAGCTAAATAGTAGCAAAAACCTCGGCTTGGATTTGTTAAAAACTAGTATAAAAATTGACATTTGAGGAGAGAAGTGAACCAGAGGAAATCTACTAGAAGCTAGGAGTGAGTCATTAAAAAGGAAAATGCAACAATCTAACTTTACCTATTTTCTAATTTTTAATGAACCATCCTCTACCAATGATAAGAAAAGTCATGTCAACCAGCCAGGGGAAGATAAAAATGTAAGAGTATACAGGAATTTTTATTAAATTAAAAAAATGTAATGTCCTGGTCAGAGAGAAGAATGACAAGGAATTCTTGATGAAATAATACAAAAACTAGATATAACTTTCAAGAAATGGAAACAAATATATGCAGCCTATCATAAATCATTGATCATATTTGTGCCTAATGTTCTATAATATTTTCCCAGCAGTACCCATTGTTTATTCATATTAATAAAAAATCACCTGAAATTAGTGCCAAGTGCCCTATGAAAATACTGCAAAGCAAGGACATTACTTATAAGATTACTTCTGCTTCTGCTGAAAAGAGTTTGAAAGCTTTACATCACTCAGCGGCATATTTCATTTTAAGCAGCCTTGTCTACTTTCATCTCTGTGCTATGTATAGCATGCTGGACTATCTTCCTAAGATCAAAGGGAAACTCACTGTACTTTATTTACAAAGGCAATTTTAATGGGTAACAAGGGTACTTATTTTACTACAGTGACTAGTCCCTTTGAACTACTATCTTCACTGATCCATAGACCATGCTCAAATGTGGAGAAGGCTTCCTTGAATCTGGAAAATGTTCTTAGCCTAATTGGTGCACTTTCTTTGAACTGCATGCCATGGATTTTACCAGGCGGTAAGTGCACAACAGAAGTTCCTTCAGGACACACAAGTGCTAAAATCCTTTTGAAAACAAAAACCAGAACAAATAAAAAATACACCAACACTGCAAGATCGAAAATATTGGACCTCAATATCAAAACTGGATAAGAATAACTCCTTCCAAAGTCTATGATTATGATATTAGTAGTTTTTACAGTAATTGGCACAGTTCTCTGTGTTATCTGGCTACGGGATAACTTATAATGCTCACTTCTAATTTGATGTAAGTAGAAAATATGTTTGTTCTGTGTGTGACATTGATACCAATGTGATAGTGAATATATGTGAGGCAAGGTGTTGCAATGGAAAGAATATAGATTTAGGAATTTTGCATTCCAACATATCACATAGGAAGAGGGTGATTTTGCCTAAGTTGTTAATATCGCTGAATCTCAGATTCCTTATGTTCAAAATAAGAAGTCCCTTTTTGTGATAGACATCAATGCTGCTCACCAGAATTTCTGGCTCTCCTGCTTTGAGGCACATGAGGAAGTTACATTCTGTTCCCCACTGAAGTGACACATGCTGCTGTAATTTGCTTTGACCAATGAAATGTGAGTGGAAGTAACATGTCATTTCTGGGAAGAAACATTAAGTGGCATTATGAAACTTTACAGAAGTATCTTTGTTTTCAATTTCAATTCCATATGATATGGAATTGCAAGTCTGAGCAGACACGGGGAAAGGAGTTGCCTTTGAGAATTACCTAGATCTAGGCTGTTTTAAGCCACTGAGAGTTGTTCTTATAGGATAACCTAACCTATCCTGACAAAACATCTTTGTGAGATTAATGAAAGGATGAAGTAAATTTTATATGTATATACAAAGCACCTAGCTGAGTGCTTAGCACATTTTATTTGACTAACAAACACTGCAACAAATGCCCAGGACCAGATGGCTTCACAGGCGAATTCTATCAAACATTTAGAGAAGAGCTAACACATATCCTTCTCAAACTCTTCCAAAATATAGCAGAGGGAGGAACACTCCAAAACTCATTCTACGAGACCACCATCACCCTGATACCAAAACCAGTCAAAGATGTCACAAAGAAAGAAAACTACAGGCCGATATCACTGATGAACATAGATGCAAAAATCCTCAATGAAATACCAGCAAACAGAATCCAACAGCACATTAAAAGGATCATATACCATGATCAAGTGGGGTTTAACCCAGGAATGCAAAGATTCTTCAATATACGCAAATCAATCAATGTGATACACCATATTAACAAATTGAAGGATAAAAACCATATGATCATCTCAACAGATGCAGAGAAAGCTTTTGACAAAATTCAACACCCATTTATGATTAAAAGCCCACCAGAAAGTAGGCATAGAGGGAACTTACCTCAACATAATAAAGGCCGTGTATGACAAACCCAAAGCCAACATCATTCTCAATGGTGAATAACTGAAACCATTTCCACTAAGATCAGGAACAAAACAAGGTTACCCAGTCTCACCACTATTATTTAACATAGCTTTGGAAGTTTTAGCCTCAGCAATCAGAAAAGAAAAAGAAATAAAAGGAATCCAAATTGGAAAAGGAGAACTAAAGTTTCACTGTTTGCAGATGACATGATAGTATATATAGAGAGAATCCTAAAGACTCTACCAGAAAACTACTAGAGCTAATCAATGAATTTGGTAAAGTAGCAGAATACAAAATTAATGCACAGAAATCTCTTGCATTCCTATACACTAATGATGGAAAATCTGAAAGAGAAATTAAGGAAACACTCCCATTTACCATTGCAACAAAAAGAATAAACTACCTAGGAATAAACCTACCTAAGGAGAAAAAAGACCTGTATGCAGAAAACTATAAGACACTGATGAAAGAATTAAAGATGATACAAACAGATGGAGAGATATACCATGTTCTTGGATTGGAAGAATAAACATTGTGAAAATGGTTCTACTACCCAAAGCAATCTACAGATTCAATGCAATCCCTATCAAACTACCAGTGGCATTTTTCACAGAACTAGAACAAAAAATTTCACAATTTGTATGGAAACACAAAAGACCCCGAATAGCCAAAGCAATCTTGAGAAAGAAAAACAGAGCTGGAGGAATCAGGCTCCCTCACTTCAGACTATACTACAAAGCTACAGTAATCAAGACAGTATGGTACTGGCATAAAAACAAGAATATAGGTCAATGGAACAGGATAGAAAGCCCAGAGATAAACCCATGCACATATCGTCACGTTATTTTTGATAAAGGAGGCAAGAATATGCAACGGAGAAAAGACAGCCTCTTCAATAAGTGGTGCTGGAAAAACTGGGCAGCTACATGTAAAAGAATGAAATTAGAACACTCCCTAACACCATACACAAAAGTAAACTCAAAATGGATTAAAGACCTAAATGTAAGGCCAGACACTATAAAACTCTTAGAGGAAAACACAGAAAGAACACTCTATGATATAAATCACAGCAACATCCTTTTTGACCCACCTCTTAGAGAAATGGAAATAAAAACAAAAATAAACAATGGGGCCTAATGAAACTTAAAGTTTTGCACAGCAAAGGAAACCATAAACAAGATGAAAAGACAACCCTCAGAATGGGAGAAAATATTTGCAAGTGAAGCAACTGACAAAGAATTAATCTACAAAATTTATAAGCAGCTCATGCAGCTCAATATCAAAAGAAACAAACAACCCAATCCATAAATGGGTAGAAGAACTAAATAGACATTTCTCCAAAGAACATATACAGACTGCCAACAAACACATGAAAGAATGCTCAACATCACTAATCAAATCAAAACTACAATGAGGTATCACCTCACACTAGTCAGAATGGCCATCAACAAAAAATTTACAAACAATAAATGCTGGAGAGGGTGTGGAGAAAGGGGAACCCTCTTTCACTGTTGGTGGGAATGTAAATTGATACAGCCACTATGGAGAACAGTATGGAGGTTCCTTAGAAAACTAAAAATAGAACTACCATATGACCCAGCAATCTCACTACTGGGCATATACCCTGAGAAAACCATAATTCAAAAAGAGACATGTACCACAATGTTCATTGCAGCACTATTTACAATAGCCAGGACATGGAAGCAACATAAGTGTCCATTGGCAGATGAATGGATAAAGAAGATGTGGCACATATAAACAATGGCATATTACTCAGCCATAAAAAGAAATGAAATTGAGTTATTTGTAGTGAGGTGGATGGACCTAGAGTCTGTCATACAGAGTGAAGTAAGTCAGAAAGAGAAAAACAAATACCATATGCTAACACATATATATGGAATCTAAAAAAAAATAAAAGGTTATGAAGAACCTAGGGGCAGGACAGGAATAAAGACACAGACGTAGAGAATGCACTTGAGGACATGGGGAGGGGGAAGGGTAAGCTGGGATGAAGTGAGAGAGTGGCATGGACATATATACACTACCAAATATAAAATAGCTAGCTCGTGGGAAGCAGCCGCATAGCACAGGGAGATCAGCTCAGTGCTTTGTGACCACCTAGAGGGGTAGGATAGGGAGGGTGGGAGGGAGATGCAAGAGGGAGGAGATATGGGGATATATGTATATGTATAGCTGATTCACTTTGTTATAAAGCAGAAACTAACACACCATTGTAAAGCAATTATACTCCAATAAGGATGTTAAGAAAAAAACAAAACACTGCTTCTTTTCCTTCTCTTTTTCTTCAATCTTGTGCACTTTTTAAAAAGTGAAGCTGCTGTTATAAACTTATTTATAACAATACAAAGTTAATAAAGATTTCCCCTCACTCCTTCCATAATTTCCTATTACCTTATCACCTCTCCTGCCTCTTTTCCCTGATTCACAACAACCAGCCATTAGAGGCAGAGGTAAAAAAAAAAAGTACTTCATAACAATTTCCTCACTCCTCATAGTGGCAGTATCAAGAAAGAGAATTTAAAGGTTGTTTAAGGTCTGCCCTGGTGGCGCAGTGGTTGGGAATCTGCCTCCCAATGCAGGGGACATGGGTTCAATCCCTGGTCCAGGAAGATCCCACATGTCGCGGAGCAACTAAGCCCGTGCACCACAACTACTGAGCCTGTGCTCTAGAGCCCACGAGCCACAAATACTGAGCCCACGTGCCACAACTACTGAAGCCCACGTGCCTAGAGCCCATGCTCCACAACAAGAGAAGCCTCCGCAATGAGAAGCCCGTTCACCACAGCAAAGAGTAGCCCCCGCTCACTGCAGCCAGAGAAAAGCCCGCACACAGCAACCAAGACCCAATACAGCCAAAAACAATAAATAAAATAATAAAATAAAATAAATAAATTTATTTTTAAAAATAACGATTGCTTAAAATTACCTGCAATTGCTATTTCTGTCTTTCAGAAGCTGCAAGAGTAGTTCTCTCTGGGTTAATATTTTCTTTTTTGATGTTCTCACCTTTGATTACTTCTTAAGAACCATGGCAGTTCTGAAGAGTATTTTCCATTATGTTTACTTCAGGGTCACAATTTCCCTAGGTCTAATTGGTCTGAGAATTAGCTATCATTTTGTTTAAATTACCTTGGTCTTAAATCTATTTTCTTAAATTTACTACTGGACCTAGAAAATGGAAGCATACAGAAAGAGAATAAAACAATTTTTCTAGCTCAGTGGCTTCAAGAAATGGCCCTGAACATAGTTTATATAATTAATGGCCAGCATATGTAGACCACTGACTTTGTGCCAGGAACTTTGCTGAGTATTTTGCAAGCCACCCTTTATGTAATCTTCTTTGCAATCCTGTGAAGTAGGCACTGCAATCTAGAATGATGAAGTTGAGCTTAGAGAAACTAACTCATCAACATCTCTATGTAGTATTGAGTGGAGCAGGTGTCCATATGATTAGAGTCTCCCATCAAGCCATTCTATAAGTTACCAACCCATATGGTTGTAGGCGTACAGAAACAGATCTTTCTAAATTGGTTTCTTATATACCAAGTTCCACTTGATAACTCCACCACATCCCACATTCGTCCATAATAAGAGGAATGCCTACATCTACATACAGGAATATCACACACAGAGAATATTTGTATCTGTAAGTTTCCTGGAAAGCAGAGGGAGGAACAAGAGGAGGGTATTTTATTTTCTCTTTGTCATCCAAGGCTGAAGTAGCAATTATTTGTTTATTGTACTTGGGTTATTTACAAGGAGTTATTTTTAATCCATATTTATTGAATTACTGAATATGGTTAGAAAAATGATATTTATGAATGACTATTTATGAATTCATGAATATCATGAGTATTTATGACACATAGAAGTCTGATCCTTGTCTCTCAAAGCTCAGCTTCAGAAGGGGAAATGGTTGAAATATATATTAGATTTTTGCTGTTGTGTAGCTGTGCCACCTGGTGTGATGGGGAAGAGATTAATACAGCTCTAGTTTCCTTTGCAGAATACTTCAATTTCATTCCATGGTTAAGTTAATTTAAACTGCTATGGAAAAGTATCTCTATTGCCTTATACTTCCTAACCTCAATGTTAATTTTTTACTGTAAGGAGGAGGCTGCTTACAGCACTTCGAAAGTTCTGAAATAGAAAGAAAATATTACATAAAATGAACCGAGAGAGTACAGGGACAAAATCAAAGAGCAAATGAATAGTTATAAATGTTGTTTTCAGATTAGCAAACAATATTGCTTTCAAATGGCAACTAGCTTCTTTATTTTCCACATCATCTTTATTTCTACCTCAATTTGTACATATATGTATTCATGGAAATTTTCTAGATTCATGAAAAATTTCTTGAAAGTCCATCATTCACTCGATTCAGTTGTAAAACACTAATTCTACAGAGACAAACAGAGTTAAATGGGAGAAAAATATTGGGAGCTAAAATGTGCCATATAGTTTCATATAATATAGTTGAATAAATATTCATATGACTATAAGTATATGTGCCAAGTCAGAAGGAACTTGGGAGGACATCTCGTTCATACCATGCTTCTAGGTAGGGGAGTCTTTAAATTACCAAAGGCAGACAGTTATTAAGAACTTTTCCTTGATTAGCCATAAATTTGCTGCAGGTAAAAGAGATAGAGTGATAAGGAAGCTGATGGTTCCTCAGACAGCGATTTTAAATTTTAATTTTGTTAAGTGTCGGTAAATTACAACAGGAACACATTCTAATTATAGCCATGGAACCAAGCAAAAGTTATACAAAGATAAAGGAAGATACACTACCCCATGTTTTAAATACCCTTCCACCCACGTAACAGGGATAACCTGCATTTCCACGTGACCACTCAAACCAGTGTAAACACATATACTCACAGCCACTCTCTCCCTCTCTCTCTTTTTCATTCACATGTTTTGTTTATTGTTTTACAAAGAATGGAGTAACACTATTGTATAAATTGACATTAATATGCAATCTGATTTTTTCCTTTAAAAATACATCATCTACATCTTTCTGAGTCAATAAATATAAATAGAATTCATACTTTTGAATAGCTACATTGTGTAGATGTACTGAAATTTACTTACCCATTCTTCTATTAATAACACTCAAATTTTTACGGTTTTTGACCATTAAAAATCTTTCAATAAATTTTCTTATGTGCAAATATTTACAAACTGATTATCTTTATTTCTATATAATAAATTCTTCAAGGTGATTTTGGCCTAATAATTATTTTTTGTAATAAATACTTCCAATATTAATCTCAGGTCCTGAAATCAATGACTTTCTAAGTAACTCATCTATAGCTAGTTTGCTTATAAGCATTTCCTTTAATGATCAATTTGTCTAAAACAAAGTCATATTGAGGCACATGGTAAACCATGTAAGTGCCTCATTTGGCTCCCCTTCTTAAATATTTCTTCAATATTAATTTTGTGGGAGAAAATATCAACTAATGATAATTAAATACCAACTTTAGGTTCAAAAGAAAAATTTATATTATATATCCTAAATATCACAAAGCATCTTAATTTTTTGTAACTTTCATTTATAAATCTCTTTCCCATAATTCTTTTAATTGTATTTTTTTTCACTGTGAAAGAACTTCTCCAAAATAATCTACTCATCAGGAGGCATGTAAAAGGTTTGTAAGCTTAGATAATAAAATATATCACTTTTTTTCCTGGACTTAGTATATGTCTGTAGAATTAGAGAATGGAAAATTAAAATAGAAAGAAGAAAATAGAAAATTATTTAGTAAGTCAAAAGGTGTGACTTCTTAATGTGGGAAAAGAAGTGGAGTGAAGGATAGTATGGTACACTGATGTTTCTTCCTTGGAGTCTCGCTGTATATATACACATATGCATATTAATGCATTATTTTTTTCTATTCACTGAAACCATTATGCACAAAGTGCTAGATGATATGGAGTACTACATAGCTGAGAAGACATAGACCCTGTCCCATACACATATAGTGCTGATTTATTTTGGTCTTGGTCAACTGCTCTTAGAAAAAGAATACACTACCCTTCTTTTATTTTATGCATTTCTGATCACTTTGTCACTAAATTCCCTTTTGCCTAGCTAAAGGTCTTCTGATTCTTATCATATTGTTTGATTGTTTTTAAAGAGCAAACATAGAATGATTTTAATAGTTTATATACATGTTACATAATCTGAGGACAACTGAATCCCAAATGGATCAGGCCTAAGTCACTGTGGTAAAGAATTCCTAGATGACAGAGATATCACACAAGAAATACTTACTTATACCTTGATCACAGGTAATATATTGCATTTTGAGGAAACTATCTCCAAAAGATCTGTACTGAAATGCTTTAGTAGGAGTGACTTGTTATACCATTACCATTGCTATGAATTCATTCTCACTCCAATTGGAGATTTAAGAAGATAAGAAAAATACATTAAATGTTTATAGAGGTTTTATATAATTGCCAAAAATTGGAAACAAGCTACATCACCTTCAGCTGATGAAGGAATTAACAAACTATGGTACACCCATCAATGGAATACTACCCAGTTATTCAAGGGAATACACTTCTGATAAACACAAAAACATGGATCAATCTCAAATTCGTTATGCTAAATAAAAAGAATCTGACTCAAAAAGTTACATAGTTTCTGATTCTATTTATATGGCATTCTAAAAATGGCAAAGCTATACAGACAGAAACAAAGCTTTGTATACCAGGGATTCAGTCTGGTAAAAGAGGATAATGACAAAAGGGATATAAGTGAATTTGAGAGGAGGACAGAACTGTACTCTATCTTGATTGTGGTGCATTTTTCAAAATGCAAAAGGAATGACTTGCCTTGTATGCAAATTATACCTCAATAAAAAACAAATACCACCACCACCAAAAAGGAAACTATTTTCTAGTAATTACAAAGCATACTTTCATTAAGTGGAATATACTAACTCTACCAAAACCTAACATATTAATTTTTATGGATTGTCCTAAGGTGAAAGATATAACTATGGTTTGGAACAGAACATTTTTGGAATTTAATTCACAAATGCCTACATAACATGATATAAAGCCCATATGTCTGCCTCTTTAACATTGTATATTTTTTTCAGCATAAGCAGCGAGTTGATGGCTTGGCAGCTGTTAGCATTTGTTCAGTTTTCATTATTTGATGAAATGAGAAATAAATCTATTCTCTTGTCAGAGTAGCAAAAAGTTTCCAATTTTATTAATTAATTAGTTTAAAAAATATTTTTCAAATTAGAAAGACCAAATAAACTTATGTCATGGTTTTTAAAATAAGGGAATTAATTAACAATGGTATTTAAATTAAGCATACATGATAATTTTAGTAAAAGAAAAGTAGAATCTTTCAGGAGAAACTAATATAAAATACAAATAATTGCTATAAGATACAAAAGACATATACCAAAAAAGCACTTGTTTTATAAATCTGTTAGGAAAGTAGATATATCACTTTAGAAAAGAAGCGATAACATGGAATGAGGCCATCAGGAATAGACATTTATTAGATTTCTGGAATTTTTGACCCTTTTCTCTCCTTCTTAAACTGACTGTGTGATCCATTGCCAGCCAGGGCCCCAATCCATACAAATACAGAGCAGATAATACCAAATTCTATCCTGCATAATTCTTTCTAGCAAAGCACACTTAAAAATACTTTAATGACTTCTCACCGTGATATTATTAAAAGTAATACCTAAGCAGGCATTAATCTTTTTTCTTTTCTGAGCATGTTTTAAGAAAACGTATCAATGAATTAACTTGGTTAACTAAAATAAAATATTGCTAGCATGTGGATTTATTTATTGTTTATTTCCACTTGTGATTCTTAAAATTTTTACAGTCTATTTCAAATGAAATTAAATTATCATGCATCTGTTTTTCCATTAACAAATTGATTCCAAGGGAACTTCACCAAAATCTAAAATATATGATAAAATAAAGTTTCTTATAAAAATTGAGCTAATCCATGAGATTTTCAATTTTTCTAAAAGTGAATTTATAAGAATGCTAATTTTCATTTTATGACTTTTTAAGCCTATATTTAGTTATCTTTGCTTAGTAACAATCTTTTAATTGAGAAAAGAGCATCATATATAAGATATTAAGAGCATGTGCTACTATATTCTGTTTGAGATTAACAAAGTAGTGAAAATTGGATACATGCAAATGATTCATCAATGCCATGTTAATCGTGGAGGAGAGAGTTGTCTCTTATTCAGTGATGACTGAAATGTGGACCTGAGTAACTCATGGATCCCTCACATAGGTGGACTCTGTGGAAGGTCTGCCTCTCAGGTCTCGCAAGTCCTACTTCTGCAGTAACAGTCTGAAAACCTTTACCTCATCCCAGGAGGTGAGGAGAAGATGCCCATTATCAGATTAAGCCCTCATACTCAAACCCCACCCAACTGAAATAGAATGACATGGTCTCATACCCTTGCAAGTGGTGGAAAATTTTGACGTGAGCCAGCAAAATTCAGTGTAAGAAAACACTATGCGCTTCTGAGTGACATGGCTCCCCACTGAATAGAGGTATAGAGGTCAAAATTAAGTGTCATGGTGGCATTTATTCTTTCCAGAAAAATCATATACACAAGGAAATTGGAAATGGGGGAAACAGGAAGACTAATGGAAAGGTAAGTTGCCTTGGGAAGCAAAACTAGACAGACACACTCTTATTAAAAGAATGACCAAAGAGTGAGAGATTATGCTTCTGGTTCAGATGAACAAAGGTGTCCCCAACCCCACAAGTGTTCATTTGGGAGAACCTAAAGTCTCTGGGGTTTGAACTGCTTACTCTCAAGAGGGAAGAAAAGGATAATTTGTGACACTGTATCTCTCCCTCACCAAGCGTTCCAAAAGCTGTGATGGTGCTGAAGTGATACCTTAGCCAAAATGCAGGGGTCAGTGCTCTGCCTCTGCCCAAGGCTGAGAAAAGAACAAGAACTCTCTCTAAAGTTATTCCCCAAATTCTTAATTGTCAAGGTAGAAAATCATCTTCCCGAAAGTGATTTTTAATTAAAATCAAGGCTGAGGCTGTATTTTTGAGGATGTAGGATGAGTAAAATTGAACGGAACTTGTGAAGCATACCTCAGGGAAACTTTCTGATGGGGCTACTGTGGGACTTCCAGGGAGAATTAGGAATCTGAGTGTAAAGAAAAACTCTTGTCAGAGAGAGTAAAGAGTTCATCTAGGTTGAGTAGTCTACACTCATGGAAAAGCAAAAACCTAGGGAAATAGGATCTTGTTAGTATTTCTCATAGTGCAGATCAGTTGATCTCACCATCTTCAGAAAGGTTTAATTGCATAAGAGAATTGAAAGGAGAAGAAATTTGCAATAGCAAATTCTGTGTTCATAAAATACATTACAGACAGAATTTGCGGAAACTTTTATATCCATTATCAAAATCTCAAAGGAAACTTAATTGAAGTTGACTTTGCATAGGGAACTAATGCAAAGGGAAAACTCTGGAGCTGCCCTTGATATTTACTCTTTTTGAACCGAACACTTGGGTCACAGAACATGGGTGCACATACAGATAATTTGTCCAGTTTATACTGACAAAGATTCTCTCCATGATTGAACTTTAGTCAGGCTCTTCTGTGAGCTCTTTTTCAACTAGAAGTCGAGTTTGGGGCTTCTGTTTTCATCCCTGTATTGTTCAATTTTAGCAAGAATCCTGTGAAATTGGTTTAACCAGAATTCCCCATCCTCCATACTTATCACCCTCAGTCATCCTCCAAGATGTCTGATCACCCTGGCATGACTTTACCAAGAACCGTATTAAGTCAGTTTAGCCAGAATCCCCCTTTGCTCCTGATATTTCCTCTTAGTAATTCTCCGTCCAGCAACCCCCAGCTTGCTCCCTGGATAAAAATTCCCACTTTTCCTGGTTGTATTCAGAATTGAGCCAGTTCTATACTGAGGTCTCTTTCCCCAGTTGCAATAGTTTTTCTGAATAAAATCTGTTTTTATGGCCTTAGCTACTGTCCAGGTCTGGTTTTTCTTTAACACCTAGTTAATGGCAAGGATGCTCCACACTAGATATTACTGTTGGAGAAGAGACCTTGCAAATATCTCTGGGCTGGACCTGATCAGGCACTCTTCCAAATAGTTGCTTCTCCAGCAGGGCTTAGATGATAGTTATTCAATGCTGTGTTTCCCCTGCAGCATTTATGGCATGAACAGTCTTTACATATTTGGGATCCAAGTAGTCATAAATACAGCCATTGGAAGCTAGGCTCTTTTGCTATAGCTAGGTCTCTTATCAAGCTTACTCCGTTCAGGCAATATTCAAGGTGCATTTTGCTGGGGCATCCAGGCCTTCATTAATTGCTTTTTAAACCACATGATCCTTTTCATAATGGCTAAAACTGTAAGGCTCAAGTAAGAACTGCCATCAACTCTTTGGCTTTGGCAGAGGGAAATGTGTTATTAATCTTTCTTATTGTCACCTTTTTAATTGTGTCAATAAATAAACAAAGTGTGTGTGTGTGTGTGAATGTATAAGAGAAAGAGAAAAAGGAGACCAAGAGGGGCGGGGGTGGGGGGACCAGGGCAGGTGAGCACATCTTCATAGAAGTCTGGTTATTTGTAGGTTGATGTGTCGGTGTCTGAAATCCAGGTGTGGAAAGAGAGAACTGTATGGTTGAGGTGAACAATAAAATTTATGAAAAATAAAATTTTCAAAAACTACAAAAGTAGCTCCCTAACTGTAGAGGTCAGGTCTTTGAAAATTCCTGTGTAGGAGAATTTAGAGTTGAGAAAAATAGAAAAGAGTAAGCAAAGTCAGAAATCAACCAATTAAAGCTGTTAAACTTTTATGTTCACGACACAGAGTGGAAAAGTATCTATTATCACTAAAGGTAAGATCAATGATGATGAATGAAAGCAAGTAATAATTTGATCTGTACTGTTTTTTTTGATTTACCACTCAAACCACTATCAAGACTCCGTCTCTTCACTGTAGCTTCAACAAGATACATGCACAGCTGTTGGATTAAACTGAGATTTTGTACAAGCGAATACAATGTTTATAGAGTCATAGTCCATTAGGTCCAAGCTCAGATCAGCATCAGTCAGCAATGCAGTCACAACCAAAGAGACCATTTTAAAATAATTTAAGCTCTTCACATGTATTTCTTAAGGTCCATGGAGGTGGCATATTTCTACTGCAGTGCTTAAAATTCTCCTCCCTCCCCCATCAGCATCTCTCTCATATGGTAGCTTCTGTGCCTCTCCCTCCAAAATTCCTCTGAAAAACTTCCATGAAACTTTTATTCCTCAAGCCACTCTAGTACTCAAATTGTTCTCTTTCAGCCCACATTCCTTCTTATAATAGTTCATCTCGAAAGCGCCAAAGACAAGTGGAACAAGACAGGACCTTTTTTGGAGATCAGTAGAAGTCTGGTGGAGGATGAGGGGATGGGGAACTGACTAGATAAAGCCAGAATTTATTTTTGTAGATAAGAGGGAGGAGAAAGGCCAGTATCACTCATTGTTTAACACATTTGCCATCTCACATTGAGGAGACTTTTTTTCCAAATGCTTAATGCTTTTCTGATTTGATGGCTTAGGGATGCTGACATCTACATGCCAATCCCTTCCCGCCTGCTTTCCTGTCTCCATATCCCTCGTTCATCTCCATCAGCTTTTTTTCTGTACATGACCCAGTACATGCCTCTTCTGTGGACTAAGTTTTCTTTCCTTTAACATTCTTTATCTTTTCCAAGTCTTAACTGCAAAAGAAAGTGTACTTTCTCTACTACTTGGTTGACTTCTTTTTCTCTTCCTAACCTTATTCTCTATTTTTTATTGAAGCATAGTTGATTTATAATATTATATTCGTTTCAGGTGTACAACATAGTGATTCAAGATTTTTATAGATTATACTCCATTTAAAATTATTTTAGGGCTTCCCTGGCGGCGCAGTGGTTGAGAGTTCGCCTGCCAATGCAGGGGACACGGGTTCGTGCCCCGGTCCGGGAAGATCCCACATGCCGCGGAGCGGCTGGGCCCATGAGCCATGGCCGCTGAGCCTGCGCATCCGGAGCCTGTGCTCCGCAACGGGAGAGGCCACAACAGTGAGAGACGCGCATAACGCAAAAAAAAAAAAAAAAAAAAAAAAAAATTATTTTAAAATAATGGCTCTATTTCCCTGTGCTGTACAATATATCCTTGTTCCTTATGTATTTTATACATAGCAGTCTGTGTCTCTTAATCCCATACTTTTATCTCACCCCTCCCTCCTTCCCTCTCCACTAACCACTAGTTTGTTCTCCATATCTATGAGTCTGTTTCTGTTTTGTTATATACATTCATTTTAGATTCCACATATAAGTGATAACCTAGAGTATTTGTCTTTCTCTGTCTGACTTATTTCACTAAGCATGATACACTCAATATAATGAAATATTACTCAGCCTGAGCTTATTCCCTAATTATCAACAAGAGTAATTTGAAAAATCACATATTGGGTAATTTACATAAATACATAAATAAATTTTAAAATGCTCAAATTTTGCCAAAGGAGAATTTTTATTTGGAAGTGACTGCTATATTTCCGAGTCTGCCTTCACTTATTCAAGTAAACTCTTAATCAAAAAGATCATGATTTGTTCAAGGCATTATTGCATTACTTGACCTTGGCTTGTACAGTTTGCTACGTGTTTCTTCTGCTCACTGATTGCAAATGTCCCCTTACAGCTTACTGCAACAGCTGCTTCAACATCCTGTTCACAGTGGTGTTAGGTTGCATCAAGGATCACTGAATGCCAGAATACTGGCTGTGGTCCAGGATCTTGGTAGTGGTGATATTGTCTGGTCATTTTAGATAAAGTATGGCTTCAGTCGATGGTGATGAAATATATTAAGTATAAGATACAGTAATTATGACAAGTGAGATCTTACAAATATGCAACAGGTCACAATCTGCCACTGTTCTTTTAGACCTTTAGTTTGGTTAGGAATCTGAAGCCAATATCACAGATTACTCTGCCTTCCAGCCCAGCTGTTTCTGATGAAATGTTTCACTTAGTGCACTATTTTGCAATATCTTCTGCCTAGGCATATCTGTAGTGATAGCCTTAATTCTAATTTGGCTGATACAATGCATGCAATGTATCAGTGACTAAATATATGCTACATTAACCCTTCAAATGGTTGTTTTAATGCTCTGTGAAATAGACTGAACCTGTTTTTTCATAATTGTTGCCATGCTTTATGTCATATGTCCCTGGAAACCTGGCCAAAACTTTGCATCTTGCATGTATCAATGCCTGACCCAAAGAAGACCTGGCCCGGCAACTTCTAGGAACTCTGCCAGTCAGAGATGCTATAGTTTGGGTAGAGACTAACTGATCACCTGACCCCCTTTCTGAGACTATAAATGCAACAAGGAGGCTGCAGTTAGTAAAAAACAATAGAAGCAGACATTGGTGCAGCAGAAGTAATAGAGACAAAGCATTAGGGAGAATGGGACCACACAGTCAAGGTCCAAATAAAGACTTTGTCATTTACTAAGGCTACATGTAGGAAGGAATAAGGAGCCAGCCACAAGCTGAGGTTCCTTGATTGGCCTTCCTAGGGATTATGGTTTATATCCACCAAAGACGTGAGGGATTTTATGTCACAAAGCATGTTGATCATAGCAGCATCTGTGATCCTGACTTTTGAAAAGTTTTTTTCCAAATAATAAAGGAATTGGGAAAATACCTAAAGCTTTTAAAAATATTTACATGCTATTTGTAAATTTTTGTGATAAATATGCATAACCTAAATTTACCATTTTAATCATTTTTTAAGTATACAATTCAGTAGCATTAAGTGTATTCAAAACATTGGGCAAACTAAAGAGCAGCAGGGCAGAGAGGGGTAAGGTTGGTTGGAATAACCCCCTGCCCATAATTTTTATTGTTTAACAACCAGGGCTTTTGCTACTAGGCAGGATTTAAAACTGCCATTCAAAAAAAGTACCTGTGATAATTAAGCTACTTATTTACTATTTGGCCTGTGGGCTGTTCTTATCAAACTAAAAACTACATTTATTTTGAGCCTCAGACCATGCTAGAAAATATGGCTCTTGATCAAAGTCACTTAGTTCATATATGTTTTAACTACATACAAATACATACATATAGTCATTCAGGAAATAAAATGAAACTCAAATATTTTGTATTTTTACCAATAAGTGCTTCATTTTGTAAAATCAAGTACTTTTTATTTATTTGATTGTAGAGCAAGTACTTATTCAAACAATCACAACTAGAGAATAAGAGATTTCTGAACATCCTTTTAATTGTAAAAACTATGTTTTTATAAGTGTCATAGTGCTAGGGGCTCTTTTGAGAGAATAAGTCCTGCATCTATAAACCAAAGATAACTTCCTGTGTTAAAAGAGTACTGCAAAACATTTATACATATTCAAATTTCAGTATCTATTCAACATATCTTTAGGGGTGGGTGACACTGAAGCATGTATTTTTGAGGCTTAGTCTTCCACTAATCTGGAATAGATCTGCAATTTTTTGTTTTGTTTTGTTTTGTTTTGTCTTGCATGATCTTGACAATTTTTCAAGACTATAGGCCAGTTACTTTGTAGAATATCCTCAACTTGGGCTTGTCTGATATTCTTTCACAGTTCGATTCAGGTTCTACATTTTTGGCAAGAGTAGTACAGAAGCAATGTTGGGTTTTTCCAAAGCATCATGTCAGGAGGCATATGATATTCATTTGCTTCGTTTCTGTTGGTATTAACATCAGTCATGTGTTTAGGTAGTGTCTACCAGATTTCTCAAAATTATGATATCTCTCTTTTCACTGATTAGCATTTGGGCAGAGATACTTTGGGACTACTTAAATGTCCTATTTCTCATCACACTGGTACCCATTTGTTCTAGCATCCATTGATGATTTTTGCCTGAACTGATTGTTGCTAAATGGTTACTTTCAAACTTCATTATTCCTTTAACATTTAACAGTTGACATTTCTACTTAACTTTGCCTCCTCAGTCATTTATCATTCCCAGATTTGGCTAGCGAGAGCCCCTTTAAACTGGTTCCTAAGGACACATTAACTTTTTATTGTGTCTAACAGGAAAGACATGAGATGGATAGGTGTGATATAATAAAAAACATATTTGATCTTTGTCCTTCGGTCCTGACACAGAGGTCGTGCAACTCTTGGACTTCCTGAGTGATATGCATATCTTTTGTTTTTCATAACAAGCTCTTTTCAACCATACCTGATTTTTGCTGAGATGACTTGGCAGGCCCCTAGATGGCTTCCAAATAATCGGGACTAATCACAAGAAAATTCAACCAGGTAATGAGAGGGTTAGGACTTGCAGCATCACCCTTTAACCTCCATGCAAGGGAGAGGGACTGGAGACTGAGTTTAATCATCAATGGCCAATAATTTAATCCGTCACATTTATGGAATAAAATCTCAATTAAAAAAAAAAACACACACAACTAAACAACAGGGTTTGGAGAGCTTCCAGGTTGGTGAGCAAATCAAGGTGCTTGGAGGATGATGTACCCTGAGAAGGCATGGAAGCTCCCTGCCACCCCAACTCTTGCGTCTTGCCTGATGGATCTCTTCCATATGGATGTTCTTGAGTTGTATCCTTTATAATAAGCCTTTAAATGTAAGAAAGGTCATTTCCTGATTTCTGAGAGTCATTCTAATGAATTATTGAACCTGAATGGGATAGGGAGTTGTGACAGTCTCACAATTTGCAGCCACATGAGATGAAATTACAGTTGGCCTGGGGACTTAAGACTTGGGACTGGTATCTGAGGTGAGGGCAACCTTGTGGAACTGAATCCTTAAATCTGTGGAGTCTGATGCTAACTTTGGGTAGTTAACGTCAGAATAGAATTGAATTGTAAGACACCCAATTAGTGTCAGAGAATTGCAGAATTGCTTGATTCTTAAAGACCACGGAGTAGGGATCACACAGTCTCCCAAGAGCTGGATACATGGAATTAATTTATAATATTTAACTAAAATAACAAAATCTTTGAATAAAAAACAGATCTAGGATGAAAATAACCTCAACAACACTGGACAGGAAAGGGGAAACTAGGAGAAAGAAATGAAAGTAAGACAGTAGGGAGTTTCACCTTTCACATCTGGTCCTCTGATGTCCTGATGTCTCCTCTGCTGTTCTCAGGATCTGATGATCCTCCCACGTCTTCACCAAATTGTCATGGAAAATAAGATGACAGGCTCCAATTTTATAGCTGGACTTTGTCAATCACAAGGATGCAAAAATGAGAGAGACACACACAAACTCAATGTGACTCCTGGCCAAACCTCATTTCCTTAATTGGACTTGCTAGAAGTGCAATTTATATTCAAAAAAGAGTCAAGGGATTTTCTTTAGGTACATTAAGTCATAAGGCAAACTGTTCATGGCATTTAGGCTAACTTATGATAGGTTAGCAAACTTGGAGAGTTATTTAAAAGAGTGCTGATAGTGCATTTTAAAAGTGGCACCAGTATGTTTGTCCAGGGGAAATACAACACAAGGATTTCATCAGTTCATTGAGCTCATAACTACATACATGGTTATGCAGTTTCGACTATTATGGAGATTGATTTCTTCTTCTAGAGAAAAGAGAGGAGGTTGAGTCTTAGAATGAACAAGACATTATACAAAACAGAGCTACTTTTAAGGGTAAAATTGCTGTGGTTGTTATTAAAACATAATGGCCTCTAAAGAAAGTGTCCTGGAATGGAGAGGACAGAGTTTCCCTAATAATCTCCAAATCTCCTGCTCCCTGAGTGATAGTCACACCCTTACTAGGTTTATAAGAACTATTGGGTTAGCAGAAGATTAAATGATGCCACTTTGGTTGATCAAGTTTAAGGATATGTTATTGGTTGATGTACTTACTCTCTTTCTTTCCATACCAGGCTCCTCGTTGTTACTGTAACTCACCAGGCACACTCCTCCTTCAGGGCTTTTTACTATCTGTTCCCTTTACAAAGAACCTTCTTCCCAGAGATATCTGCCTATATTAGTCACCTTCGGCTGCTATACACATAAAGTGCCATATACTGGGTGACTTAAACAACAGATATTTGTTTCTCACAGTTCTGGAAGCTGGGAAGTCTGAGATCGGGTACAGATTTGGTGTCTGGTGAGAACTCTCTGCCTGATATGTAGCTAGCTACTTTCTCACGTGATAGAGAGAGAGAGTGCTCCAGTCTCCTCCTCTTCTTCTAAAAACACTAATCCCAACATGGGGGCCCCACCCTCATGACCTCAACTAAACCTAATTATCCTCCCCAAAGCCTTACCTCCAGATCCCATCATATTGGGGATTAGGGCTTCAACATATGAGTTTTGGGGCACACAAATATTCAGTCTATAGCACAACTTCTAAGCAGGTTTTAATTGCTCCAAGTGAGCTTACTGCCTTCTTCTTCTTCAATTCTTCTTATTGTCCTCCTTCTTATATGATCTTTTCTTTGATTATCCCTTCCTAACTCTAAAGGGCAGATTGTTAAAAGACCAGCTGGATCCAGACTGCAAGCTTAGAGCTAATGGAAAGGAAAGGGAAAGTATTTCAGTTCCTTTCCCCCAGCCTTTTCAATTTTTAATTTTGTGTGCTTCAAGAATACTGGGCTTCCTGGTGGCACAGTGGTTGAGAATCTGCCTGCCAATGCAGGGGACACGGGTTCGAGCCCTGGTCAGGGAAGATCCCACATGCAGCAGAGCGACTAAGCCCGTGGGCCACAACTACTGAGCCTGTGCTCTAGAGCCCGCGAGCCACAACTGCTGAGCCCACATGCCACAACTACTGAAGCCCATGAGCCTAGAGCCTGTGCTCTGCAACAAAAGCAGCCACCACAATGAGAAACCTGCACACCGCAACAAAGAGTAGCCCCCGCTAGCCACAACTAGAGAAAGCGCGCATGCAACAATGAAGACCCAACGCAGCCAAAAATAAATAAATTAATTAATTTAAAAAAATACTTTACTAGAAATTACCAGAAGTAAACTTATATAGCTTGCCCAATGAGCTGTTACAGGAATTTTAAATGGGAGATGCTATCTTCTGTGAATTTCACTGAGTCACTGATATATAGTTTAATATCTTCTAAGGATTCCAACTTTAAAGCAGGGACATATTTCTTAAAAAATTTGTTTTGCTATGCTTTAATGTGTATTAAGAGATTTTAATTAAAATTACAGTAAATAAAATTAACTATAAGAATCAATTAATTTATACTAGCTATTGTACATTTATTCTAAAATATACATTTAGAACAATTTTAGGTCATTAATTACTGTTTATTCAGGTTCTGAAATTTAATAACTGCTCAATAATTCTTCAAATCGAAATCCAAAATGATTCATTTACATAATTTGCCTTTCATTGTAATTTTTGTTTTAGAGAATTAAAAAACAATGTTTTGTTCTAAAAGTATTATATGTATTACAATATTCTTTAAATATCTCTGCTTATAGAATTCTGTGTCATTAATCATGACACTCTTTGGTTAAATCAGTTATATAATTATCATTTTACCACATTCTTGAATAAGTACTTTGGCTTATAGAGCTATGTGCCATTGGTTAGTCCACTGTTATGTACAATTGCTTTTTATCAAGGAAAACTTATACTTCAATCAGTAAGAATAACAGAAACTTACTTTTAACAAAAACAAACAATAACCTCCTCCATGTAAAACTTGTTCTCTAGAGTAAACCTGGGTTAGCGAGTCACATTCTATAACCCAGATAAATAATAATTTTAAGGAAAACAAGTGGAGAAGTACAGCTTGGAAAAACAAAAAGTTCCATCATTATGGTTAACCATATAATATACATTTCCATGAAGTTAATATTCTTTCTCTTATTTCCATACATATTTTATCCAAGAGAAGTGTATAATACTCCTACTGACTATGAAAAGGCTTACACTGACCAGTGTAATGTTATTAAGCTTGAAAAGGGGCAAGGGATACTCTAAGTTCACCAACAAATGATTCACTGAGGGTCAAAACTGGTTACTAATTCCTGGATGATTTAATTGAGAAGTATGTTCTAGTAGGACCTGCATTTCTTGGGTTCTAGTTTAGCTGGATGGTGAAAACTAGGAGTAGCCAGAATCTGGATTTATAATAAATCACTAAGGCCAAAAAGATAGGCCCAGGCTTATCTACAGTTGTTGGAAAATAGAAAAGCCCAGTTCAAGAGACATAAAATAGTGTCTAGTATTGGCCAACAGATCATATACTTATACTGTGTGGTAAGCAGCCTCCAAGATGGCCCCCAATGATTCTCCTCTCCTGGTAGTCAGTCCCTTGTGTGCTCTCCTCCCTCAATGAATCACTGCTGCTATGGATGACAAACAGAAAGGTAGAGGTGGGAGTGTGTGACTTCTGAGGTTAGTTCTTAAAGGGCTCTGTGGCTTCTGCTTTGTTCTCTTGAATTGCTAGTGTTGAGAGAAGCCAGCCTTATGCAGCAGGGACACTCAAGATCTGTGGATCTTGGAAAGATTTATGTGGAGAGAAACTGAGATTTTCTGTCAAAAACTGGCACCAATTTACCAACCATGTGAGAGAACCTTCTCAGAAACACATCCTCCAGCCCCAGTCAAGCCTTCAGATGACTGTATCCCTGGCAGACATCTTGACTGCAACCTCATGAGAGACCCTGAGCCAGAATTGTTGCCCATCAAGCAGCTCCTGAATTCCTGACAAAGAAACTGTGAGAGCTAATAAATGTTTACTGGTGTTTTAAGTCACAAAATTTTAACTTGTTGTGCAACGATAGCTAAATAATGCATATTGTAATCATTATTAAGATAGTAAAGAGGCAGACAGAGCAATAACATTAAATTAGGAACATTCAATATTGAAAGCACAAGCTTCTCTATGACAGTGACTCAGATTTGTGGCACAAGCTCAGAGTTACATCAGCAGCAAGAGTTTTGAGAAAAAAATGCCTAAATACATCCTATTGAAAATGTTGTGCTTTGACCACAGTACTATAGGGGGAGGGGGAGTACAGATGAGAAACTAGTAATTTATGGAGAGAAATCTAAGAAGCCTAAGGCTCTGAATTAGTCATAATCATAAGAACTCTTCTAATGTGTATATAGTACAAATATGAATAAAAATTACTCCACTTGCTTTTTCAGATGGAACTTTAATGTGATTTCTGTGAGTCATGCTCCTATTTATACTGACCTCTAGTCCTGAGTTTGAGCTTTTTTTCCAAGAGGTTATTTTTAGCCTTTGTAAAACAGGAACTATTTTAAAGTTGCAATTTCTTGATCTGTAAATTAACACAAATTTACAATAATTCTGTGTTCAATTCTTTTTACCTTGCTGTGTCTGCAAAATATAAGTATTTGCCAAAACAATAATTTCCTTTTGTATTTTACTATTTCTTTTTTTTCTAACATCTTTATTGGAGTATAATTGCTTTACAATGGTGTGCTGGTTTCTGCTTTATAACAAAGTGAATCAGCTATACATATACATATATCCCCATATTTCCTTTTTAAATTTAAAGGAAGTTAGTTGTTACTTTCTGAGCTTCCCAGGACCAGATAAATGGATTGAACCTGCCAAAAATCATCTGGATTTTTAAAATACTCTTCACTGTTCCTCATTCAAACTGTATAGAGCCCTACTTTCACTTAGCTGTTAAGAAGTAATGAATAAACCAGTTCCCGAAATACACTCATTTCTGACAACTCCCAAGGAATAGGCATTTTTATAAAAAAAATAATTTTAATGGTGGCTTGTTTATGAAGAAACTACTTTTGGAAGGAAAGCCTTCCCACAAAGACATTTGCCTGCCCTGCATGAACTCAGGCCTGGGTGTGAGGATCAGCATGGAACTAGTATTTGGACAAAGGAGGACATTTAGACCAATTAAACTTTGGAGTAAGGAAAGAGTAACACAGAGTTGTGTTAATTCAAGTCAAAGAGATTTTCATTCCTGCCTACCTTTCTCCACAGACTGGCACTTAAGGAAATTATACTCTTTATACACCTAAAAATACAATGGAATATAAACTAACTTCCTTCCTTCCTTCCTTCCTTACTCTCTCCCTCCCCCTTTCTTTCTTTTTTCTTTTTCTTTCTTTCTTTTTTCTTTCTTTCATCTTTTTTCTTTCTTCTTTCCTTCCTTTTTTCTTTCTTTCTTGCTTTCCCCATTTCTTTCTCTTTCTTTCTTTCTTTCTTTCTTTCTTTCTTTCTTTCTTTCTTTCTTTCTTTCTTTCTTTCTTTCTTTTTCTTTCTGTCTCTCTCTCTCCCTTTCTTTCTTCCTTCCTTTCTCTCTCTCTTTCTCCCTCTCTTTCTTTATTTCTTCTTTCTTTCTTTCACCTCCCTTCACTTTAACACACAAACTTGCTCTTTGGTTTCTGTCAAAATATATATATAAAAGACTGTCTGAAACATATTTGGAGTCTCTGGGTACCATTAATTGAGTGCTTACCACATGGTAGGTATTATGATAACTTTTCATCTAATGTAGCCAAGTATGTATTATTACCCTCACTTAACAAATAGGGAAATAGAAGCTTGGAGGAGAGAGCAAATAAATGACTTGCCAGTGCCACACTGACAATATAAGGTAGCCCTGGGATTGGTTCCCAGGTTTGCCCAGCTCCAGTGCCATGATTTTAATGACTACACTATATACTGTGGGGAAATGTAGCTGCTGTATTGTAGTGTTTACAAATGTCAGGGCTTCCTCTGAGAACTTTACATACAGCTACTCTTTTATTCTTCACAACAGCCTTATGAAGTAGGAACTATTATTATCCCTATTTTCCAGCTAAGTAAACAGAGACAAGGAGAGATTAAGTAACAGCCAAGGAGTTATGGAGAAGGCATTTGATTCCATACTGTCCAACTCCTAAGCTCATACTACAAACCAATACATCAACAAAAGTTAAAGAAAAAAAAAAGCATGGTATATTTTGAAGACACTACAATATAACAGGTTTTGAGAAAAATTAAAGTTAAAAATTATCTCTAAATCTATTGCCATAACAATAAAAGCAATAAACAATATCTTATCAACAGCTTTGAATAAGAATCAGGCTTTGGAGACATTTCAATATTTTAATGATCCAAAAGTAACCTTTCAAAATTGTATTGCATTTCTTTGAAAGGTTCAAATGCATCTTTTTATTTTTAATTTTTTTAATTTTTATTTTATATTAGAGTATAGTTGGTTAACAATGTGTTAGTTTCAGATGTACAGCAATGTGATCTGGTTATACATACAATGTATCTATTCTTTTTCAAATTATTTTCTCATTTAGGTTACTCCAGAGTATTGAACGGAGTTCCCTGTGCTATACAGTAGGTCCTTGTTGGTTATCTTTTTTAAATATAGCAGTGTGTACATGTCAATCCCAAACTCCCAATCTATCCCTCCCCACCCTCTGCCCCAGTAACCATAAATTTGTTCTCTAAGCCTCTATGTTTCTGTTTTGTATATAAGTTCATTTGTATCATTTTTTTAATGTTCACATATAAGTGATATCATATATTTGTCTTTCTCTGTCTGACTTACTTCACTTAGTATGATAATCTCCAGGTCCACTCATGTTACTGCAAATAGCACTATTTCATTCTTTTTTTTTTTTTTTTTGGTACGCAGGCCTCTCACTGTTGTGGCCTCTCTCATTGAGGAGCACAGGCTCTGGACATGCAGGCTCAGTGGCCATGGCTCACAGGCCTAGCTGTTCCGTGGCATGTGGGATCTTCCTGGAATGGGGCACAAACCCGTGTCCCCTGCATCGGCCGGCAGACTCTCAACCACTGCACCACCAGAGAAGCCCTATTTCATTATATTTAAAGGCTGAGTAATATTCCATTGTATATATGTACCACATCTTCTTTATCCATTCCTCTGTTGATGGACATTTAGGTTGCTTCCATGTCTTGGCTATTGTAAATAGCACTGCAATGAACATTGGGTGCATGTATCCTTTTGAACCATGTTTTCCTCTATATATATGTCCAGGAATGGGATTCAAAATTGCATTATGTTTTAATTCATTTAAAACAATTGCAAAGATGAGTCTCCAAAATTTGCGGTTTTTACTGCACACACAAATAAAATGTTAAGTTAAAATTGATCTTTTTAACTTTCACTTGTATAAGGGTTGAGCATTTTTGAAGATCTTTATGCTAACAAGAATAGATAATGATAACGTAAGTTAATTCAAAACAAATTTTTGAGAAAATGGAAATTAAATGGTTAATAGCTGATGATGTTTTTGCAGACTGTAAAGAAACAAAAAGGAAATTATGACTAATTCAGCTCTAAATGAAATGAACTAAGAGAGAAGGTGTGCATTTCTCTAAATCTGGGCTAAAAGTCAAATTTGAAGGTATACGGAAATTCCATTTTCCTGTTGGTGAACCAAGTAATGAATAATCTTGATTTTGAAATAGATAAGTTGCCACCCATAAATTATTTCTTGGGTTAAAAATAGATGCATAGTTTAAAGTAAATTTTTTCATAAGAATGATAAAAAACTACTTATTCAGTATTTATCATCATCAAATTGCATGTATTGACATAACTATCTCTAAGAGTCTGCAGTGAAGATGGTTAACACTCATGCTTACTACTGAGAAAAGAATGTATGATTGCATAATCCTAAAATCCAAGCTGTGCATGCGTGTGTGTTTATAACGCAGGCTGGGAAGGGAAGGAAGGAAGAGAGAAGAGAGGCACGAGCCCTATTAAGTTTATGTAAATGGTAAGATTTTAAGAAAAGTTAAAGATTTTCTTAAATAATTTAATGAACCTTGATTTTAAAGCTCTGAACTTTAAAGGAATGAGAAGGATGATACATTTGAACAAATAACTCTTTAAGAAAAAAGACAAAAACTAGGAAAAGATAACTTTAAACATTTTGGACACACATAGGTCATCATGAACCCTTATTCTACCAGATGGCATTAAAGTGGAAAGCACTGTGAATGGGAGAGAGAAAGAAAGCGGTTCCTTCCATGAAGAAGTTAATTGGGAGGATTCATAAGGGAAAATAATGTCTTATATTTGATATATCAGCAGAAATACATCCAAAATGCTCAATCAAATGTTGGAGTTAGGAAGCTGGGGACATTATACATGACTCTGGGGATCTGACACTAAGAAAGGCTCATGGTTAGTGATCTTAATGTAGATGAGAAAGCCAGAGTTAAGCTGTAATTGTTGTAACTCATGACTAGGGAGCAAACCATTTTTTCATCTCTTAAAATTGGACTCTAAATCTTTTTCTTGGCAAATCATTAAAAAGAAAAAAAATGGAAACAATAAAAACAGAAGACAAAAAATGTGATCAGAACTAAATTTTGACATATATTTCATAAGTGAAATAGAATACATTAATCTATTAGATTGCCTGCAAAATTATAACCAACTAGATACAAGATACATAGTTAAAATAAAATGATTCAAGAAAGGTTGAAAGAAAAAAGCAAACAAATACTAATCATATGGGGAAAAGTAAGATTTGCAATATTAATATTAGGCAATTATTAAGTCAAAGCAAAAAGTATTAAAGAAAAAAATACTTTAAAATAATAACAACTGCAATCCACAGTAAATACCTCTCAAGGATCTTTATGAACAAAATAACAGCTTCAAAATGAAAAAAGGCAAAGCTGTAGGAAATACAAGTAGACATAGAAAAATAACAACAATAACAATACTTAGCATATGATAGGTTAAGTAGATAGAAAAATAGTAAGACTATAAAGACCCTCAGTAACAATATCATAGAACTTATAAGTATTGAATATATATTGAAATCAATATCCTCAAAAACACAACCACAACTTTTCAAAAGATCCTTTAAACATTTACAAAAATTTACCACACGTTAAGCTATAAAAATTCAATAAATTCTAAAATGTAGAAACACAGAATAAATTATCTGATCACAAGTTAGGAAAATTAGAAGTCAACAAAAATAGGAGCAGTAGCAACATAAAATCCTCACAACTATCTAGAAATTCAGAATTCTCTGGTAAAACAATTTTGGGAGTAAAAGGACACCAAAATCAACATTTTATAATATTTGCCATGTATAGCAATAACAATGAAAAAATAAAGCAACGCTTAAAGGAAATGTTAGTATTATGCATATACATTACTACATAAGAATGAATAGAAATAAATCTTTTAATCTCAAGAACTTAAAAAGGAACAATTAAATAAAATGAAAAAGAATTGTTTCAGTAAGGTTTTTGGTTGAAACCAATAGATACTAGGTCTGATAAGCTTAGGTAGTTAATGAATTAATCAGAGGAAACATTGGGTAGCTCACCAACTCTCTGGCAGGACCTGTGAACCAGGCTTAGAAGTTCACATCTGAGAACAATATAAAAAAAAATCACAGCACTGAATTGAACGTACATATACAGTCACCACTAACTATGGAAAGTGCTGACTGTACCACCAGCTCTGCATGCTGCAAGTACTGGATGTGGACACCGTCACACTTATCAGAATGAATTCCTCACAGTGTTGGCTTCATCATCAGTTTCTAATTTCTGATTTGGTCCACTATGGGTTCATCTTATTGGCAGAGCTGAGATCACACGCTGTAAGGAAATCTGTGAAAGCAATCATCTACATGGCTTTTATTCCCATAAGATAAAATATTCCCCAAACTTAGGCAGTACATTCAATGAGCACTCAAAAATATGACAAATATCACCACAGCCCAATGCATTAGCTGCCTAACATTACACACACTCTTTTTTCAAAGCTGAACTTCTGAAAATTACATCAGTAAAAGCAGCCTAAAATAATGCAACATAATTACATTATCCCCTCATATAAGTGAAAACCTCTGCTTAAAAAGAGACCCTCTAAAATCTTATAAATTACTACATCTAAACCAGCAGAGTTAGAAGGCTGGAAATCAAATATTTGAGAAGAGGGTCACTCTCATTTGAATTACATTCCAGGACTCACAACTTGAAGAAGTAACACTATATATGCGTCCCTGGTTTAGAGCAGATAGTATATCCCATCAGATAGTACATGAAACCTGATCTTCAATTGGCCATTCTACAAATCCATAGGGACAGATTCTTTTAGGATTGTTGTATGGTAAGATTTGTGAATCCTATGAATCAAAACTGACTTTATTCCCTAAGGAAAAAAGTATTGCCACTTCAAACTTGGAAGATGTCCAACATATTCACTCTATCACAAAGTTGCCTGGGCTTCGTAGGCTAAGATCTGGTTCCTGTTGCTGTCAGATTTGACACATAGTTGTGGCAGTGACCAACTCAATCTTGACGAGAAAAGTTCTTGTTGTTGAGCCCAAACAAAATCTCTGTCCTTGGGGCTTCCCTGGTGGCGCAGTGGTTGAGAGTCCGCCTGCCGATGCAGGGGACACGGGTTCGTGCCCCGGTCCGGGAAGATCCCACATGCTGCGGAGCGGCTGGGCCCGTCAGCCATGGCCGCTGAGCCTGCGTGTCTGGAGACTGTGCTCTGCAACGGGAGAGGCCTCAACAGTGAGAGGCCCGCGTACTGAAAAAAAAAAAAAAAAAAAAAATCTCTGTCCTTGCCCCAATGCCCACTAAGCCAGCCTTGGAGTTGAACCTGCAAAGTAACTGACTGACATCCACAGAACTGAGCACCTTTCTCATCTGATTATGGAAAGCTTATTTTGCAGTGGGGGTCTTTTGTGAACATTCATATGAGACACAAATATTCTCACATGTTGGATCATTACCCCAAGCCCTTTGTTACCAATCTTCCAAACTGCCTTTTTTCAAGTCACAGATCATTTTGTCAAACAATTAACCATATCATGAATTGATATATCTAACTCCTTACCTCGTCACCCCACTGCACAATTCTTTAATTAGCATTGCTTCCATGCTCTTCAGACTCCACAGCCACAGCCCACCCTGATATTTCACCTTCCATCTGACTTTATCACAGGAGAAATTCTCAGTAGCACAATGATACTCCATATAGGTTTATTACCACACCACTTATCACCCTCTGACCAGGTAATAACCAATTCCAAAATTACACTTTAATGGCATTCTCTTTAAAGTTACTTCTGGTACCAACTGTCTCAGCTTGGGTTTCCCAGAAAGCAGAGCCAATAGGAGGATGAGTTTTTGACCTGGCCACTGCTTGTTCTCAAGCCGTGTATAAAGTGCATTTCCAGATAGTCACTTGGTGGATTGGGAGGTGGAAAAAATCCATTGGTTTCCATGTTTCAGTGGTCAAAGATTGTCCTCATAGTGTGTTAATTGCTCTGCAGTTCCAGGGTGTGCATGCATAGGCAAGGTCTCAGAGCAGAAGAAAGAAGTAAGAGGCATGCAGCATGGGCTGGAGGTAAGAATTGCATGGCCTAGGGGAAAGGGAAGATGCACATTGTGTGAGAAAGATGCAAGGCACCTGTCTGTTTGTCCCTGGTGAGGTCAGCCAGAGCTCAGACATCTTAGAACAAGAAACAGGTGACGCCAGAGGCTCTGAAGGTGTTCATAAACGGTGTCTGATACACAAGGACTCTAAAATATCTGTAAGTTCTTGATATTCAGTTCTTGGCAGCATTATTTCATTAATATCGTGAGCCAGCATAATATCTAGTAAGATGTTGAGATAATCAACGTCCCTATGGATTATATGGTGGCATGGACCTGAAGCAAGATAGTGGAGGTGCACTGCTATCCCCTCTAGATGAAAGAGAACTTCTGATATTCTCGCTTGAAATATAGAAAAAAGCATTTCACAGATTAAGAGCTGCATACCAGGTGCTGGAGGATGGGCTGACTTTCTCCTGGAAATAGACCACATCTGAAACAACAGTAGCATGACAGGTATGTGTAAGGAACAGTAAGGAAGTCTTCATGACTACAGTGTAGTGAGTGAAGTGAGAAAGCAGAAGAAAATGACACTGCAAAGGTAACAGGACCAATCACTCTGGACCTTGTAGACCATTGTAAAGACTGTCTTTTTTTTTTCTTGCGGTACGTGGGCCTCTCACTGCTGTGGCCTCTCCCGTTGGGGAGCACAGGCTCTGGACACGCAGGCTCAGCGGCCATGACTCACGGGCCCATCCGCTCCGCGGCACGTGGGATCTTCCTGGACCGGGGCAGGAACCCGTGTCCTCTGCATCGGCAGGCGGACTCTCAACCACTGCGCCACCAGGGAAGCCCAAGGCTTTGTCTTCTACTGTGACTGAAATGGTATACCATCGGAGGGTTCTGAGCAGAGGAAAAAAATCATTGGCCTTATCTTAAAGATAACTCTGCCAGTCATGTAGAGAATGGACCCTAGAGAGGAAGGGGGTGGAGGGAAGGATAGAGGCTAGTTAGCATTCTATTACACTCACACAGAGAGATGATGGTCAATTTTCCCAGGCAGACATCTTTCAATTTTTAATGGTAGGATTCATCTCTCTGACATTCCTGAAATGTATATCATTTTTGATAATTGGAAGTTTTAGGGTGCGAGATAAAGTTTCCACTTGACCCTTTGTACTACTGTTACCAAATGGGGATTTTCCCAGTTGCTCAATGTATCTATTTCAACATTATATTATGGAACAGGGGAAATTATCCCAGACTGAGTTCAGAGTAGTATGGGGCCCACTGTGAGGCAAAGTCAGTTGAAAACTCTACTAATTACATGAATTCTATAAGCACTTACTTTCATTTGTGGACCATATCATTCTTTGTACTCAAAGATTAACAATTAGTTGAGAGAAATATCCGAAGTCCCAGAAAATACACTTAAGTGTATTCCCTTAAGTGACTATTGTTTCTTTGGGGAAAGTTAGTAAGAAAATTGATGGCATTGATTTATAATGATGCAAGGTCCCTTCTCTAGTGTACCAACTTCCTCTTCATTAAAGGGATTCTAGGGATTCCACTCAGGTCTTGGAACGTAATACAGGGGCTCAGATCAAGCTCCTGTTCTCCAGACCTCGAATTTTTAGTTATAGAGGATAAACAGGACCTTAGTGTGCTGCCCAACTATTTAACTCACCAGGACCTGACCAACAATTAGCCATCACCAAAGATCTTTGCAGGTTAGATCATTCACATTACCATTCAGGCCCCAGTGTTTATTAAGACCAAGCTCATTCTGCCCCTGGTAGATAAATGCCCTATTTGAATGCTCATGCTGCTTTGGATCCTAGCATCCCCATTGCAAACAAAGAGCTCATGCCAACTGCATCATCTTTTACCGACATTCCTGGCTTACAGAATATTTCCTTAGAGTATTTTTTCAAAGTTAGTGGTGCTCTCCTCATAAATATGTTTCTCAGTGTCTTAGTAAAAGGAAGGTCTTCTGGTCCACAAAGCAGACATGATTAAGGGGAGGGTGAGAAAATCACATTTGATAAGTCCATTTCAACTTTCCTGCCTCCTTCAGTTTAAATTCTTCTCATCAAGGAATTTTGGCATTTCAACTTCATTAAATGTAGGTCACTGTTAAATACACATTTAGTCAACCAGTCAGAGAACTACTCCCAACTGCTTGTCTATATACATCCATATATATAAATCCACCCCTACCTAGAATTGTTTCTCCTTTCCTACTTTAGCATTATACCATCCATTTCTAATTCTGTTCTCCTTTTCTCCAAAATAAATTAGCACAATGTTGCAAATGTGGGCACATTAGCCCTCTCTTCTTTTTTAAAATTTTACTTTATTTTTAAATTGGAGTATAATTGCTTTACAATGTTGTGTTAGTTTCTGCTGTACAATGAAATGAATCAGCTATATGTATACCTATACCCCTCCCTCTTGGACCTCCCTCCAACACCCCCATCCCACCCATCTAGGTCATCATGGAGAGGCTGACTTTGTATTTCGCCTCTGAGTCAGGCTGGAATTTGATTCTAGTTGTGAGTTTGAAGACAATCAGAGTAGATGACAGTGAGAGATGAGCAGAATTAGATTCCCTTGAGAGGTAACTCTCTCAGGAATGCTCAATAAGGGATTTTCAAGTAAGGCAGGAATGTTCTCATTTAACCACAAAAGGAGGGTTTGGTTTTTCTGGCAGTGGATGCTAAGAAAGATTCGGGAATTGGGAATATCTAAGTCATCTAAAACTTCCCACAAGACTCCACTCCTATTCTTCATACCAAACTCTTTCTTGAAAAAAAAAAAATTGTACTCACACAAGATCTGGTAGGATTGTAATTTCCCTGATGCTACAACTCTATAAATTGCAGAATAAAATTTGGAGTTTACAGATCAGAAAAATAAAATTATTTTATCAGTTATAAATTTTTTGGAATTCCTTAAGCAAATAATTTAGGAGTTTTCTATTATTTTTTTTAACTTCTCCAGCACAATGTTAAAGCAAAGAGCATACTGTTCTTGAGTTCCTCATGACCTTCCCACTGGAGACCAACATAATCCTAATACCAAAATATACATGGAAAAGACTAGAAAAGAAAACTACAAACCAATAATCCTCATAACCTTAGACACAAAGATCCCTCAAAATATTAACAAATCAAATCTATCAAAATATAGAAAATATTACTATAGTAACCTGGACACCTAAAGAAGAAAAGCTTCTTTGCCTAAGAACTAAAAAACACTTTCATGGTCCTAATGATGTAAATGTTTCCTATTTTTAATCATTTAGAGTTATCCTAGAGACAATGGAAGAAATATTAGTCTCTGGTTACAAGGCAAAACATAGTATTAACAAATATGACAGTGTAACAATATAGCTACAGAAGGTGGGAAATCGAAGGGGAAGAGATAAGATAGAAAATAAGGTGGGCACTCTAGTAACTTCATCTTCCAAGGGAGAAGTCAATAGGTGCTTCCTCAAGATGTTGGAGTTAGGATTATAGTTATATACTTTAAGTGTATATAATTAATATTACAAATGTAACCAATGAAACAACAATTATTTATCAAACCCTGGAAGCAAGGAGGGAGTGTAAGTGTTCTATATTCTCATCTTTTGTATTGAAGAGGCAATAGATCTTATCCAAAATTAATACTTTAAGAACTTTATAGACATGAAATTTTGAGTTCTGAAGGCAACTACTAGAAGAATTAAAAACAGAAACAGTAATTACCTCCAGAGAAAGGAAGGGGGCTGAGGAAGGATAGGGCAGGAGTCTGTTGCATTGTGTTATAAGCTATTTTATACTATTAATTTGTTACCACATGCAGGTGTTACTCAAAACAAAAATCCATATGTATCTATTATCTATCCCCTCTATTTCTGTCTATAAAATTTGGGGACAATTGAATGATCATTTAGAAAAAAGTTATTTTAGATTGACTTTCTCATATACTAATTCAAAGCCAAATTTCAGATTGTTTAAGAATATTAATAATGAAAGAAATCCTAAAATAACTAGAAGAAAATGGGGTGAGCATTAAAAATCTTAAAATAGGAAAGGCTTTTATTGCAACACGATGAAATTCTGAAGCCACAAGGAAAATATTGATAGATTTGATTCAGATTGGGAAGATTCCTGGTCTTTTATCATGATTTTTTATTATTATAAATATAGTAAGAATAAGTAATATTATTATTATTTTTACCAAGGGGAAGGGTAAAGTTGAATATACAAAATGACCTATCTCAAGCTCTCTTTAACTTTTTGGGTTTTTTGATGACTATTTATTAATTTGGAAAAAACAAAGATATATTTTTAAAGTTCCTTGAACATGTAGAGTCCAGTGGAAAGAAAATAAATGTCTCTGAATTTCATTAAATCAACTACAAAAGAACATATGCTATGGTAAAATGTGTTGGACTTGACAGTTCCCAGCAATAAGTTATTAAATACTGGAATAGTCTACCAAAAAAAAAATATCATCAATTATACATTAGTATTAGGTGATACATTTCATTTCCTTAATATTTAGATGCTACTGGTTGTTTTTTGTTTGTTTTTTAGTGAGTAAAGAGTTGCAGGTATCAGTGCTCAAGATATATACTAAGAAGATAAGTCATTGTTTCTACATCTTTGGAACTTCTAAAATTTTTACTACACTTTTGTGTAAAATGTGGTGATACTTTTATTCAAAAATACAAAATTATTTTCTTTATTTTTATTTTTCTGCTTTTGCTATTATTTTGTTTTAGAGATTAGAGAAGTAGGAAAAAGAAGAAAACTATGGAGGACAAATGATAATATAATATAAAAATTTGTTTATCACTGCCCTCTACTGTATGATTTTCTCAAACCAACACTATTTGGTTAAGGAGACCACAATGTTACTGACAGGGATGGAACAGTGACCCAAGAAGGTTGGGAACTCTTCAACTACAACATCAGTCTGCAGCAGGTTTTCTCAGACTTGACGTTTTGGACCTACTAACTGTTGCAGGTAGCATTGCAGGTTGTTCAGCAGCAGCCCTGGCCTCTACCCAGTAGATACCAGTAATATTACCCTCAAGTTGTGACAACTAAAATGTCTCCAGATGTTGCCAAGTGACCCCCGGGGGACAAAATCACTCCTGGTTGAGAACCACTGGTCTACTGTTTAGCAATCATATCTGTAATGTAGTCTCATTATGAATCAAGGCCCTAGGCATCCAACAATGTTATCTGTTCCCAAGGGTCCACTTATAATCTAGATGACATATAGACTTACTTGTTTACGCCATCAGTTCAGTCCTAAAACACATTTGTTGAGCTAGATGAGAAAGCAGCTCAAGTGATAGCATAACGTTCGCTGATGGTGCTCTTCCTCTCATTGTCACACCCTCCAGCCATCATCACACAATCAACACAGTGTGAAAATTCTATTATTAATTAGTTCCAAAGCCTGAACAATGTTATTTCTGATACCTCAGCTGAACTTAACTTAGCATTTTGCATGTTGCCCAGTGTTCCAGGATTTCACTTGGCAAATAATCCTTTCCTCCTTGTGTTCTGACCTCATTTCCTATTTGTGTATCTGCTTCCCCCAGATCCTGACCTTTATGTGTCTGACCCAAGGCTGATAATGAGACTAGGTAATGAGACTCAAAATCCTGAATGTTTCCTTTGCTTAATGACTTGGCTTGGTATTTTGACTCTTGGACACCACTTTGACACTGATAGCAATATAACTCAGCATGAAAGTTTTTAGAGAATAAAACTGACACACTACATAGGTTACCAGTCTGATTGCTTTCATTTCCCTCTCATTCTCTCTCTTCATATATATTTCTGATTATAAAACAATTTTAAAGTTTGGAAAATACAGAAATATATAGAGAAAATACAGCCACTTCTAATTCCACTATCGTTCAGAAATAACTATTGTTAACTAATTAATGTAATTCAAGTCTAAATCTACATATGTCTGTAAGTGTGTATGGATCTATCCACATACACTTTTTTTTTTATAAAAGTACTATCATAGGGGCTTCCCTGGTGGCGCAGTGGTTGAGAATCTATCATATTCCACACAGTGTTTGTAACCCAATTTTTTACTTTGTTATGTATCAAGAGTGATCTCCAATATAATTAACAACGCATATAGCAGAGGCTGGTCCCACCTGAGTGAGATAACTCTATCATAGCTACATAATAAGGGAGACTCAGAGAGTCTAATAGGAAGGGCCCGGGTAGCCAAGGTGGTATGGGACATTCTAGTGGCTCAGAGCAGCTGCTACTTACCAACCAGTAGAAATATTTCAGTTATTTATTTTTTAATTAAGATTTTATTTATTTCTTAGAACAGTTCACAGCAAAATTGAGGAGAAGGTACAGAGATTTCCCACATACTCCCTACCTCCACTCGTGTACAGCCATTATCAACATCCTCCACCAAAGTGGTACATTTGTCACAACTGATGAATCTACATTGACACATTGTGATCACCCAAAGCCCATAGTGTAAAATATGGTTCACAACTCTTGGTGTTGTACATTCTATGGGTTTGGACAAATGCATAATTACACATATAATGACACATATCCATCATTATATTATACAGAGTATTTTCATTGCCCTAAAAATCCTCTGTGCTCCACCTATTCATCTTTCCAATCCCCCTCATAACTCCTGGTAACAACCGATCTTTCTACTGTCTCAATAGTTTTGGCTTTCCCAGAATGCCATAGTTTGAATCATACAGTATGTAGCCTTTGCATATTGGCTTCTCTTAGTAATGCCTTTAAGTTTCCTCCATGTCTTTTCACAGCTTGATAGCTCATTTCTGTTTAGCACTGAATAATGCTCCATTTTCTGAATGTGCCACAGTTTTCACCTGTTGAAAGACATCTTGGTTGCTTCCAACTTCTGGCAACTATAAATAAAACTGCTGTAAGCATCCATGTGCAGGTTTTTGTTTGGATATAAGTGTTCAGCTCCTTTGGGTAAATACTAAGGAGCACAATTACTGGGTAAATACTAGGGAGCACAATTACTGGACTGTATGCTAAGAATATGTTTACTTTAGTTTTTTTTTTTTTTTTTTTTTTTTTTGTGGTACGCAAGACTCTCACTGTTGTGGTCTCTCCCGCTGCGGAGCACAGGCTCCAGACGCACAGGCCCAGTGGCCATGGCTCACGGGCCCAGCTGCTCCGTGGCATATGGGGTCTTCCCGGACCGGGGCACGAACCCGTGTCCCTTGCATCGGCAGGCGGACTCTCAACCACTGCTCCACCAGGGAAGCCCATGTGTTTAGTTTTATAATAAAACACCAAACTGTCTTCCAAAGAGGCTCTACCTGTACTATTTTGCATTTCCACTAGCAATGAATTAGAGTTCCTGTGGCTCAACATTCTCACCAGCACTGTGTTGTCATTGTTCCAGATTCTGGCCATTTTAATAGTGGTATCTCTTTTTAATTTGCGTTTTCCTGATGGCATCTAATGTGAAGCATCTTATCTCAATATTTTAACAACTGGTTAGGATTGTATCCGTGTAAATCAGCTGATTAGCATTCCTGAATACTTATATAGTAATAAAAATATGATATATAATGGCTGGAAAATACCTGAATCTGTGGATATTTTATCCACTATATCTTTATATTGGTCTCCAGCACTTTTTCCTTTTGCTGAATCTACATGTTCACCATTCATCAAAGAAACCATCAGTTCTCAATCAAATTTATGTTATGAATTACTCTTGCTGAATGACCTAGTAGCATCCTCAAAATTTGACCATATTAAACCACATACCACACTGTATTTACCTAACTATCTGCTTCTCTTACCAAGATGTACATACTGTAAAAGTGGAAACTGTGTTTTGGCCATATTTTGTATTAGTGGTATTTGCTGTTCAATAAATGTTTACTAAAATGAACTGTAATAATATTCTTTCTCATGTTCTCTAGGAGTCTTACTTATTCATCAAATTAATATTTAGAACTCTAAATGATTTTTTTTAAAATAGAGCATCATGAATTATCATATTACTTTCATTTCTCCTCTGCCTACTCTTCTAGGCAAGCCTAATTAAAAGCTACTTTGGAAGTAAATCAACTTCTGAATCTGAGAATTTTTTGAAAACATTCTATTTAGAAAATTCTCATCAGCATTCCATTCCAGTTACTTGAATGACCACTGGAATCCCATTTTCTTCACAGAGCTTAGTAGTTAGCAATCATGATAACTTCATCTTGCCCTCTCTGGTTAGAACTTGGAAACTTATGAACTTGTGCTTGATACTCATGTATTCATTCATTCAAAAATGCATTACATCTTTATTAAACTCATATTACCTTCAGATCTGTGGATCAACAGATGAATAAAATATGGTCTTTCCCCTTGAGGAATTCCAGATTAGTGGAGGAGGCAGGCTTTTAGTAGTGTAGTGAGTTTCATAAGATATTTATGTACAGAGTGTAAGAAAGCACTGTATTGTCATATTTCCACATTCTATTTCTTCAGTGGTAGGAATACCCTAACCAAGCTTAGAAAAATGTTTTGCCCCTACTAGCAAAATAAGACTTCCTAAGCCTTAAATGATTAAAAACAAGATTTAAATAAGAAAAAAAACCCTTGAATTTTGCAAACACTGCTTCTTGTCAATATCATAGAGCTCCTGAGTGATAAAGGAGAAAAGGAAAAGGAAAATCTTTGAAGGTTTTCCAGCAATGTTAAAAGTCTTGACAGTCGCTGAAATTTTTCATGTTGTATCACAAAGAGAAGATGCTTGATAATTTATCTTACATTACCAGTCTCATGAAAATGAATGTTAGTGAGCTTTCAAAATCGAACACAGAAAATAGTTATAGACCATGATGCCATTGTGTATAAATACATTTACATTTGCCTTCTGTGAGAAGCCCCTAAGTAAGCATCTCAGTGTATCTACCACCTGGAGCAGATAATTTTCTTAGTATACTCCTCTTAATAATTTAAGAAAATTATTTTCAAAAATAATCATTACATGAAATAAATAATGATAATGGCCAGAAAAGAAATTCAGACAGTATACATTCTTTTATTGAACTTCATTATATAATCATGCTTGTAATGAATAATTAATTTTACAGTGAAAAGGAAAAAAGTAATGGATTAATCCCTTTTAATTACATTTAAGCAATTTTTGAAAAGGGAAAACATATGGGCATGTTGCAGTAATAAAAAAACTACATTAAAATGTAATAGCAATTAAATATCAAATGAGAAAACTAACAATTTTAAAAGAATACATTTCAATTTTCAAGATATTATTTAAATTTAGGAATATGTTTCATGTATGAGCTAACATTTGCATTTAACAAATTTAAATGCATTTTGCATTTAACAAACAAAAATATTACCCCAGCAGTTCATAGACAGTTTCACTGTTTTAAATTTAAAATACAAATTAAAACTCCAAGTGATCATATAGAATTACATAATTGAAATAACTCATGTTCTGTGTCTTTGTCTTTACAAATCAGCATGCTTTAAATGTTTATTTCCAACCCACTATTTAACAGGAATATGTGGTGCCAGTTATTAAAATTCAATCATAACTTCAGAGGTTGCTTAGAACTTAGACCAACAAAATATTTTTTTAGGGAGAAATATTTTATCACTGACACTGTTTAGAATCACTGGGACATTGTGACAATAAAAGCAGATTACTTTTAATCCTCTAAAGACCATGCTCCCTCTTATTTGCCTGCTCCCATTCTAATGCCCTTAGAATAGCACTTACTGGACCATTTACCTAACGGTACTGTCACTCCTACAAATAATATTGTTTCATGATTACACTTCTGTGCCAGGCACTGGGCTAGGTACTCATACGTTACTCCTTTGGGCCTCACAACAATCTAACAGGGCAAAGTACCCTTCCTTATTCTTATTTCAAAGGTGAAGAAACAGTCTTAGGGATATTGAGCAACTTGGTTCAGGTCATATGAGCAAATAACGTGTTCAAACGCAGGTCTGTCTGATTGAAAAGCCCTACTATACCCAATACTGCTTCCATTTATTCATGCAAAAAGTAGGAATTGAGTGCCTCTGCAAGCGGGGAATAGCGCAGTGCATAAGAAACAGACCCTGTCAGCAACGGGTTCTAAGATTAGTCAAGCACCTCACTTTGTGCAAAGGTGGCCACTCTCCTATGTCTATCACCCAAGATTAGGTTTACCTATTCAGAAACTTCACCTCCATGAGTATGAGTCATAGAGTATGTAGCCTTTAGTGTCTCCATTTTTTTTCTGTTCTCTCCGGAACTCCTAGCAACAGGTTTTCAAACTTCAAGACCAACCCTCAAATTTTTCTCTTTTCTCTCTCTTTTTCTTGTTTGTTCTACTTTCTGTATTGATTTCATTATCATGACTTCTGAAACTTGCATTTTTAGAATTCCCTATTTATTCTATCTGCTACAATCTCTCAGTGTCTTCATTTCCTTAAGTGATTTGTTACATTTGAGCGTGAGCTCATTTCCAGCAGTTCTTCTTCTTTGTGTCCTAGCCTGAGGAGCAACCCTAACGGGTATCAGTGTATTTGTCTCCATATAAGCTCTCTCCTGTTTCACTGGGCCTGACCAATGTTTACTACCTTGTTAAAGGGTCCCTGCGCCTTGTAAGGAGTCTGAATTTGGACTCTACACTCATGCATGGGTGCAGCTCTGGGGTCTAAATTCCTCTGGGTTGCCTTTTCACTTATGATTCTAGGTAGATGGTTGGCAAGCTTCTTTGCTGTTTTCCCAGTTTCACAGAAGGAGCAGTCCTCTGAGATTACTGGCTTTTTGCAAGATGTTTAGCTTTAGCCCCCTACAAATCTATGACCTCAGGCTTGTCTTTAAAAAATGATTAAAGAAGACAATTTAGGTGATGCAAAAAAAAAAAGTTATTTAACACTTCATGATGTGGACCGTCTCCATTTGGAGAACTGCAAAATGGGTTTCCCACCACCCAGCAGTTAAGACGATAATCTCTAGTTCTTTCAGCTCCAATTCTTACTCACTATTCTGACTTTGAGTTTAGTCTTCTTTTCTGGCAGCTGAGGGTTTCAAGCTTTTTTATTGTATTTATCCAGAATTTCCATTTGTCTTGGGGGAATGGTCTTGTGACAGCTTCAGAGCCAGTTATCCATCATTCTTCTCAATACTGTCCCCCTCACATGTGCTGCACCTCCAGAGAGCAATCCCCTCTGCAAAGTCTCCTTAACTCTCCTCCCACTAGTCACCAGCTGTCTTTTTCCTCTCTCTCCTCTTCTCCATATTCTCCCGTCAAAAACACCCAGGGGGCTTCCCTGGTGGCGCAGTGGTTGAGAGTCTGCCTGCCGATGCAGGGGACACGGGTTCGTGCCCTGGTCTGGGAAAATCCCACGTGCCGCGGAGCGGCTGGGCCCGTGAGCCATGGCCGCTGGGCCTGCGCGTCCGGAGCCTGTGCTCTGCAACGGGAGAGGTCACGACAGTGAGAGGCCCGCGTACCGCAAAAAAAAAAAAAAACCAAAACACCCAGGAACCAGGTCAGGAAAGTAGAACCTTCCTTAAAGCCATCTTTTTAGTTGAGTATTGAGAGTGGAAAAGGCTGGAAACATCCAATGATATACAAAGTAAGACTATTATCCTACTGCTTATAACTGATCTATTAAGTGACTCAATGAATTTTAAAGATGTAAAATTAGAGAGGTCGTGTAAAGACAGCATTTTACTCTGCTTTCTTCCCATATTATATCCCTGTCAGGGAGGATATATTGCTTGGCACAAAGTTAAGAAAATATTTCATTTCAAAGTTTCACTGTTGTGGCCTCTCCCGTTGCGGGGCACAGGCTCCGAACGCACAGGCTCAGCGGCCGTGGCTCACGGGCCCAGCCGCTCCGCGGCATGTGGGATCTTCCCGGACCAAGGAACGAACCCGCGTCCCCTGCATCGGCAGGCGGACTCTCAACCACTGCGCCACCAAGAAAGCCCTCAAAGTTTTACTAGCAAGTTTTCAAGATGATAGTTTTCTTTGCAAGATAGGGACCTGGCAGAACCTTAAGACACAGGCAAATGCTCCCCTGAGGATATGCTATATGAAGGATTTAAATTTTCCTTTCTCTTGGACTCCTTGTAACAGTCATATTTTGCATCCGCTTTGAATCTCTACCCTATATTCTAATTCCCTCTACTTAGCCTTCACTGCAGTACTCTTACATAGCCTTCCCCGAACCATTTCTCCTCTAAATTTAGTATGACAGTGGCAGTATAACAGTTGAGTTCTAGGTGGTCCAGCTTCAAAATAAGCAGGGATACAAGGCAAAGCTAACAGTAGCACAAAGGAGCATATCTGCAATATGGATAACTTACAAAGGGTCTTAACATTATTACTGATGATGATAATGGAAGATGACATTTATTGTACCATAACATTTATCAGGCATTAACCTAACTGCTTTGCTTGGATGATATTATTTCAATCTAACACTCCTATAATTTAGTTTCTATTTAGCTACTATTGCTATTTTAGTTTACAGGTCAGGAAACAGAGGCACAGAGTGTTAAAATAACTTTCTCAAGGTCATAAAACTCATGTTAGATAAAGTGACAGAGAAAGGGAAAAAAAGGCAAGGAAAAAACCAAAGCATCTCTGGGGTATCTGAGCAACAGGAGCCTGTGGACCACCTATTTACTGTGCTGAAATTAATGCAATTCTGCCACCCTGACTTCAGTTTTCAAGTTTCTTCATTCCCAGTTTCAAATCCTAAGAGAATGCAACTAATAGGCCCAGCTTTGGTCTGTCCCTGGTAAGTTAATGAGCTCTGATCAGCTAGCACAGTAATGTAATACAGATATAGTCATCCCTATATATGAAGGAGCGTTGCCTAGAAATGCAGTAGTGGTTGTAAGTGGGCAGCTACTCCAAGTGGTATCTACTATATGACCGAATGATGTAAGAAGCTATCACATGTGTGTACACATACAATTTTCTGCAGCTGATAACATGGTTCAAGAATAAGAATTACATTCACTACAAACTCTTGGGTGTAAGATAGGCTCAAGGATGTATTGTACAGCATGAGGAATATAGCCAATATTTTGTAATAATTGTAAATGGAAAGTAACCCTTAAAACTGTATAAATTTTTAAAAAAATAACAAATCATTATATTGTACACCTGAAACTAATATGTTTTATGTCAATTATACCTCAACAAAAAAGAAACAAAAAAACAACAAAGAATTATTGATACATGTATTAATTAAAATATATAGAGTGTAAGTTTGATTATTTTTTAGTTTTCAGGAGTATGTATGTATATTGACTGAATTGGGAACCATATATTATCTCTTTTTCCTTAATATGGAAAACTCCCTGAAGAAGCTCAGTTTACACTGAAATGACGGATTTCTATTTCTATTTCTATTTTTTCTATTTCTGACAGCATGCCCCCTCTGAATGAACCACCCGCTGAAAACAATAAAAAATGAAGAGTTAAAAAAAATCAAATACATTGATGAACTGGTAGGAAATGAAGAAATTCTTACAGGGGGAAAAAAAAAGGAAGAAAAATGAGAATATCCTGAGAAATAATTGAGGCCAAAGTGGGCTTCATGCCCGTCTTGACCTTGGAACCCAGGAAGAAAAAGTCTCCCCTGAGAATCTATAACAAGCCACTTGGATTTGAGGCCCAAATTCAATCTATCTGTGCAATCCAATAAACCTCAAGTGGAGAATTTAATCTGGTACTAGGATTGATGGTGCCTCCAAGCAACTTGCAGAAGCAAATTCTAAAAATCTCTAGGAAAACTCAGTTTTAACTCTGGCCTCAAAGAATCCCCAGTTACAACCCCAGAAACACAAGCGCAGAGTCCAAAATAACAACCCACAGGGAAACAGGCACCATGCGCAAAACCTAGAAGAAACAGCAAACAGCACAAAAAAAACAATAAAATTTTCAGTATTGGATTTAACAGAGTATAGACTATGTTTAATTTGTATAAGAAATTAGAAAATGGCTCAAAAAGAGAAGCAAATAGAACTCCTAAAATTAAAAAGTATTTGAAAAATTTGAGATGGACCATATAAAAGAAATACTAAGTGAAATGGAGTTTAAAGTGGGAAAATCTTACTGATATCATATAGATGTTCTAAGAAATAATGGAGAAAAATAAGAAATGAGCAACTCTAAAGGGATAATGGCTGAGAATTTTCTACAATTGTTGCAGGGCATTATTCCTGAGATTTAGAAATCCTCTCAAATCTTAAGCATGGTTAAAAAAAAATTTTTTAAGGAAAGAAAGAGGAAGGGAGGAAAGGAAGGAATTCATACTTAGATTCATCACTGTGAATTGCAAAAATATCAAAGAGATCTTAAAAGCAGCCAGAAGAAGAAAGGGAGGGAGGAAGTAAGACTGAATGCACTAGATTTTAGATAAAAGTACAGAAAATAAACTAGGTAATTCTTATTAGGATTGAGGTACGTTTCCTTTGAGATTCATCAATATGACAGGTAAGTATCCTGATTAAGAGCTGTGAAAAAGTCTTGAGTACAAGAAAAAGTAAAGGAGGGGGAAAGGAAACACATGCATCAAGTGTTTCAACTCCAATCTGAAAAACATAAACAGAACATTAAATTATGAACTAAAGACACATTTCCCTGAAAAAAAAAGAGTTAAGACAGTTGTAAAATAATAATACCCCATCTCTACTGAGTGCAAACGTTTTAAAGAAAAAGGAAACAAACTGAGCAGTGAAAGGCTAAATATAGCACGGTTGAACAAATGCGGGGAGTAGTCGAAAGATTAAAAAAAAAAAAGACAACTCCCGGGACTACAGACGTCTAATACAGGCTTTTTACTCAACGTTATCTAGTTATTGCTAAGATAGCCCATTAGATAGTAATGTTTCATCCGTTATTTCTGCTTGCTCACTTTTTTTCTGGTGCAGGTATATGTATAGATCAATTACATTAGAATGAAGACGAGACGGACCGCAAAATAGAATGTATAAGAGGCTATTGAGAAATATTTGTTCACCTTTTAATAAGAGAAATACATATTTACTCCATATTCTGAGTGTAAACTATTTTAGTTAGATGGCAGCCAATCTATCGTCCCATTTACATCTTTAGGAGTGGATACGGAAGATAAATTCCAGCAATGAGCTCTGTTTTAAACAATCCCAATTGCCCGAACTTTGCTGATAATTCTAGCGTTAGAACCTTTGCCGTTTGCCTAGCACTACTTGAAATCCATGACTCACAAACGCCGGGGCGTGGAATCACAGCAGTAAAAAACAGGTGAAAACTTGTTCCTAGTTGTGTTCTGCAGGCGCATACAACTCCCATCATTCCCCGTGTAAATATCAACAAATAAACAGAGGCACCGCATTTCAGATTCTGTTGCGCACCGTTCGCAACGGCGCTTGGTTTTTGTAGTTTCCACAGGGAGGACTGCCAGCGTGTTCAAGCTTGCTGGGGAGGTGCTAAAACTACACTTCCCACAAAGACGCGGGTGCGGACTCCGGTCGGCTTACGTCATTGCTTCAGCCAGCCAATGACCGCTCCGGGCGGCGGTGAGGCAAGCGCTGTCAGTAGCCAAAGTGGTTTTTTTTTTTTCTTTTTTTTTTTTTTCCGCCGAAGCCGAGCGGGCGCTGCTAGCGGAGGCGCCATATTGGAAGGGACAAAACTCCGGCGACAGCGAGTGACACAAATAAACCCTTGGACCCCCTCGCTCCCCCAGCTCCAAGGGCCGCGATGTTGTACCTAGAGGACTATCTGGAAAGTGAGTGGGCGGCGCTGGCGGGCCCGATTTGGGGACCTGCGGGCGGGCGAGGGCGGGAGTGGACGGGCTGGCGGGATGGCGGGAGGGAGGGGGAGGCGGGGGATGTTTCTTTCTCACGGTAACTGGCAGCCTCGCTGTGGGCTGCCGGCTCCCTCGACCCCCCCTGACGCACGCACGCACGTACGTAGCGACGTATGTGCGTACTTTCGCCGTTGGCCCCGCCCCTCTGACGGACTCTCCCTTTGACAGTGATTGAGCAGCTACCAATGGACCTGCGGGACCGCTTCACCGAGATGCGCGAGATGGACCTGCAGGTGCAGAGTAAGTCGGCGCGTTTGCCCTTGTTCGCTGCGCGCGTTCAGTGCCAGACTTACTTGCCATCGACACCAGCGACTCTGCTCTTTGGCTCTCCTCCGGCTCGCTCGCTAGTACAGAAGGAGTTGTCCAAAAGAACCGGCAATGCCAAATCTTGCCTCTTCTGTCTCCCACGCTAATTTTCTCCTGGCTTTTACAAGAGAAGGTGGCATTAGAGCACGTGTGCTCCTTTCTCGAATTTGGGACTGTGCAATAAAAGTTTCTATACCTTCGTTGAGAATGTAGATATGTTTTAGTGCACATCGGCATACATGTTGCGAAGATTTTGACTTGAGACTTCATGTATAGAACATAGATTTCAGCATTTATATTTTTGTTGAAGTTCATGCTAATCAAAATTCAAGAGCGGACAACACATAGAAGCACAGGTTATATGTAGTTCTTTAGAGACCCTGGTGAACTTGGAATGTCGCATTTGAAAAGTTACACACTAAAGGATACATTCTCAACTGTCAACAATATGGTAGTTTCTCAGTCAAAATAAGAAAGTAAATAAAATTTTACTGTAAAGCTTCTTGTCTGCTGTAACAAAAATTTTGACTTTTCTCCTTTCAGTTATAGCTTGGTAGTCTGGAGACGTGTTCCCCAAAATAACCTTGCTCTTTCATAGAACAGTATTTAATTTATTTGATCTTTTTTTTTTCTGTGAAGTTTCTTTAAAGAGTTTATGATTCAGAGAGGGTAAAGTATAAATACCTTTGGAGATAACAACGTAAATACTTAGAGCAAAATTTCGAAACAAGAAAACAGTGCTGAGTACCAAATGTATGTCCATCATGCTCTGAAAGAACCTCACACACCTTCCCCCTTTGTGAAATGAATATAATATAGCTGTCCCAACTATCTTGTAGAGATACTATATTAAAATTTTTAAATGTGAAATATACAATACACAATTAAAATGTATAATCAAGTGTACTTTGTTGGCTTTGTGTCACTCCTTTTGTTTGGAGAAATGTAAGTACTCCTTAATTGTTTGAATAATATTAATGGCTGGCCTTCATGGGGTGTATCTGCAGATGTTTCTTGATCCCATGTGTACCAGCTATGTTTGGAGTATACATAGAATTAAGATTGAGGTAAGTTTCTTGTGCTGACAGGTTTTCTTCTTAGAAAAGTAGGAGTGGGGGAAGATCTGGGTTTTGGGTTATGATAGGGAAAAAAGGAGTATCATGGAAAGCGATCAGAAGACAGAACATTCCAGAGTGCTGGAGTCTTGAGGTAGCTAAGAACCTGCCCCCCCGCCCCTGCTTCTCTGCCCCACCACGCCCCACACACTTCCATACCCAGTGTTCATGAACATTCTTTTCTTAGCCTCCTGTCGGTTTTATGTGGTGCATAATACAAGGTGATACATCATGAAATCACCTTCTTCTGTTCAGTGGATTGCAGTGTGGAAGTCTGAATTGGGTGTTGTTCCTCCAGCTTGCTCACGAAATTCATTTTAACTTTAATGTAGTTGAAATGCTAAATATTTGCTAAAGTAGTGTTTACTACAGGATTGAACGTAGATTTTATCATCAGACAGATCTGAGTTCATTTTAGGGCTTTACTAACTTATTCACTGGCCTTGACCACATTGCCACTTGCGAGGGATTTTTATTGTCTTGCGGATTAAAAGAAATATAGATAAATTAGAACGTTTAGTACCTGATACGAAGTGGGCATTCAATAAAGGGAAGTTGTTATTTTATATTTTATCATTACAAATGTTAAGTCCTCTAGCAATTTGGACTTGATTATGTAAGTTAGAGGTTTTTTTAAACTTGCATTTTTTATAATAATTAGAATTATCTAAAGTGAATAGGTATTAGGGATTAACAAAAGATTTCTCTTTGTCAGATAAGTTAGGAAATACACTATTATGCACTGCAGATCTCCAAAACAGTATAGTAAAACAGTTTCCCTCAATTTACATAGTAACAAAATCCCTTTTATTTATTTTTCCTTTTATAGCAGACATAGAATGAAATGACTATTCTTAGCACACACTTCAGGAAAAACTTATCTAGAACAAATAATGTGTGTTAAGTGAATAAATGATTGTACCTACCACGTTCAGTCATGATCTGAGATGATGGGGTGCTTAATGGTATATAGCAAGAGGTTGAAACCTTTTTATCACATTTTCTTATTGAAATAAATGTGAGGATTATCAAGTGGTGATTTCAATAAGAAATCGTGTTTCAGCATATTTGGCTGACTTTATACCGTTAGTTTTTGACCCCAAGCCTGTATCAACAACTGTGATATAGAATCTATCTACATTGTTGACTACTTTGACTATTGGAAAAAGTTTAGAAGTAACAACAAAAATAAATTATCAGTAGGGAAAATTGTACCTTTTTTTTTTTACTAAGGTAATTAAAGCACCATATATTTACATTATTAGAACACGACATATTTAAGTTACAGACCAAGTAAAACAGTGTATGTGGTCAGATATATTTTTCTTTCTTCATATCAAAGCTTGTATATTCAGTGTATGAGTTTGGTCATCTAAATATGAAATGTTTTTATTATGTCCTAGATGCAATGGATCAGCTAGAACAAAGAGTCAGTGAATTCTTCATGAATGCAAAGAAAAATAAACCGGAGTGGAGAGAAGAGCAAATGGCATCCATTAAAAAGGTATGTTCAATACTCTGGATGATTTATCTGTGAATTTTTGAGACCCTCTGAGGAAGATATTTTAAAATTAAATAGTTTGGGGGATATCAAAATGAGGGAAAGTTATCAATAGCTCTTTAGAGTTTAAACGTGACTTATAAAATTAAAAATGATGTATTAAATGTTAGAGCTTCAGGTATAGGAATTTTTTTATATATAAAATTTTTTATTTATTTTTGGCTGTGATGGGTCTTCATTGCTGCGCGTGGGCTTTCTCTAGTTGTGGTGAGCAGGGGCTACTCTTTGTTGCGGTGTGTGGGCTTCTCATTGCGGTGGCTTCTCTCGTTGTGGAGCACGGGCTCTTGGCACATGGGCTTCAGTAGTTGTGGCTCACGGGCTCTAGAGCACAGGCTCAGTAGTTGTGGCACACGGGCCCAGTTGCTCCGCGGCATGTGGGATCTTCCCGGACCAGGGCTCGAACCCATGTCCCCCACACCACTGCACCACCAAGGAAGTCCCAGGAATTTTTAATCATTGAAGCATCTTGGTAATTTAGAAAATTATTTCAATAATTAGTGACTCATTAGAGAGTCACAAAACCATTTAAAAAGTACATTTTTTCTTTTAATTTGTTTTGTTGTAGTTACAGGTAATTAAGGTTGCCTTGTCTTTGTATGTGTATTGTCTTCCAATTTGGGCCACAGACTGGGGTGAAAATTAGCAACCTTGAAACATATTTTATATATTGCTAGGTAACTAGGTTGGTGGAATCATAGAAGAACAGAATCCTAAGAACTGAAAAGATCCTTAAAAAGTATTTAGTTTAAAACTCTTAATTTATACATCAGTTGGTCCTAGAAATACAGAATTCTTTGAGTTTTTGTTAGTTTTATAGTACTCAGAGCTCTCTTCCAGTTTAGAATGGGTATCAGCTCTCCCCTCAAGGTTTGCTTTAAAGGTGTGCTCTAGTTTATTTGGGGATACGGTGGAAGAACTACTCACAAGCCCTCAGTTTGGTCATGACTATGCCATTTGACTATGTGACATGGGACAGGTCCTTTAATACCTCTGAGTAATAATGGCTCCCTTACCCCCAACCTTCATAGAATTGTTCAAGAATCAACTGAGACAGAAATTTGAAAACTAGTTGTGTTGTTTATTTTACCACATAGGGGGAATGTTATTTCTGTTAGGAGCAAAAACTTCAGAATCTTTTATAGAATTAGTCCTGACTTGGAGGATATCTGGAGGCCCAGGTGTGTGTGAGTATAGACTTCACATATATGCATCCTAAAGTCATTCATCATCCCTTTATCCTATTAGGTTTTTGGTGTAGCACAGCTTGGATATACCCTAAAAGTCTGATACTTAATGGAACTTCATAGAATTTTTAAAAAATAATTTGCTTTATATGGGGGAGAAATCTAAAGTATTGGTTGATTGTATGAATTGATACCTAGCTTAAAATGAGAATTATAGAACACTTGGAAAGAACGGACATGCAGGTCAGAATCCTTTCAATAGCTGCTTCTATAAAAAGGTTTAAAAATGGATAGCATAAATACTCTTTACAAATTAGATAAGTCTTACATCTTAAATAACATTTATTTTTAAAGAAAAAGAACTATTCATTGGCTCACATAACTTGTACTAGTATAGAGGCTAGACTTGGATGATATTTATTTTTTATTTATATCTTTTCTAGGAATTCTGAACATCTTCCTTTAATCCTTGGCTGTTGTCTAAAATTTCTAATCCTACCCCGTTTCCACCGTATCCCTAACTGGATTTTTATTGCTAATGTATAATGACTGACAGTGATAACAAGCTATGATAATGAAAAATGCAGTTATATGTCCTGCATACACATATTTTTAAATTATTAATTTATTCTTGAAACATGAATGTTTTTATTCAGGATTACTATAAAGCTTTGGAGGATGCAGACGAGAAGGTACAGTTGGCAAACCAGATATATGACTTGGTAAGTAAAATTAATGTGCATGCTATGCCGTATTTGAATTATGGATTATGTTTTAAATGGTGTTGGCTTATATATAATAGGAAGAACAGACTAAACTGAATTATTGCTCTCTTGATCCCATTTAATTTCAGAGTTCAGTGTCTACTTTTTGGTTTCTTTGTGGAAGAGAGCCAGAGAGTCCACAGTCAGTAGGTCAAGAACCTTATAGTTTAGCCAAATCTACATTGCTATAAGATTGTAGCTGATGTTGGGCTTTTTTTGTTTTTTTAACAAAAATAGGTGTTTATTTTACTAATCCTTATCTTCTTAAGGGAGTGTGCTTACTTGCCTGATAAATCATCTTGAGATTGTTTCTGTGACAAAATACACGTAAGAGTACTATGTTGATAGTTCTTGGTAGTCTGATTAAAATGAAGAAGAGACTTATTTAAATCTGTGTTAATGGATAGCACTCAGCTGTCTATTAAGTGACGTCAGTAGATATCGCTCAACAACTGGCACAGGTGGCAAAACTGGGAAACATGATTAAGTGAACTTTAAAAACAGGGTTTTTTACAGTAGCAGCAGCACTTCTTAAAGACTGAAATTACCAAGAAGACAGATATATGCAATATTTCTCAAATTGGTATAATTATGTTTTTTTTTTAACGTAAAGCATCTTCTCCCAAAGTATATACTTTAGGAAATACTCATTTCTGATTCTCTCTCAAAGCAAGTTAAAGCTGAAGACAAATGCTCACTTTTGATTAACTTTTAGCATATGGATTCATATCTTATTTTTGTAGTCTTGTGTGGATACAGTTTTATTACTGAACAGATACATGTTAATCTAAACGTCATTGGTGAGCATGACACAGATAAAAGGTACATATCCCATTTGGTATACATTGTGAATGCTATACTAAACTAGAAAACATTTGTCATGTAAAACCACAGAAAATGCTTGTTTTTATATAGTGAAAATATTTTAACGGATATAAAGACCTAGGCTCTTTTGCTCATACAGTTAGTCTGAAAACAGTTTCATAAAAGATACTGACTAAAGAAGGGTAGACTGGGCTGGTAGCTTGATTTACTGTGGAACGAAAACCAAAAAAAGTTCTTAATTGTTTTGGTCCTGAATTAGGTCTATAAACACAGAGAAAGACATTTATATTTGAATCCAGGACTAATTTGTTTAGTAACATTCTTTCTCATATGTAGCAACTAGGTGTCAATCTCTATTTAGAAACTACCTGCTTTTTAAATCATATAGCTCTTTGGTTCCAATCTTTTGTTTATATTTTATTTTACTACATTTTACACCTTTATTAAAAGTACTTCATGCATTTAGAAAAAAAAATATAACAAATATATGCTTTTTAAATGTGTGTGTGTATCCATCTCTTATTTACAAACCACACTGTTCATCCACTGTGTACTTGGTGTAATGGAGTTTTATGTGGGTACAATGGAGGAATGAAGAGTAAATCCTATAAATGCTCCTGTCCTCAAGGCGTCTGTTAACTAGTTGGGAAGACATGCCCACAGAGACATGCCCATAAGTAAAATGAAGAGCCTGTATAGAAACATGTTAACAAATAAAGATTAATACAGTTGGGTATTAAGGGGATCTGGTAGAAGACTGACCTAAGTCAAGCAGAGTTACTGTTGATTTCTTAGAGGGTATGAGATGAGTTTTGAACAGAATTTATTCAGAGCCTCGGGGGCCTGGATTCAGGTATTGTATTGAGGAGAAAGCATTTCACTCAGAGGTAATGGATAAACACAGAATGAAAATAAAAATTAGTAAATTCTTTGAGGGAGATAGGTTATTTAGGCTAGAGATTGAAGGAATAACAGGTGATGTATTAAATTGAATACAATGTAATGAATGTAATAAAAAGCAAGGACCCATAATGGATTCTTGCAGACGTGAGTTCAGCTACTTCACTGACAGTAAGACTTTGGAAAAGTTATTTAATCCTGGAACCTCAGTTTTCCTTACCTGTAAAATAGCAGTATTAATTTGTGCCTTAAAGGAAGATTTGAATCAATCTCTCTCTCTCTCTTTTTCGACAGAGGTATAGAGACAAATATAAATACATCTATATACATATGTCTATATCTGTCTCTATATCTCTTATCTATATCTGCGCGCGCGCACACACACACACACAGTGCTCGTAGCTTGGCAGATAGTAGGCACTCGGTCTTTAAAAAAACTCACTTCATGGGCTTCCCTGGTGGCGCAGTGGTTGAGAGTCCACCTGCGGATGCAGGGGACGCGGGTTCGTGCCCCGGTCCGGGAAGATCCCACGTGCCGAGGAGCGGCTGGGCCCGTGAGCCATGGCCGCTGAGCCTGCACGTCCGGAGCCTGTGCTCCGCAATGGGAGAGGCCACAACAGTGAGAGGCCCGCGTACTGAAAAACAAAAACAAAAACAAAAAAAAACTCACTTGATCTCATTTCTCTAACAAATTTTGTACTTTCCTGAAGCCACTGCTTCCCTTTCAGCTCTGCCAAGTTAAACCTGGTTTTTTTTTCCCACAGCCCCCCATTATTTATTTCTAAGACTGCCTTTTGTCTTTTGTCTACCCTTTCCTATCTCTGTCCCTTTCTTTCCCTCCCCTTTTCTTTTTGTTACTCCCCGCCCCTTCTTCCTTTTTGAATACTCCATTGCTATTCCAGGTGACCACGACATCCTTAATATAAAATCCATTCTTCTTGAGACTTTATGTTAATTTATTACCTTCCCACCTTTGTGGCCTTTCTCAGTCTCCTTGGGTATCACTCAGAGCAGTTGCTGTTCTGAAGGGTTCTGTCTTTGACCTGCATTGTTTCTTAGTCTGTTCACTGGTTCCCATGTAAAGGTAGTTATCTTCTCATCTTCAGCCCCAGCTCCAGAGTCTGATGAGACCAAATGCCACACGGTAAAGCATTGTTGTGATGCCGGTTTTTACCCCCTCCCCACCACACTCACCACCCAAGCTGAGAAACATTTCTCCATTACTTTTCCATGTGTATGCTTAGTTTTAGCAATTATGCAATAATTATTCTTCAAGCTCAAACTTGTCCTCTGAGTCTGTTCTTATCTGAGAATTCCTAGGCCCTGGAACTCATTGTATTAAGACTTAAGTCTTCTCGTTTTGCTTCTTTCACTAGCATCACTTCTCATGAATAAATAATTGTTAAAATGTTAAAATCAATTATGCACCCTCATTAAATTCCTATAACATTTAACAGGCGAGAGCTTAGAAGGCTCTGTGCTTCAGAGGTGAATAGATAGAATATAGTGTAAGCGTAAAAATACAGTAATTTTTATTTATAGATCCTTTACCCAGTAAACAATGGTACTTGTATTTATACAGTTCTACCTAGTGGGAGAGTATAACTTTCACTCATACAGCAAATATTTATCGATCTCCAGCTATGCGTGGTCACTGGTGCTGGATGGGCAGTAATGATACAGACAGGCAATGAATATAGGCAAACTAGATTCTTGGAGATTTTGGTAACTGCTGTGAAGGAAATAAACATTGTGGAAAGAGGGGGAAAGAGTGAGTCACTGGGGGAGGCTTTAAGAGTCTACTAGTCAGGATGAGTGTAGTCTAAGGAGGTGACATCTGAGGCAGTACTTGGAAAGCGAGAAAGAGCCAGCCATGTGACAGGCTTAAGGAAGAACATTTCAGGCAGGTGATGGCCCAAGTGCAGTGTCTGAGGTGCAGTGTCTCAGTCTCCTTGGGTAGACTGACAGGTTGCACCAGGAAAGAGGCCAGTGTGGTTGGTGTGTCATGGGAAAGAAGAAGACGGTGTGAGCGGGACAGGCAGAGGCCAGCACGCGTAGGCCTAAAAGCCGATGAAGCAGTGTTTTTAGTTTAAGAGCAGGGGGAGGCCCGTGAAAGATTTTAAACAGAGGAGTGGGACACACCTTAGAGGATATTGTATGTATGGCTTTGCTTAAACATTATATTATTATGGAAATGCCAAGTAAGCAGGTATTATTGTTACAGGTTTTGAGATACAGCAATTGAGTATATAATTGTGTTTGATTTTGCCCCTCAATGTTTTCTATAGCACAGTATTTAATTGTATTATTTTTCATTAAAGTATTTTATTTACTTTTAAAATCAATAGTAAGCTTTTTATTCCTGTGACCAGCACTGTACTGACTACCTCATTTATTAAGGAAAAAAATCAGACTGCGTAAATATCCACAAATGAAGAAATTTGTGGAACTAAGGGTTAATTGGAACGAACCGACGCTTTATTTAAGAGGGTTTAGTGAAATTTGACTAACAGACCAAAAAAAATCTATCTTATTAAAATAATTTCCTTCCAGAATCCTGATGTTCATAGGCTTTAAACGCTTTTTTGTGTTCCTCCGTCAGATGTCACTGTCATAAGGCCACATTAGATTACAATACCTAGTAAAGGTGATTTATGTATATGCTGATAAAGCTTGAGCTTTTAGTTAATGCTTGAATGGTTTTAGCAGCCTCTTACAGTGCTACATACCCTTGAACTTGCTTCTTTTTTTAATCCTGGTTTATTCCTGAGATGATTATATTTCAGGCCCACATTTTACCCATAAATTTGAGAATTCCTCATCTGATACTCTAATTAAGGAAATATATTATGTGAGCTTGACCTTTTGATTTGTCTCCTATCCTTATTGTCTTTTAGGAGAATGATCAGATGTAGTTTATGTGCTAAGGCCTTAAGTATTTGATTCACCCTAAAGATGGATCAAATTTTCATCTAGTTTAAATATAATTCAGGATGTGAAGAATCATTTTCATGACTTACCATCAGAGAAATGATTTGCCATCATGTTTCCTTTTTATTCCCCAGTTTACCCTCCTGATTCCCTATTACTAGATCTTTTCATGGATAGAAATTTCTCTCTTATTGCCATGGATTTCAACTTAGAACCTTGTAGACTGAGTGCTCATTGTGAAAGGGCAAACTCGACATCTAACTTTTAGAATTTGACAGTGTTGGAAGCCATAAAATCATGGAAAAACTTTTAAAAAGCTATATTCAGTTCAGTTTGAGTCCATCAAGTGATACATTTTAAAATTTGAATATTGGAAAACTGGGAGAGACAAAAGAGAAAGAATAAAGGATTACAGCTCTATGCAAAAATAATTAAAGGGTCAGGATTTTTTGTTTGTTTCATGCAGAGGGGCCAAGGGTGACTTAAATTTATTTTATGGTCATGAATATATTAGCAAATAATGTTGACAGAATTTCCTTTGTCTCTGTAAAGGTCAGAAAAAGGACAGTAAATTTAAAGAAGTTATGATTTGGTGTTGTAGGATATGATTTAGGGTTGTAGAATAAGGAACTTTTGTGGCTAGCATTTATTGACATTAAGTGGGGAACAAATCAATAATTAGACTCTGTGGTCAGCCTTGTGTTAGAAATCTGTGGTTAATGGAAAATCTCTCGATTGGATCAGTACCCTCTTTACCACTATAAATCAGTCTTACAGGGTCAGGTGTTTGTAGAGGGGTACGGTAACTTGGATTCTTGCTTCACCTGATGTCTGGGGGGCCATTATGGTGCTCAGCTAGGATAGGTGCTTTACCCACTCAGAATCATGTAGGTAGAGGGAATGCACTTAATGATAGGTTTCAGATACGTTCAGTGCAGCGCTTGCTATTGCTGTTTAATACTGTTTAAGTATCCTGGTGCTTTGTAGCTTAAGTAAAATCTTGTGGTCAACTTCTTTCCAACTCCTAATTTGATTTAGTACAGCAGTGGTGAATCGAATAAAAAGAATTCTCATTGTTTGATAATTGCTTATAATATTAATCAGTTCATAATCTTTTTTACCTACCAGGAGGTGGGAATGATTGAAAGCTCCCTTACAAAACTCCCCACCACAGTGTGGTTAAGGCTTTTCTGTATCTGTTTATTTTAATTGTGAATTTGGTTTTTTGAGTTATTAACCCTTCGGGTTCCACTGCTTTTTCTGAACTGTCTAATATTGGGAATTCCATCATTATTTCCATGTTTTCAGGTGGAATAAACATTATTAGTGCTATCTTAAAAGATAATTAAGCAATTCTTAAATTCAGGGGTGGGATGAGTTAGGGAGGTATGTATGGTTTCTTCATCTCACCTCGATCCCCCCTGCCCCCAACTGAGATTCTAACACTTCCTGTCTATACTGTCTGCCCCTATGACAGGCCACACCAGACTTTGTTTTTCTCTGAGAATTCTGTTTGTCTTCTTGTCTCTATACATTGTTTAGTTCTTTAATTATCACTCCTTCTTTCCACCTGTTTGAAAACAATCCATTCTTCACTATGTAACTCATTCATAATTCCTTTATGTCTACAATAGCCCAATATTATATTTTTTCTTTATGTGCTACTTCTGACCCTTTCTCGCTGTTTTTTATTTGTTACATCTAGGAGATTTTTATTTATTTGTTTGTTTATACCTTTACTGTGTTAAAAATCTTACATAAATCTTGATTTGTCAGCTAAATTTTAATTCCTATGAAGGCAGGGATTCTCTCATTCTTCAAGTATTCTCCGTTTACCCAGTGCCAAGCACACGATAGGAACTCAATATTTATTAGTAGTATAGTTGTAGGTAAGAAAGGTGGTGGAGTATTTTCACTGCATTAAGTAGACTTGGAATTTAGATATGAGTATTTTTTCTGATTTCCCTTGAGATTAAATTTTGACAATGTAAGAGATATTCTTGAATAACAGGTCTGTGTTCACACTTTATTATTGGAAGGGAGTTTCCATTAAAAAGGATGCTCAGTTACCTGCAGGTTCTTTGAATAGTAGCATGTGTCTATAATACGTGACCCTATAGAATTTTAAATAGTTTAATTACAACTTCTACCAAGCTCTGAAAAATTATGTGTGAAGATGGAAGGAAAATTGGGCCTCGAATCATTGAAAAATCATAAACCAGCATCCCAATGATTACTGTTAATATACAAAATACAAATAATAAGACAATATTCTTATTTTTTTCCATTTGAATTCTATTACTTTGAGTTAAAAAATTGACTTCTGCATGCGGAAGTTCAGAGGGCAATGTTAGGTATAAACAGTGAAGCACAATCTATTACAAATAGATCAGAGTTAAGTCTCATTTTTATAATGCACTAGTTATTGAATTTGGGCATGTTGCTTAACCCTTCTGAGCCTTAGTTTCTTCACTTATGAAGTGGAGACAGTAATAACCTATCTCAAAAGATTAGAGCAAGGACTAGAAAACATACACCTTCCAATGCACCAAACACATTAGTGGCATCTAACACCCGCAAATTGTCTTTTGCTACTCTTTTTCTCCACTCCCTCATTTAGATACACCTTATTTAATCGAAAGTCTTATTTAAACTTTTTGCCCTCTGGTGTATCATAGCATTTTGACATTTGTGAGAAAGTTACTCTTAATTATAACAGTGATTAAGAGGGAAACTATAGAGTTTGAAAAAAAGATGTTGACAATAATGTGACATGAATATTTTTCAAGACTTGGTGTTTTTTGGTTTCACTTCAAAGTAGTAAATTTGAATAAGTATTGAAAAAGTTTAATATTAAGCTTTAAAAATACATTAAGACTTGTTGCTAGTTTGAGGTGTCATAAAATTTTCTGAAATCAGTCCAAAGATCTCTAGGTGAATGAGAAAATACAAGTTTGCCACCTTAACCAAGGGCAACAGTATTACAATAAAACCCTTTTGACCAAGCTGTTTGTGGAATGGCATTTTCTGGCTAAAAACCCTTTTTGTTTCAACTCTTTACATAAATGTTTACAAGTATAATGGTCCACTTTCCTGCCTTAGAGAAATGTATGTATAGAATATAGGAGCCTCTTTGTTTGTAGACTGAGGATCTTTCATTCCTTACTGTGACAGTTTTTATGGTCTGGCAGTGTGGATGGCCTTGTTATAAGTCCGAGATTAGGCTAAAAGTCATCGCAGGGCATACTGAGAACTGTTACCAACCCTCCTGTACCACCCATCGCCCATCTTTCCTTTACTTTTCATATCCTACTTCTTCCAAACATTTTCTAACAAACTGCAATTCTGGTTTCTTAAAACTTAAAACTTATTCAAGGAAACTTCGGAGATACTTAGCCTAGCAGCCTCATGTTATAGATTAAAAACCTGCGGTGTAGGTTAATTGACTTGCTCAAGGATACAAAGCAGATGCACTAAAAGAAATAAAGATTTAGGTTTCCTCATTAAACTGACACTTTAATAGTGTCCCAAATTGTGGTGGTTATCTTTGATCTTCTTTGAAACAGGTAGATCGACACTTGAGAAAGCTGGATCAGGAACTGGCTAAGTTTAAAATGGAGCTGGAAGCTGATAATGCTGGAATTACAGAAATATTAGAGAGGCGTAAGTAAACTTTACAGTTTTGCATCAATGTTGGACAGTACATGTGCACATCATTGAGGACACACACGTCCCGCAGAGGCTTCTCAGATCCTGCTCCTTGGTGGACCGTGGCACCTGGGTGGGATAGCTTGGTTCCCAGCAGTTGGACTGTTTGGGTCACGGATACTTGGAGAGATAATATATCATCCACTCACTCTGTATGAAAATAACATATTAAGTCATTCCATTTTTTAACATGGATATATGCTAGTAAGATGAGTGGTAGGAACAAAGATTTAAAGGAATACAACCATGTAGAAACAAGTCAGCCATCTGGCATTACGTGTTTTGACTTTGCCCTGCCAGTTTATGCACTTACGTGTTGAGGAAGGTTGTTATTTTTTCTTCTTAAGGACTGCCTTAAAGCTTTCCCTCCGCTGTGTTACTAAGAAAGATTTTAATGAGTTCTTCAACACTTCCTCTTTTTCTCAAGAAGTCTTTCCTAAACTTTCTCTTATCAGCAAGAAACCATTTTAATATTTCTCTGCAAGACTCGACTTGATTTCCTGCTATAATTTACTCTTATCACTTCTAGGGTTTAACTCAGGAGACTTCCCCAAAATGAAGACATGAGCTCTGTTTCTTTAACTAATTTAGCTCTTCCAGCCTAAATAGATAATGTCCATAAAAGCAGATAGTGCTGTGCTAAGCCCAGAGTAGGCACTCACTAAATGTTAGTTGAATCAAGTCAGTATTATGGCTGATTTCTAGTAGAATTTAATTAAAGGATTCAAGCATCTCTTTTCTTGGTGCATTTCAACAGCAAGAAATAGGTACAGCAACATGTACCTATTTCTACACACAGATGAAAGGTTTCTTTAGAGTGTTAGGTTACATATATCTCTGTTTATATACTCACTAGATGTCAACTAGGGCAGCAACCACACATGAATCCATCTTGGTACCCATAGTTGCATGTTTGTATTCAGAAATAGATCCATCATTTTAGATGATCATCTTATTTATTTGTGATACTTTTATTCCAGGGGGACCCTATCTGAAGATAATAAGTATTTTGAGACAAAATAAAATATTTTATTTTATTTTTTTGAAATGCTGATAGTAGCTGTGAGTAGCAATAAGCCATGCCTATTCAGTACTGCAGGAAGGTTAATGAAGCATCCTCTGTAAGGACGCAGACATATGAAAGTAAATTAGATCAAGTTATAAAAATTGCTCCACCCTGTGCCCTGCCATAATTTCATCTCAAGGGATCAAGATAAACCCAGGAAATGTCTTTAAAAAGCTTGGCGGTAGAGATTCTATGCATCACTTTTCACAAACAAAATCCCTAACTTCTTTTAGGAAGTCTTTACTATCGCATGTCATTTTAATGATCAAAGAATTTTCTTTCATATAGTAATGTCCCATTGCCTAATACTTTAGACTCTCCCATTAAAAGGTCTTCAGCTCAGTAACTCTAGGTTGAGTTTTTCAGATCAGTGATGGAGTTATAATACCCATTCATCCACTTACTTGGTACCAAATGTCATGAATTCCCTAACTCAGACATTAGCATGCCTTGACCCATTTTGTACTTAAGATGAATATTGAAAAATAGGCTACTTATTGTTTAGAAAGAGAATCAGATTGGCTCAGGGTAAAATTGGTAGTGGTGACCCTCTAATGTGTTTGGCTAAAATGATGCAGGCATAGGCATCAGAGCTTGCCAGTCCTTTGCTGGCTAAGGGTACAGAGTGCCTGTATTCGATTGATGTGTAAAGTTCTGTGGCGATATCTCATGTGGTATATCTCTATGCCTCTCTCTCTCTTTTTTTTTTTTTAGGATCTCTGGAATTAGATACTCCTTCACAGCCAGTGAACAATCACCATGCTCACTCACATACTCCAGTGGAAAGTAAGTTTGATTTAGGACAGCTAAAATTTTAAAGACAATTAAAAATTCATTATATTATCTATGTATTCTTTTTCACTAGCTTTACACAACCAGTTGAGAAACGAATATCCTCCCCTCTTATTTTGTGAGATGTATTTTTTTCATCGTAATAACTGGCAGATTTATCTTCTTCATTTGGGAAGAGCATATTTGATTTGGGAACAGGTAGTCTGTTTTCCCTGGAATTCATTGCAGAAGAACGTGTGGTGCTAGTAGCAGTGTATACTGACTCCGTACAGATACCTGATTCTCTCCAGGGAGTGTTAGAACTAAGCCAAACAGTAAACTACTTGATTGTGGGCTCTTTGTCTTTTTTATCCTTGCTTTTCAATTTTTTAGCTTACTTTTGGCTTATAATAAAGTCTCAAATGGTTGGTGAGTTAGTGAGTAAATGAATGGTTAGTCAGATGCTAGCTGGCTAGATGAGAGTATTGGTGCCTTTTTTTGACAGAGCAATTTGTTATGAAAGAAAGATTGTTTGAAAATTATTTTAAATTGTAGTTAATGTTTTGAAAACAAAATTCTCCTCATGTTATATGTGAAACCATGGTGTATCATGGGTTGTCTTCACTACTTTGCTATTAAAGTTTTTTAAATGTTCGAGCAGTCTGCTCTCACTAAAACAGGTGACACAGAGAGTTCTGTTTGTCCTGTCTTCTCAGAAAACATAATGTTCTGTATTCCATGAGGAACTCAGATCATAACTGTATCAGTTTATAACCAGATGAAAGTACAATATATTATGACTTGTATATAGTTTATTAAATTTAAATTTTTTATTTATATTCAGAAAGGAAATATAATCCAACTTCTCACCATACGACAACAGATCATATACCTGAAAAGAAGTTTAAATCTGAAGCTCTTTTATCTACCCTAACATCAGATGCCTCTAAGGAAAATACGCTAGGTAAGTTTATTATCTTAAATATGATTGTTTTCTTTTTTTGTTTGCATTAAAATAAAGGGAAATGACAGCAATTAAGATTAATTATACAGATTCTTTACCTGGTTAAAGTCTACCATAGGAAGAAAGAAGTAAAAATGTGACATGAAAATTTTAAATTTAGTGATTATATCTGTGCTGAGAACTAATATATTTCAAGCTCACTAACTTTATGTTCTCGCTAACCATTTTTATTGCTTCTTTAATTCTATACAGGTTGTCGAAATAATACTTCTACAGCCTCTTCTAACAATGCTTACAATGTGAATTCCTCCCAGCCTCTGGCATCCTATAATATTGGCTCCTTGTCTTCAGGAACTGGTGCAGGGGCAATTACCATGGCAGCAGCTCAAGCAGTTCAAGCTACAGCTCAGGTAAAAAGGAAAAAGGTTTGGAAACAATGTTAAATTTTGTCTGGATCCTTGACAAACTCAAATAGAAACAACTAGATAGGAACAAAAAGAGTTTTCTTGCATTGTAGAGTTTCATTTTTAAATCATAGTTTTATGATATCTGACATTTTATTTAATGAAATGAATATGCAGAAATTCCCTGATTGATAATGAAAAGTAAAAAATAGATTCATACAACCTCATGCAGATCCCTTCTCATAGTAATTGCTCATGACGCCCATATTCTTGACTGTAAACCACAGCACCTGCTAGGACTGTACTTTATTCTTTTTTTTTTTTTTTTTTTTTTTTTTGTAGTACGCGGGCCTCTCACTGTTGTGGCCTCTCCCGTTGCGGAGCACAGGCTCCGGATGCGCAGGCCCAGCGGCCATGGCTCACGGGCCCAGCCGCTCTGCGGCATATGGGATCCTCCCAGACCGGGGCACGAACCCGTATCCCCTGCATCGGCAGGCGGACTCTCAACCACTGCGCCACCAGGGAGGCCCATGTACTTTATTCTTTCTACCAGTTCCAAGGCTTTCTCTATAGCCTCAGAACTTAGGTTGCCTTGAGTTTGTTCACTTCTGTACTGGTTATCTGTATTCATTAAGATACCCATCCTGTAGTTACTTCATAACTAGGTAAAAACTGCTCTTAAATCTTTACATAAAATAGCTTAAATTACAATGATGAAAATAATGGTTTAAACACAATAATATTGGATAAGCCAAAATAATGCTGTAACTAGTAAGACTTGAAAAAGAAAATACACATACTTATATTTATTAATACTACCAATGAATGTCTTTCTAAGATGAAGGAGGGACGAAGAACATCAAGTTTAAAAGCCAGTTATGAAGCATTTAAGAATAATGACTTTCAGCTGGGAAAAGAGTTTTCCATGCCCAGGGAAGCAGCTGGCTATTCATCATCTTCAGCACTCATGACTACATTGACACAGAACGCCAGCTCATCAGCAGCAGATTCACGGAGTGGGAGAAAGAGCAAGTAAGTTTTATTGCTACAGTAGCCCGTACCTTTACTAAGTATGCAGACTACCTGGCATCCAGCTGGGCTTCCGTATATTAAACAAAGGCAGCATGATATGATGGGTCAGGGTGAACTTTGGGGAGGTGGGAAGACATGACATTTCCTGCACACTGACTTACTTTGAAAGGGATGAAGTCTTTAAAAAGTGCTAAGAGACCGTAATTTTTCTAGAGTCTTAAATTGGGTTTATTAATAAATGACTTCTCTTTACTTTCTTTTGTTCATTAAGATAAACCATTTTAGGAAACTTCTTCTGCTTATAACACCTTATTTTGTCATGTGTTTCCTGGAAATTTTTTTAAATAAGATTCTTCATTTTAATTAAGAGCAAGTTGTCTTAATTCTTGGTATTACATCCCCAAAGTTGAAATTATGAAAATATCCCTAGATTTTGTAGATGAGACTCTTAGGATGATTATATAAAAACTGAACAGCATTAGGCACCATCTTTCCAAAGTACCTGCATATGTTAGGTATTCATACATAGTGAAAGTTCAAATTCTCGGCCAAAAGAATTGTATCATAATTTTATCATAATTTATTCTTTAAATGTATTGTATTTTCTGCAAGTAAATGTTGTATTTTCTGTGTTCCTGTACTTTCTGTGACTAAATCTCTAAAAGAATGATCAATGTAGAATTACCACAAAAGTGCTAAATATCTTAAAAATTCATTTAATGACCCAAACTTTTTATAACTGCTGATGATAAATTTTTGTATTTTTAAAATTTATTAGCATACATATAATGGTAAATTTCTTGTGAATTTTAACACTTTTTGTTTCCTGTCCTACACAGGTAAGTATTCACATGTCAGTTGATGGTCATGATTATTTTCATCAAATGCTTCTGTGTATTTGTATTTTAGATTTTGATGAAGAGTATTCAGTTTGCTTAAAAATACAAAGAATGTCTGTAAGGTAGCCATAACTAATACTAATTCTTAAAAGTATTACCTACAATTTAAATCCATGGTAAGTAGTAACTGATTAAAAATTTATTCTAAAAACTTTGAAATATTTTGAAAGAATTTCCTTTGAATATACTTGTTCTCCAGAAAACAAAAAAATCTCAGATAAAAATAAACTGTTATGAAAAATGTTTTATTGCTCTAAACAATTGTGCTTTTAAATCTGTTTATCAGATTCTTTGAGTGTTAAATATTAATTTATACATTTAATGTTATTTCATATCATACCACTTACTTAGAAGTTATCTTCAGGTAACTTCTTATGGATGCTGAGCAAATAAAACTGATACTGTTTTTTCAGAAACAACAACAAGTCTTCAAGCCAGCAGTCATCATCTTCCTCCTCCTCTTCTTCCTTATCATCATGTTCTTCATCATCAACTGTTGTACAAGAAATCTCTCAACAAACAACAGTTGTACCAGAATCTGATTCGAACAGTCAGGTTGATTGGACTTACGACCCAAATGAACCACGATACTGCATTTGTAATCAGGTAAAAATCTGACATAGGTCTATAAAAGCATAATCTGAATAAATTAGGAAAAAGAGCTACTCCATTTTTTTAGAGTTCTTTTTATTCCAGTTAAAAATACCTTTGCTTCTTTAATATATTTTTCTCCTGCTTCTTATAAAAATGATGTGTTTGCTGTAAGTACAAAGAGTATAAAGAAACATATAAGTCATCCATAATCTTGGCCCTCAGATATAACCTATAATTAAACATTTTGATGTACTACTACTATATACCCCACATGGATGTTGTCTTAGCCTGCTCAGGCTGCCATAATAAAATACAACAGACTGGGTGGCTTAAACAACAGAAATTTGTTTTCTCACAGTTTTGGAGGCTGGCTAGTCCAAAATTAAGGTGCTGGCCAACTGTGTTCCTGGTGAGGGCTCTCTTCCTGGCTTGCAGACGGCCCCCTTCTTGTTGAGTCCTCACATGGTGAAGAAAGAGAGCTTTGGTATCTCTTCCTTTCGTTATAAGGACACCAACTTGATTGAATTAGGGCTCCACCCTTATGGCCTCATTTAACCTTTATCCTCTCCTCACAGGCAGTCACATTGGGGTTTAAGACTTTAACACATGAATTTTGGGAAGGGACACAAGCATTCAGTCCATAATACATATGTACACAGGTACACACATAGGTGTATGTGTATTTGAATTTGACAGTTGGAATCATGGTATGTCCTTTTATGTAACTGGCCTTTTTCACTAAATCGTGTACTGAACATGATTTTTCTTGTCATTTTTTTCTTCTCACAGTTATCTTTTATACTCTGTACTGTAACTTATTTAGTCAATATTTAGCTATAAATTATTTTAGTGGTTTTATTTTTTCAAAATTACAAATAACATTATGGTAGGCATTTTTTATCTAATCCATTTCATACATCTAATTTCTAGGACAATCCTTTAGAATTAAAATTAAGTTATAAATATTTGACACCAACTACCAAATTATCTTCTAAAATTTATTACCAAAATTAATAAATTGATGAATATGCCTGTTTCCTAAACCCTGTCCAGCACTGCATTTTATTCTCTCTTAAAAACCATGTACGTACGAATTTTGATAGTTTTGAATCACACAGTGGTTTCAATTTACCTTAGTAGTAAGATTGGATTTTTTTTGGCCATTTTGATTTCTTCTTTTATGAGTTGGCTGATTTTTTCTATCATTTTTGTCATATATAAATATTTTGCTTGGTTTAGTTTCTTAATTCTAAAATTACAATTTTATGTAGTAATGACTGTCAGTCTTTTTCTTTGTGAATTCAGCCATGGATTATATCCTTAGGAAGGCCTCTTCCCCTTTACCCCTTATAAATGTGTCTTGATTTGTAAATGTTTTGGTCTGTTGATATGCTTTAATTTCTTCACATTTAAATCTTTAATCTGTCTGCAGTATATTGTGTTTAACAGTGTGAGTTGCCAATCTAATTGGTAAGAATATGCCATTTAAGAGTTTGCTAGTTCTACTGTCACCTGATAAACATTTTTCAACATTAATGATTAAGAATATCCTGTAAATATCCTGGCAGTAGAGGTAGATTACCTACAAAAGAACAAAATCAGATTCACCCTAGATTTCCCCTCTATAACACTAAAAACTAGAAGTTGATGAAATATGTCTGTAGAGCTTTGAGGGAGAGATCTAAGTGCCCCCCCACCCCGGGCCCCTACCTCACACCCCCACAAATTGTTACCCAGAGAAGTTGTTGATCATGTGCGTAGAACTGCAAACAGATATTTTCACTCATGCAAAGAATCAGGAAGTATGCCATCTAGTAAAATAAACTCTATCTGAAAATGTATTCCGTTCATTGAGAACTTAAATGAATTCAGGAATTAGGAAGTCGTGCTGTAAAGTGCTAGTGAAGAACAGCTAAAAGAAAAATGAGAAAGGACATATAATAAATAGATTATAAGTTTAGAAGTTTCAATGAAATGGGCTATTGACTGCAAAAATATAAATGACCTAACCTGACCCAAGAAAAAGTAAAAAAAAAAAAACTTAAGTATGTAAATAATCAAGAAAGAAACTTAAAATCTTTATAAAAGAAACCACCCAAAAAGTTGGCTCCTTTGTCGAGGTAGTTTACAGAACAAATTCTTGCAGACTTTCAAAGAGTACATAATTTCTGTGTATCTCCCCCTACATCCCAGTCCCAAAAAAATCCTTCAGAAAAAAAACCTGTAAACTGTGTAAAACTATATGCCCTGTTTCTTAATGCAGTTGTATATTCAGTGTATTTCCCTCTATTTTCTTAACAGTATCATAGACAATTAATTTGGGTTTAGGTGCTTGTTATATAGTCATAACAAAAATATTTAATTTTCTTTTAACTAGGTATCCTATGGTGAGATGGTGGGCTGCGATAACCAAGATGTAAGTATTAAATTTTTCTATTTAGGAATGAAAAAATCACAGATTATTATTGCTAGAATGTATACTTTTTTGTTGACTGTCTCTCAGTATAAGAAAACAGGTTTGAAGTTATGTTCATTATAATAATGCTAGCGTATTCCTCCCCCAAATAGGATAGTATCCCTTAATGTATTCCCTATTTTAACTTCTTTAAAGCTAATTTTACTAGCTTTTTTAAAGCTAGTTTTATGTGCAGATTATACTTCTCAAAAGGTGCTACGTTGTATGAAAATTAGAAACACCCTCCTCCCCTTTTGCCAAAGAATGCTGTGTTTGCTAGAATTCAGTTCACTTATCACAGTGAAGAATTGGAACTTTAGAACAGTACATTCTTTCAGGAAGCATGATGCTAAAGTGAAGGCTCTAACGTGGGTTATTTTCCTCCTGTTAGTGTAGTATTTCCTAAGGTACTCTGCAAGTGTCAGCTGATAAGAGCCACTTCTGATATTAAAAAATAAAGAAGGTTTGAAAGAAAAGAATTCCTATTTATTTTCTTTGAAGCTAATTTGGGTTAGAGATATGTTTTAAATGCTGAGAATATTTTTATCTAGTAATTTCCACTCCCTTCTTAACTGTCACATAGCTCAGCTCCCTTTTGTCCATCTTTTCCTCCAGAGGGGTAACTGAACCCTGAATTCTAAAGAGGACTAATCAGTAATGTCAAGATCCTAAGGTTAATAATAAGAGTTTTAAATTTTTAAAACAATTTGAAAATTGATCAGAATTGGCTCATGAAAACGTGTGCTTTCCTGACCTGCCAGGTTCCCAACAACACGTTCACATAGAGAAAGACTTTCCTTCCACTCCCTGTGCAGAACCACTGTGGGCTGTTTGTGATTATTGCAAAACCATTTCAAGAAGACCATTGTAAACTGTCTTCTGGGGCGCTTAGTGCAAATGAGGGATGAGAGTTCTGTGAATACCCCGTCATACTCTCTCTGATCCCTCTCATTCCCAGTTGTGCTCTTCTAAGTGCTCAGATTTTCTGTGAAAGTGTAGAACCACTTAGTATACTGCACAGTGGAACTCCTTTTCTCTGCATATCTAGGGATAGATACACCAGAAAGGAAACCCAGGGCAGTCCTTTATGTCTTTAATTACAAGTAGCTTGTTCTGCTTTATGAGCAAATGAATAAGGCTGAATATTAAATAAAATCTTTAAAATACATTTACCGCCTGTGTGAGAGACCCGTCTCACTTCATCTTGTCCTTGTGAGTTGGTGTCAATGTACTCTCCACCTTAACGGAAATTAGTGAATTTGTGTTCATTATTTAAGATTATGGGAGTAGATTACATGAACCTCAGAGTTAACAAAGATGCATAATTTTCTGTCTCTATTTCCTCATCTTTGAAACTTACCAGTTGGACTAAATGAACAATAAATCAGCTCCTAGATGTCAAAGTTCTGTTTCTATGGCTCTAATTATTAATATTTAGTCTGCTGGGCATATTTTAACATACTTCCTAATCTTTTACTAAAAACTATTTCTTTGCATTTTTGCTTTCTAGTGCCCCATAGAATGGTTCCATTATGGATGTGTTGGATTGACAGAAGCACCAAAAGGAAAATGGTACTGTCCACAGTGCACCGCTGCCATGAAAAGAAGAGGCAGTCGGCACAAATAAGGGTGGTCGTTTCATTTGAGAAAGAAAAAAACTCCAACATTTTATATAGGACTTTAAAAAAAGGAAAAAAAGAGAGAGAAGAGACAATGCATTTCCAGGCAACCACTTAAAGGATTTACATAGACAATCCTATAAGATCTTGAACTTGAATTTTATGGGTTGTATTTTAATAATGTAAGTAAATTATTTATGCACTCCTGGTGTGCTCTGAATATTATTCCAGTCAGCCTTGGATTATTTCAGTGGCCAACATATGCAGACGTTTGTACTCCTCAACCATTTTCTCCAAGTAATGGGCATTCTATAATTTAGACTTCAAAGAATTCCAGCGATGAAGATTTTAAGAAAAGGATTTTATATTCAACAGGTATGTTCTGCTGCATGTACTGTACTCCAGAGCTGTTACATAACACTGTATATAAATGGTTGCAAAACAAAAAAAAGTCAGTGCTTCTAAAAAGAATTTAAGATAATGGTTTTTTAAATGCCTTTATAATAAGCTTTGTTTCTTTGTGAAACTAAATTCAGCGGGCTGAAGGAAATGGTTCATGTGATAAAGTGGGCTGGTGTCCTCTAGAGTACCTGGGTACATAAACAGAAATTCCTGTAGGTAAAACCTAATCTGTGCCATTAGTCTTTATATGTTTCTGCATCCAGATAGAGTGCAGTTCATGAGGGTGGGAGGGGGAGGGGCTGAGGGGAAAGGGTGTTTAAGTGATACATTTTTATACCAAATGTGTTTATTTTTTTGTGCAAGTAATCCTTAAAATTGCAATTGTATTAGGTGTTAAAATAAAGTTTTTAAAAAATTACTTGTATTTATACTTCACACTTAATAATGAAAATTTCTTAATTCCAACTAACTTCCGATTTTCATAATCTAAAAAGGACAGAGACCCGGGACACAGAATGCTGCGTAATCTGTTATTTCTTTAATAATGCTTGGAATTTGTGATATGAAAATAAGGGAAAGACATTTTTAATGCAAATTTGAAATGCAAATGTATTTTTCTAGGACATCTCCCTGACTTTTCCTTCAGTCTAAGGGACATGAAAGAAGTCTAACTACAGCAGATAAAATGAAAATAATGATTGTAGTTGTTTTGACTTGTGGCAGTGTGGCCAACTTAAGTAAAGAGAACCCTTGGATTGGAGTTTAAAATTCAGTTCTCTTTTTGATTCTACCACATGTTGGTATGACAGTTAATTCACATCTTAAATCACTCTGGGCCTTATTAAACCAGGGTGACGCTGGCTTCAGAATGTCTATAAAGCACTCCTAAGGTTTTATTCTATAGGTGCTATTTAAATTATAAATTTTGCATAGTGGAAGTTTTATTTAAGGTATAATATCGAGTCTGGTCGATAGAAAAATCCTTAAAACTTTAGAAATACTTTTTATGTTGTATTTCTTTTATATTGAAACTTACTGGGCCCATCAGGTTTCTGCTTTAATCAAAACCACTTATGAGCCTCTTAGAACTTATACAGAAAACTATGAAATCTATGCAATGCTACCCAAAGGGTATGGATTAGATAGGGTGTTTCAAAGGTCTCTTCCAGCTTCAAGATTCCATAATTCTGAGCTGCTGCAGTCTGATTTTATAACTGGACAGCCCATAAAACTAAGTTAGGTTCATTTGTGAGTATTCATGATTTCGTGATACTGAGTATTTTCATGGAGATTTTATAAACCTTTAAAAAATAATATATAATGTAGTATTCAGTTAGCTTATTAGCATGTTGCCTGGAGATGCTCAGTGGTATTGTTTAATCTGTATATAATGACTTTTCCAAACTCATTTGTTTTATAGGAATTGGTCAAAGGGAAAAAGCCTTATGTACAGCCTTATTTTAAGAGAAAGTTCCTTGTCGGAGTCAGGAACATCCCTATTTCCAGCTGCTATAGCCCCTTTCAATGTATGAGTTCCACTACTTAACTAAATCACTCAGAAAAACATTTTGACAAATTTTAAGCTCAGACACTGAATACTTTATGAAGTGTGTATAAAGAAGTAAACCAAAATTTTGTGCAGTTATTTAGTAATGGGTAGAACCTGTTAATATCTGAGATCTATACAATGGGCCAAACATGGAACTACCTCATCAAAAAAAAAAAATGTGGCCAACTATTAATATTCTTTGTGACATTTACATCAAGGAGTATATGAGCATTTTTGGTATTATAATATACACATTCAAAATCTTTGTTGTACAAAACTTGTGTAACAGTTGGTGGCACAAAAAATCCAAATGTGGATTCACAGTTTATAGGTGGTGAAAATTGAGGCCTTACTGCTGTGGAGTGTATATTACAATGTTCATGGTGACACATTTGAAGCAATAAATGGCTTAATTAAATGCCTAAATGAAGCTGAGTGTTTGATAAACATACAGTCATTCTTTTTAAGGGCAGTTCATTTTTTTGCTCTTTTCTCCTTTAAAGAAATTCCACATATTTTAGATTTTTAACCATCTTTGTTTTGTGCAATGTTAGTGCTCTTTGTCCTTAGATCTCAGAAATAGTCTTCTTGATCTAATTAATTAATTAATTAATTCAGTCTTAGTAAAATAAATGTTTAATATACTGCCAGGAGTAAGATTCTTTTTGTAGATGTTGTAGTGTTTTCCTTCAACTCTCACATTTAACAAAAAATCTTTCAACAGATGGGTTTTAAGAGTAAAAGAATATCCTCAAAAATGTTCATTTTTGTAATTAAACGTTAAGTACCTAGATGTTGAAAATACACAGATGAAGGTATTTGTGTGTATATGGGCGTGTGTGTGTGAGAGTGTGTGTGTATGTTGGTGGGGGAAGTGGGAAGGATGGACATGTTAACACGTAATTGCTGTATTTTGATAAGTGCTGTAATAGATGGATGTACAAAGTATTCTAGGAACACTGGGAAGTTTAACATAGGAGGTATCATTTGAACTGATTCCTAAAGACAGATGAAGCAAGGAAGGTTTTCCAGGCAGGTGAAATTGTTCTAGAGCCACAAACATTCTTGGAATTTAAAAGTAGTCTGGAATGAGTGGACGTGGGTTAGGAAGATGTGCTGTCAGGGAAGGAAGCTGGGAAGCTGAGCGAGAGTGTATTCCTGGGCATTTTACACTGGGCCATGGAATTGTTTGTCAATAGGAGTAGTGATAGCATTTACATGTTGTCAGTTAAATACTTTATGATTTAACAGTTTAGTGAAATCATAGCACTTTTCTTATTGAGACTATAAACTAGAGATGACAAAAATTAATTAGTCTATAACTTGGAAGTTGCTTAAAAATTCTAAATTTAGGGTGAAACTTTTCTCCCAATTTTTGAAACTACAAATCAGAATTGCTAGTCAAGAGTTTTAGATTTCCCTACTTAGATGATAAAATCTAAATTATTAAAACAGATTGTAATTTCTGAACCAGGATCTTAATATTCATGTTTTGATTTTGCTACAGAGAAAAAGTTTAAAGTGATTAAAATATGAAATGACTTGAAAGTTGTTTTGTGTTTAACTTAAGTTTGATAGTAAGGAAGAGATATACCCCCTTCTGGCCATTTCCATTTTAAAGTAGTAAGTCATGTCTATCTTTTAAGTCAATATTTTAACTTAATAAATAAGATAAATGACTTTATTTACTAACAACTTCCTGGAAACCTAGACATAGTAAAATTTTTATTTGAAAGAAATTTAATAATAAATTCTTCAGAGCCATATACTTTTCTTCACTCCTGGCAAATGAGACTATAAAGAGAACATTATAATCATTCATTTCTCTGCTGCTCATTGAAAATTCAGAAGCCAATGTGGGAGGTGAGGGTGAGGAGTGTGTACAGGTGTGTGTGTTGCTTATTCCCGTTCCCCACTTCTACTGGCCTGTTAGTGAAGAAGAGTAGTTTTTCATAGGAAAGTGTATACTTGCTAGTCTTTAATGATGAACTAGTTTAAAACATATACAAGTTTAATATTGCTTGTAGGAGAAAACAGTGGTCATATTTTAATTCATTTTGCACTGTTAAATCTACTCCAGTAGAGGGACCCTCCATGCTAATATGTTAAAATAAGAATAATTATAATCGGTACCAAGTTACTTTAAAAAGCTGTCTAGGTCAAATGGAATACAAGGGACCAGGCAGAAATATTTCTAAATAACCCTGAGCATAACTATGAGTCAGCTCATTGGAGTGATTTTGCTAATATTATAATTAGCCCAGTAGAAACTTTTAATGGGACCTCCCCAGTATGTCCCATTAGAATTTATCAATTTTTTATTTGTATCCTTGAAGCGTTTATATATTTATCTTCAATATGACAAATAATTGTTTTCTTGAATAGTTTGAGGCATTGATTATAAGGATAATTTTTTTCATGGGTTTCCCAAGTGTGCCAAAAGATTTTTCACTTTTCCAATGGTTGCCACTTGTGAATGTTTGAGAGAGTCCCCTTATCTGTTGAAAACAAAACAAAAAAATAAGCTCATATATTAGCATATGATTTAAATATAGAAGTAGTCTTTTGGCTTTATGTGGTATACATGTAACCAAAGAACCATACTCTGTCAAAGAACGTTTCCTTCTTAGCCACTCAGATTGGCTAAATGAATGCCAGTCTTCATTGGAGTGATAAGACCAAACCTACCCCTTCCCCTCTCCCATCACACACATCAGTCTTTCAGGGAGAAAATTTAATGCTGGGAAAATTTCAAAATACTTTTTATTTTCTGAAAATAAAAATGGATGATTGAACTGTGATTACATTTTTTTTAAAAAAGCAAGCTAAATTATGTGGCTATCTTGAGAAAATTTCTTTCAGTATATTATGGTTTCCAAGGAATATTATATTGTCAATCTACAGAGAAGAGGAATGAAATTTCTAATTAAGGTAAAGACCATAATTTGCTACTATGATATAACAAATTGAATTAGTTCATGTTTTATATATTAATTGATAAAAATTTAGGAATTCTGGCTCCATGCCAAGGTGTAAGTTTACATCTCAAAATAGTAAAACATTGGGGATGTATAATTCATTGGATTAAATATTCACCATTCTTCCTGTGTAGAGAATGCGAACCTTAAAAGCAAATTTGGAAGGCTTAGAGGAAATTATATGCCCAAGTTGCATTTGTTTGGGGGAGCAGTATAATTACGCATTCAAGAAATGGTAAAAATCCCAGTGAAACTAATTCTGTCATTGCCACAAGCTGCTCAGGGACTCACTATTCTAAATTAAGTAACAGACCATCTTTGGCACCCACATGTAAAACTTGTGCAACAAACTATTCCTTTGGTTAAACTTCAGTTTCCCAATGCCAGCCCTATTGACATTTTCTGCCAGATGATTCTTTTTTGTGGTGGTGCTGTCGTGTGCATTGTGGGATGTTTAGCAGCATTCCTGGCTGGCATCTACACACGAGATGTCATTAGCATCCCTCCTGGGCCCACAAGCTGTGACAACCAGAAAAGGCTCTAGACAATGCCAAATGCCCTCTGGGGAGCAAAATTACCCGCACTAGGTTAAATGTTAACAAGATGTGAAATATTTCTTGTGGGAAAAATGGCAATAATATGGAAAAATATTTGAATTTATGATGTATAGACCTCTACAAATGGGAACTTTTAAATCACTTGCAGGAAGACACTGATAGATACTGCAAGAATATGGAGATGAGTAAAATAGTTTCTGTCAGAAAGCAGTTTATACTGTAAAGAGATACAAATACACTGATAACTAGAATACAGCATGGAATATGATAAAAGTAATTTTGGGTACTGGTGCAAACAAATTCAAAATGCTTATGAAGAGAGAAAGTTGTGAAAAATAAGTAGAGTGACTGGTCAAGAACTATGGAGAGCTGGCGAGTGTACGTCCCATTTCAGAAAGGCAGCACCGAGTGTTCTTATATGGACTCTCCAGGAGATTTATATGCTCAGAAACACTGGTCTAGTGGACAATTTAAAATGATAAGCATTTAGGGACTTCCTTGGTGGTGCAGTGGATAAGACTCCGTGCTCCCAATGCAGGGGGCCCGGGTTCGATCCCTGGTCAGGGAACTAGATCCCACATGCATGCCGCAACTAAGAGTTTGTATGCCGCAACTGATGAGCCAGCGAGCCGTAACCAAAGAGCCCTGGAGACGCAACTTAGGAGCCCACCTGCCGCTACTAAGACCCGGTGCAACCAAATAAATAAATAAATAGATTTTTTTAAATGATAAACATTTAGTCTGGAGGATTTAGTCTATCTGGACTGTTTTGTTCATCTAGAAATTTAGAGACTATAGAATGTATCTGTTCAAGCAAACATCAAACAAGAAAAAGATAGAAAAACGAAGATTTTCACTGTGGTATTTTATTTCCATGTGTAAATTGAACAAATGCTGTGCCTGAGGGAAGTCCCTTCTACCCTTTAATGCAATTCCCAGACCTCTGCAAATCCTGAACTCACCATTCAGCAGGCTAGAGTGGTTTTAGAACCACTACAAAGGAAGGGAAAAATCTTTTTTTTTTTTTATTGCACTAAAACCCCATAAAGTTTCAGTGGTCTTAAATTGAAATCCATAGATTTGTACAAAAAGTGACTCCACATAATGTTTAGGAGAGAGGCAACGCAATTGCGTTAAAAGGAAATTAAGCAAGTTTAAATGTTGATTGCATTAGAAATTGCAGAAAAATTGCAAAACTGTTTTAGGATTTCTTTTCATACTTCTCCAGCATATCAAGAAAAAGACATGAGCCTAACTGTTGACAGAACTTTTGGTTTTTCATTATAATGAGTGGGAGCTGTAAAGTTCTAAAGACAAGTGAAAGGATGCACGATGCTAACCCTGATATAAATTAGTGCTCTGTGTTTGCATGGCTTTGTGGGATAACACATGATCAGGTGTATATGCACGTAACTTACACTAGTGCAGCATTTTCCTCCACAAGGACAGTGTGGGCCCTAAGGCAAGAATCTGACCTTGCACACAGACTTTTCTATTCAATCTTGCATATATTTTGCACCATTGAGAATAACCACATAAGCTTGACCCATGTGGTTGTCCTTATTCTACCTAAAAAACAAAAGAGGTTTTGCTTTGTGAGTTTACAACTAAAGATAGTGGTAATATAACAGTATTCTCAGATAAATGAAGATAATGGCCTTCCTAGTCTGACAGTTATCATAATATCTTCATTAATAAATCGTGGGGAAGAAACTTTTTGGATTCCTGTCTACACATGGCTAAATAAACTCTTTAACTTAGAAATTAGAGCCATCCTTGATCAGGACCGAACTCTCCAGTTCTATCCTTAATCGTCTCCCACTAAGACATAAAACCTGCAGCAGTTGAAATATTTGTGACTTTTCAGGGCCCAGTTGAGAAACTGCCACTTTCCTGAAGCTTTCCTTATCAATTCTCAAAAGATGTGAACTCCCAATTACAATTCTCCATGGCACTTGACTTATCTCCATCTTAGTTGTGGTTGGGAATGCTATGTTTATCAGCTTCTTTTCCTTTTCCTCTTGGGCATGTAGCTAAACCTCATTTTCCATCTCAATTTCAGTTAGGTGGGTCCGTATGATTGGGCTCTGACCAGTAGAATGTGGACCGAAGGATATATGCCAATTTGAAGCTTAGTCCCAAAAGACCTCTCACATAATTCTCCTTGCCTTTCTCATTTCTCATCTGCTAGTAGGATTCAGAGGATCTCAGTGAGTGTCCAAGATTCTAGAGTATGGAAAGTCACCAGGTGGAAGGACCTTGGGTACTAAATGTCTTAATGGAAACTGAGAAACACTGGAAAATTATGTGAATGCAAAATGAGATTTTATTGTATCAAGTCTCTGAGATTTCAAAGTTATTTGTTACAGAAGTTATCCTATCCTGACCAATTCATCATTTTGTTTATCAAATTTAGTCATTTATGGTATTTGTTATACGTCTTCAGTTTTCCACATTGCCTGGGATGATGTTTTTGCATAGTAAAGATTGAATATGTAATTCGTGATTTAATAGTTTCCTGTATTTTCAGAGCTTATGGGGAAATTTCAATAGTCATTATTAGAAGAGAGGTGGTAGGAGCTGGGAAGAGGTCATTCAAACTCTCTAGGGAAGAGGTACTGGAAGGTGAGTGCCCAGGTGTGACTGACAGCACCCCCAGGACTTAACTCATGACATCACCACTAGTATCTACAACTGAATTTTACAGTGGCCAGGAGCTTTCTTTTTTTTTTTTTAAGAAGATGTTGGGGGTAGGAGTTTATTAATTTATTTTTGCTGTGTTGTGTCTTCGTTTCTGTGCAAGGGCTTTCTCTAGTTGCGGCGAGTGGGGGCCACTCTTCATCGTGGTGCGCGGGCCTCTCACTATCGCAGCCTATCTTGTTGCGGAGCACAGGCTCCAGACGCCCAGGCTCAGTAGTTGTGGCTCACAGGCCTAGTTGCTCCACGGCATGTGGGATCCTCCCAGACCAGGGCTCGAACCCGTGTCCCCTGCATTAGCAGGCAGATTCTCAACCACTGTGCCACCAGGGAAGCCCCAGGAGCTTTCTTGAAAGAAAAAGGCTTTCCCCTGCAGGAAACCAAGTGAGCCCAGAATCTGAAGACTTCCTCTTCTTACCAGGTTGCAACAGAGAAGAAATCCGTGTCAAAAATGCATCCCTATAAGCATAACTTCGGAGCCTCAGGTGACCTGTGAGATTATCTAGTGATCACTGAAGCCCCTATTTTATGAGGAAAGTGACACTCAAAGAGACAAATACTTTCCCAAAGTTCCTGATAGGATACTGGAATCTTCTCTATTAGAGATAGCTTTATTTCTCTAGTTTAAAAAATAAAATAATTTTTAAAAATACCTTTTCAAATAACAATTATTAAATTCAACCTCTCCTTTCACCCCCACTTCATATCAAAGCTGAAAGGGAACATAAGTGTGATGGAAGAGTATATTTTGTGTTAGAGAGGTTTGGAGAGGAAGATTGTTGTGTTTTGTCCAACCTTGAACTATGGAATTCTCAAAGACCTGCCACTCTGTTGTCCCAGGTTGATGCCACTTAAATACAGGCCCTTGAATACTGAAGTGATTTAGGGAAAGAGGTACTTTATGAAATATATGCACAAAAACATTCAGTCTGAAACACTGCCAGAATCCACAGTTTCATATCATTCTACTGCGTGTTACCCTCCTACTCCTCTCACTGAAACAACTTGCTCTCTGTCTTCACTGTTCCCCGATCTGACACCTCCAGACTCTAACACATGCTCCTACTTCACCTTGCCTTACAACTAGCGCATAAATACCTCCCACTTGTAGTCTCCACCTTCTAGTCACTCCCATCCCTCTCTTGCTCTCGTTCTCCCAAACCAGCATCGGCCCGCCACCATCACCTCAAAGAATAAAGGAAAGAGAACTAATACTAAGTGCTCGTGTTTGCTTTGGGGGCTTCTCCAAGAGGCCCGATATGTGATAATTATCTGTTCATATGTCTGGCACCAAACCAGACTGAGCTCAGCTCAGCCACAGGATTGAAAACATAACAGACATGCATTCAGCATGCATTTTTCCAACACACGTGCACAGAACGCTTATCGTATACATTATTTCATCTAGTCACGCCAACAACACTTCAAAGGAAGCATTAGTATCCTCATTTCACAAATCGCTTGTTTAAAACCATGTGATAGAGGCAGTGCTATGATTCTAAGCCCAGATGGGGCTAACTCTAACGTCAGATGTTGTCTATGGACTGCCTTTGGACAGCCTTAGTCTATTCTTATCTTATTTCCCGCCTCTTCTTTCCAACTTCCCACTCTAATTATCCCTTTTCTCACTTCTGCAGATAGTCGTTTATTTACCATCTTCCCACTGGGTTTTTCAACCTGCCAGTATCATTTCTAGAACACTAATTTGCCATCTTCTGATTCCTGTTACTTGAAGTGTAGCTATAAAATTAACTATGCTGTTGGCTTTCACTTCTCCCAGATCAAAGACAATATGATTTTAGCATCTGATTTATGTTTTCAATTTAATAATGCATAAAAATAACCCCTCAGGTTCCTCAGACTCTCAGTCTTCAGACTTTTTGCCTTAATAGAAATGCGTGTTCATTCCTTCTCACCTAGTAAAGAACTTCGTCTCACCTCAGATCACACCAACACAAGGACAATTCCAGTTTAGAGATCTCCAATTCCTATTATCTCTCAAATTACATTGTAACTATATCTTCCAACACTACTGTTTAGCCATTTCCTCTTAAAACTCTCTTGGCTTCTAAAAGTCAAATGCCACTTCATTTTCCCCTGCTATCAATACCTCACTTGTCATGGGATTGAGGACTCTGAATCTATAAATAAAAAATATTAAAAAAAAACTGGAGGGGATATATGCAAGGGTTCGGGATAAATCTAGCTTTAGTGTGAATACGTATTCTCTAAAGCTTTAATTAATTTGTTAAGGTGTTAAAAGTAGTTTCTTACAAGCGAGAAGCGTAGATGACCTTTTGTCTCTGAATCTATAATAGCGAGGCACCCGTAGGGGGCGCTCCGTCTCACAAAATACAAGTGACTGACAGCGTGCCTAACGGATGGGATCACTTTAGAGGTGTGGCCTCACAGGAGAACCTCAGCCCGCAAGAACGAGTTTGGGTTAGAAACAGGTCACAAAACCTATTTAGAAGAGCCTTGGAAGAATATCTGCTATGAGCCTAAGCCAGTCCTGGGTGTTCAGAGATCTCAAAGCAAAGGCTGGGAGAGGTGAGCAACATGCACTGGACAGTTTGCCTTTCTCCATGGCATTCCCTGAGCTGACTCAGCAAAAGTGGATGGAGTTTGCAGACTTGCCCTGTTAGGGGTTCCTTGTGGCAGTCTGTATAGCGTTAGATTGAGTTGACTCCCGGACAAAGCGTGCTGCGTACCCCTTTCTGATGACCAAAAGTTACCAACGTCTGCTATAGTTCACTCATTATGGGAGTGAAGTGTCAGGCAATTAGCCTTTGAAAGACTCAGCCCTAGCCCAGGAAAGGAGCAATAATGTGATATGAGTTAGGTACTGAGCAGAAAAAGATCATTTCCAGTGGAATCAGTGCATACGACAGACTTTCATGTTCTGAGGTCCAGACAGTACGCGTGACCCTCTTATCCCCATAAGAGTGACCGTAATTCCTTCGAGTGAAGATCCTCCCAATTCCCTCACCGAGCCTGCTTTAGTCTCCCCCTCAACTTTTGTCATCAGCTGACGAAGGGCTATTTGTTTTTCCAATGCTGTATTAGAAAAAAAAAAAATACAGAAGGGGTCAAATATCAAATATGTATTTAAAATTCTGCAGCTCTGGGTGGACAGTCGCATTTCAGGGGAAATGAGAAATGTTGTTTCCAGTCTGGAGAAGCCCACCCTTTCTGATCCTGGGCTAACGGCGCGCTCCGGCCGCCCCCGAGGACCTAAGAGCCCGGGCCTCAGCCCCGCCCCCTCGCCGGACCGTGGCTGCGGCGCCCGCGGGCCCCGCGCCCGGCTCCCTGCGCCCTGCTCCCCGCTCCCCTCAGCGAGTGCGGCCGGCGCGCGCGTGTGGCTCTGTGTGCCTGCGTGAGTGTGTCCGTGGGTGGGAGATGAATTGGAGTCACACGACTGGGTGTTTCCTTCCGAGTGGTTTTGATCAGCAATCCATTAGGGCATCATGGAAACTTTTTTTTTTTTTTCTGGCTAAAAGGATGAAAACTGAGTAAGTACGTAGAACTTTGAACTTGAAACGGAATGAAACAAATATAAGCCAAACCCTGCGGATGGTAACCATGTCCCTTCAGACCCTTTTTCTGTTAAAAGCCGGGAAGGCTTACAGGAAAGTGGCAGTTTAAAATGGAATGAAGCAAGCAGTTAAGAAACATGAAAGGCTGAAAGCAGGACAGCTTTCAAACCGGAGGAAAAATGAGGAACTGTTAAGGCAAGCTGGCCCGCCTCCAGCTGTGCAACAGGCACTTTGGTTTAAACCTAGTGCGTTCTCCAGTGCTGTTTTTAGACTCCAGATTTACTTTGGTGTTGTTTCTCTTTTCCTGTGAAGCTTTTACTGTGAGCTTAAGGATGTTGTGAAAAATAAGGCATTACCGGAAGCAACAGTTTGACAGCCTGGGGTACGCTCAGGTTATTAGTTACAGCTATTATTATTTTGATGTCCTTTTTTTAACCGAGGCCAACCACTTTTTACTGTCATCCATGGAAGGGCTCTTATTAACAGCCTCAGACTTTTGGGACCGATGATTCTTTGGCAGGATACTTCGGAAAGTTCTTAAGTGGGGATGGAGCTATCTTGATTTGATTTAAGTTGTGGAAAAAGAAGAAAGATTTGTGTTTTTCATGCTGACAAAAAATAGCTGCTATGACTTTTCCGGCAACGTGGACAGGGGCCAAGTGAAGCTGAACTGGTCATGGTCTGTCGTCCAGTGTTCCTTTGTCGTCGGCGATTTTGCCCCCGGCCCTTCTTGGTGGGCTTGGTGGTGGCAATCTGTCTCTTCTACCAGACCCTGACATTCCGGGGGGCAAGGAAGCTCACAGGTGCTGTCCCTGAGGCTGCCCCAAACACACCCACCGAAACCCAGGCAAGCAGATGCAAGGAAGGATTCTCCCTGGACAAGCAGTGCTTACTTCTCTCGGATAAGGCACAGGAAGTCAGAAAGGTAAGGCGGTCATAAGCTTAACCTTGACATTTTCTGCAAAGATAGCAGTCTGCTTCTCTCTGTCCCTTCTGTAAGACTAAAATTAACTTTCATGAGGTCTGAAAAGGATCCAGAGTATACACAGTCCAGACAGTGACCTTATGACAGTGAAACACATGTTAGCTTAAACTTCTTACGTTTACTTCCAGAGAGTCCTGGTCATTATTTTCTCTCTCAGAATTTCACTTCATTTCAGCTAAATGAAATAGACAATTTGGAGGAGATGGGAATGATGTGAATTCTTTCTAAAATACTGGGATTCTGAGAGATCTGAAGATTTACAGTTCAGGAACAAAAACCAAATATTCATAAAATTTGGTAAACGTTGAGTGTCTCTTTCCTCAAGGCAGTCAGTATGAGTGGTCAGACCATTCCAGACTTGAAGTTACTGCAAAATTACATTTTATAATTGGTTAAGTCTATTTGTCACATTTCTAAAGCAATATATTTATTTTTTGAAGCGTTTAAAAAATAGTATAATAGGCTTCTTCAAAAGAATTGACACTGCATTTTATTGCTTATAGAATTAGGAAAATACAGATTATTCTATACTTATACTATTCTAATAAACTTTACCAATCTTACCTGTCAAGTGTTGGAAAAACACAAAACATAAGTAAATACATAGAATTTCTATTTTAATATACCACTCTGTTCATGCCTGTTAGTGAAATGAAGACCTTTAGAATAATCCAGTCTAGAAAAGAAGCAGAAAAACACACACAGATATTCATGATAGCAAAACCACTGATTTCTATGCTACAGCAATAGTGTAGCAAGATAATTTAGGAATCTGTAAGTACTATCTTATATCTACAGTAGATTTAGGTAGGTCCTATGATCATGGTTAGTGTTTGGAGCAGAATTTCTTGTTGACTACCAACATTTACTGCTACCATTATTGCTAACACCACACCATCTTGTTTTAAAAATTCTTTTATGTATTTCATTTCAGACTCATAACCCTTTGAGCTAGGTAAGATAGGTATGATGACACTCAAAGTTGTTTAGGCAGGCCACATTATGACATGATACATCCATCTGGTTCCTACTGCAGGGAAGATGCTCTAAAAAGTAAATTCAAAGCTCTGATAACAATTTTTGAAACCACAACTGTAAGAACTTACTGAAATACGAGATAATATCAGGTTTGAACAAAGAAAATGTGAAGACTTTTGAGTGATTGAGTGACTTATTTTAGCAACAATGTCAAGAAATATCTTGACCAAGAAATAGGACAAAAAAGCAGATAATATCACTAGAAACATATCGAGATGAAACTTCAATGGCAAGTGTGAATCAAATATTAAATTAATTGAAGAATTTATATTTTTTGTTAATTTATACCAGCATTAACTTAACTCTTATCTACATTTTTAATACATTAAATTTATGATGGGTGTAAACTATGACTTTGAAAGTCACTTCTTGTTTGTTTCCAATAAGTATAATTTCTTTAAAAATATTTGAGACAGTTTTGCTCTTTAAGTACCTAAAATTTTTGCTAAGAACTTTGGACAAAAAGGTTTTTATTCATTAACTTACGGCCTTTCTTACTCACTACTTGACTTTACGGTGACTCCTGTTTTTGACTGTGACTTAGGCATATGTTAACTGTTACTTGTAGGCTGTCACAGAAAATTCCATTTCAGCTTTGGACCTCCTGCCACTTATAAACCATCTGAAACTTATTGGCTGCTCATGTAAAACATTCACTCTAGAATGTTCTTCACAAAAAATGCCTAACACATGATGATTTTTTTCCACAGTCTTAAATATTTTAACTGTAAGCAAGATTCTGAAGTCACAATTATAGTTCAGAAGCTCAGTGGATATGGAAACTGAATTTCCAAACATTTGCCATGTACCTCTATTTTCAACTTAACTTGGGCCAGCCTTTGGTTTAAGAGCCAGTTTTTATTAGACAGAAAGTATCATGTGGAAGTTAGTTAAAATCCAATATAAATTAGTTCTCCTTGTAATATATGTTCCAGAAAAGAATCAAATAATAATCGCTTTTTGAAGATTAAATATTCTTTCAGACAGCTAAAGTGAAGAAAGAAATGTGTTTGGAGTACATACATAGATCCTTCTCAAAAACAGCTACTTAAGAAGTTCATTAAAAAGATAACTGATAAGATGCTACCTAGATTTTCCTCAAGACCTAAAATATAGCTTTTTAGGCATTTTATAGAAGATGCATTGTTTCTATCTATAAATTTTGGGTTTTGTTATTACTTTTATTGGCAAACCAAAATATTCATTTTACTATCGCTTTCCCTTACTTGTATCCATCCATCTTTAGGTGATTTTTAAAGTTACCTAAAACAGCTGGTTTTGACCTAAGGTTCATGGATTCCAGAAAGTATTTGGATGTATAAGATGTCTACCAAACCCAAGCATTTTATGCAAAAAAATGTGTGTACATGTATGTGCTGTTCTCTGGGAAAAACTATGATCCTCTTCAGATATTCAGACCTAAAGAAACACTAGGAAATAAGAAAATACTTAAAAAGCAGTACATTTCAACTTGATTGCCTCTTCAGGAAGTGTAAGTTGGGTCTGAGTTTATAAATCTAAAAAAGGAAAAAAAATCTTAACGAATCCACTAGAAGACATTTGAAAAACTATTTCAATGAATGCTGTAGTGTCTGCAGGGATAAACATTCTGAAACCGAAGTATACTCATAGAGTATTTCTCAAATCATAGTTTTCATACTTTCATGAATAAGCAATAAGTATTTCCCAGTTGTTTTGGTTGTAGTTGTTTCTAAGAGAGGACCTTTTATGCTTTACCAGCCAAGTAACAGAGCGTTCTGTAGTAGCAAATATTTAAAGGTAAGTGACTGTGCTCTTTACACCTTTGTAATTGGGATCTGGTTCAATGTCTCAAACTGTTTTCAGCACAGATTGAGATCATGGTATGGTATATGCCAACTTTCCATAGTGAGGAAGTGCTCTCCCTCCTCTGGCCAAATTTTAATTCCTTTTTCCATTTGAGCTTTACAAAGAGCCTTGCTAAGCAGATGTACTTTTGTCATTTCTTCTGGGTTTTCTCCCAATATTAGTTGCTTATGCTGTGTCTTAAAATTATTTCAACTTAATATATAAACTGAAGACAATTTCAGTTATCTTCACTGAAGTGGGTCACACAATAGATTTATTTATTTTCCTAGAATCTAACATTTCAATATTCCATAACACAGGAAGCACATTAAATTACAAACAGACACAATGGAAGAAAATTTCCTCGGTAAATGCTCCTTTAATGGAAACTTAGCTCTTTGGGGAATATATTTGTACTCACCATAGCCATGTGTTTCTGATTATCTCTTGTTGATGTTCCACAAGGAGACTATTTCTTTGTTGTTTGACTTTTTGTTCTCCATTTCTTCTTGACTATTTTCAGTGACAGTTCCCCACAACTACTCTCCCAGTGTCCAACAATAAGCCAATGCAGATAAGTGAATGTTTTCACTACAAATACTTTTTATTTAATCTGTTTCCATTTCTAATAATGCATGATATATTTAACATTTGAAAATTCTAAAAATTACTTGTTTAGCCTAGATTTTCCCGAAACAGAACCTATGGCAAACACTTAAATGATAACATTTTATTGGTTGGTACAATCCCAGCAATATGAGAGGGGGGAAATAAAGAAAGAAGGAGAACAAACACAAATGGGTGAATTATCGGGAGACATTTCCAGAGAGGCCGTATTAAACTACTACATCTCAGAACAGGCATCTGGGGAAAAGGGCAAGAAGGACAAGCAATTTATCTCTCTCCTGGCTTTCTCTTTCTTCCGTCTTTCATTGGTTAGAATTGGTCCCATGCTACCTCTAAGTAGTGTTGCGTGGACTCTCTGGGTGGCCATGGGGGAGCCAGGGCCTCGGTGGGTGCAGTGCTGCCAGGTAAAAGCGGGGTGGACCCTCCTTTCAATCTGTAATGTGCATAGGAGCCTCCAGGTCTCTGGTGGGCATGGTGGTGAAAAGTGTCCATAGCTTTATGATCACAACAATGGCATGAGTAATGCCCTTTGTAGGGTAGGGCAGGGTGATCTAGTGTCTGATCCAGTAGTTGTGCTAATTTTGCTTTCTAAAATCCACAGAGAATTTCTAAATATGTTCCTACTCTTGGGAAATAGCATCACTTTCTTTAAATGAAATATTGGTAACTATCTCACTGAGAACTCTCCTCTCCAACTGAAATAGAAAACCCCTTCCTTCATCTTTACCCTTTCTCCTTCTCATCCCTTTCATTCATTCATTTTTTTCATTTATTTAGTAAATATTTGTTGAACAATTTATACTTGCCAGACACTGTGTCAGGTACCGGTGATACAGGAATATACAGCACTCTGAGACAGACAAGTAAATAAAGGGAATGTTAGGGAATCCATAACTTTAAGGCAACATTTTGAAAGATGAGAAGGAACTAGAAAGGGTAGAGAAAGAAAAGAGTATTACAAGCAGAAAACACCACATTTGCAAAGAAGAAATTAAAGAGTGTGTGTGTGTGTGATGTGTTGAGGGAAGCAGAGCGAGAAGGCAAATAGATGAAGTAGAGAGTTCAGCAGGATCTAGATGTCAGAAATGTGGGCATGATAAGGAGTCTAGATTCTGTCCTGAAGGCAACAGGGAACCCCCAAAGAATGGGAAGCAAAACGTGGCATGAATAGAGAGAACACTCCAGAATGCGCATTGCAGAATGGACTGGAAAGGATTGAATTGAAGGCAGGCAGACCAGTTGAGATGCTGTTTTAGAGATGGGAGTTGTGCGGCTGCAAGCCAAGGAATCCCAAAGCTTGCCAGCAAACCACCAGATGCTCAGAAGAGACCAGGAAGGATTCCTCTACAGGTTTCAGGGGTAGCATGGCACTGCTGACACCTTGATTTCTGGCTTCTAGCCGCCAGAGTTGCGAGACAATACATTTCTGTTGCTTTAAGCCACTCAGTGTGTGGTACTCTGTAATGGCAGCCCTGGGAAACTAATAAAATTGGGGAGGCAGAATGGTTCAGCACATGAGCACTCAAGTCAAATCAGTAGCACTTGTTACCTTGCTACCTTGGGAACATTTCCTGACCTCTTCAGGATTTTGTTTCCTCACCTGAAAATGCATATATTATCACCTTACAAGGCTACCATGAAGCTTAAATGAGAGAAGTCATGTGAAGCACTTGAAGTGTCTGGCGGGTAGGAAGTGCTCAGTTAATATTAACTATCAGGATAATTATTATTTAATCTCTTTGAGGATTTACCCGTCTCTGTAGTTTCTATAGACCCTAACATTTGGCCTTCCCAAAGTAGGTGAGCAATGAGTTATTGCTGCAATGAACATAAGTACTTGGGTAAGGAGAGTCTGAGATGAAAGATACATTGAGTTTCTCTCCCTGTTCTCCAGCCTCTAAACTATTGCCTTTTCACAGTAAAATGAGCCTTTAGAACCAAGATAAAACCTAGGGAGGATGATATGTCACTCAGAGTGAGGCCTGCTTACCTCTAAGCAAGGTCTTCAGTTTGGGCTGAATTTTTCTTTTTTTTTAAGTTTACGATGCTAACACTATCTGCACGTTATAGCTGAGGATGTGGAGAGATGAGTTGGGTGTAGAGTAGGGGAAAGAGGTTAAGATTTTTGACACTGAATATTTGTTTACTATCTGTCTCCCTACATAGAATATAAGCTTCTTAACAGCAAGGACTTTATTTGACTGGTTTATTGCTACATCCCCAGTGCCAAAACAGTATCTGACATTTAATGAGCACGGAATAAATATCTAGTCAATGAATGAATAAATAAATGAATCATGAGTTTAAGGGCCAGAGACAGTCCTCTTTAAAGCAGAGGCCAGGAGATGAGCGGAACTCCTCCCCTCTCTCTTTTTCCCTTCACTGAACTCTCAGGTCCTCCACTCCGTCTTTTCCCTGTACCAATATTCCTCAAAGTCCTCCCTGTACCATTTCTTGCACTTTTGCCTAGTGTAACGATCTTGCATTTTGCTACATTGAATTTGCTTCATCAGTTATTATACAGCTCTCTTCTTCTCTTGAGCTCATTTGTCTCTTTGGGATTCTTCTCCTCTAAATAAACATCCTCAAGTATCTACCATAAATTACAAAACAAAAAAATCTCTCCTAACCTATATGCCTCGCTAAATACTTCCATCCCTCTTGGCTTCTCTGTCACGATGATTTAACCCCTCTTTGTCCCAAGCAATTTCCATTTTTTTAACACATTCTGACAAAAATTGAGGTTTTCCTTTTACATGTTTTTATATTTTAACCAGATTTGGATGTAAATATTCTAAAATAGAGCTGATGGCATCTAAAGACACAGGTCTATGTATAGGAGTCTCTCAAGAGATGTTGTCAGCATACTAACAGGTATATGATTTTCCTAGAATTGTTTGGGCTAATGATGAGCATTTAATGCTTGTGGATTTCTCTGAGATAGTTTTTTTGTTAGTTTTTATTAATCTACTTGAATATATTTTATTTTTTGATGTTTTTCTTATTAGTTATCTATTTTATACATATTAGTATATATATGTCAATACCAATCTCCCAATTCATCCCACCACCAGCCCCGCATCCCGCTTTCCCCACGTGGTGTCCATACGTTTGTTCTCTACATGTGTGTCGCTATTTCTGCCTTGAAAACCGGTTCATCTGTACCATTTTTCTAGATTCCACATATATGTATTAATATAGGATATTTGTTTTTCTCTTTTTGACTTACTTCACTCTGTATGACAGTCTCTATGTCCATCCACGTCTCTACAAATGACCCAATTTCGTTCCTTTTTATGGCTGAGTAATATTCCATTATATATATGTACCACTTCTTCTTTATCCATTCATCTGTTGATGGACACTTAAGTTGCTTCCATGTCGTGGCTATTGTAAATAGTGCTGCAATGAACATTGGGGTGAATGTGTCTTTTTGAATTATGGTTTTCTCTGGGTATATGCCCAGTAGTGGGATAGCTAGGTCATATGGTAATTCTATTTTTAATTTTTTAATGAACCTGTGTACTGTTCTCCATAGTGGCTGTATCAATTTACACTCCCACTAACAGTGCAAGAGGATTCCCTTTTCTCCACACCCTCTCCAGCATTTGTTGTTTGTAGATTTTCTGATGATGCCCATTCTAACTGGTGTGAGGTGATACCTCATTGTAGTTTTGATTTGCGTTTCTCTAATAATTAGTGATGTTGAGCAGCTTTTCATGTGCCTCTTGGCCATCTGTATGTCTTCTTTGGAGAAATATCTATTCAGGTTTTCTGCTCATTTTTTGATTGGGTTGGCTGTTTTTTTAATATTGAGCTGCATGAGCTGTTTATATATTTTGGAGATTAATCCTTTGTCCATTGATTTGTTTACAAATGTTTTCTCCCATTCTGAGGGTTCTCTTTTCGTATTGTTTATGGTTTCCTTTGCTGTGCAAAAGCTTTTAAGTTTCATTAGGTCCCATTTGTTTATTTTTGTTTTTATTTCCATTACTCTAGGAGGTGGGTCAAAAAGATCTTGCTTTGATTTATGTCAAAGAGTGTTCTTCCTGTGTTTTCCTCTAAGAGTTTTATAGTGTCTGGTCTTACATTTAGGTCTTTAATCCATTTTGAGTTTATTTTTGTGTATGGTGTTAGGGAGTGTTCTAATTTCATTCTTTTAAATGAAGCTGTCCAGTTTTCCCAGCACCCCTTATTGAAGAGACTGTCTTTTTTCCATTGTATATCCTTGCCTCCTTTGTCATAGATTAGTTGACCATAGGTGCGTGGGTTTATTTCTGGGCTTTCTATCCTGTTCCATTGATCTATATTTCTGTTTTTGTGCCAGTACCATATTGTCTTGATTACTGTAGCTTTGTAGTATTGTCTGAAGTCAGGGAGCCCAATTCCTCCAGCTCTGTTTTCTTCCCTCAAGATTGCTTTGGCTATTTGGGGTCTTTTGTGTCTCCATACAAATTTTAAGATTTTTTGTTCTAGTTCTGTAAAAAATGCCATTGGTAATTTGATGGGGATTGCATTGAATCTGTAGGCTGCTTTGGGTAGTATAGTCATTTTCAAAATGTTGATTTTTCCAGTCGAAGAACATGGTATATCTCTCCATCTGTTTGTGTCATCTTTGATTTCTTTCATCAATGTCTTACAGTTTTCTGAGTACAGGTCTTTTACCTCCTTAGGTAGATTTATTCCTAGGTATTTTATTCTTTTTGTTGCAATGGTGAATGGGATTGTTTTCTTAATTTCTCTTTCTGATCTTTCATTGTTGGTGTCTGGGAATGCAAGAGATTTCTGTGCATTAATTTTGTATCCTGAAACTTTACCAAATTCAATGATTAACTCTAGTAGTCTTCTGTTGGCATCTTGAGGATTCTCTATATATAGTATCATGTCATCTGCAAACAGTGACAGTTTTACGTCTTCTTTTCCAATTTGTATTCCTTTTATTTCTTTTTCTTCTCTGATTGCCATGGCTAGGACTTGCAATACTATATTGAGTAATAGTGACAAGAGTGGACATCCTTGTCTTGTTGCTGATCTTAGAGGAAATGCTTTCAATTTTTCACCATTGAGAATGATGTTTGCTGTGGGTTTTTCTTATATGGCCTTTATTATGTTGAGGTAGTTTCCCTCTATGCCCACTTTCTGGAGAGTTTTTATCATAAATGGATGTTGAATTTTGTCAAAAGCTTTTTCTGCATCTATTGAGATGATCATATGGTTTTTCTCCTTCAGTTTGTTAATATGGTGTATCACATTGATTGATTTGCGTATATTGAAGAATCCTTGCATCCCTGGGATAAATCCCATTTGATCATGGTGTATGATCCTTTTAATGTGTTGTTGGATTCTGTTTGCTAATATTCTGTTGAGGATTTTTGCATGTATATTCATCAGTGATATTGGTCTGTAATTTTCTTTTTTTGTAGTATCTTTGTCTGGTTTTGGTATCAGGCTTATGATGGCCTCATAGAATGAGTTTGGGAGTGTTCTTTCCTCTGCAATTTTTTGGAAGAGTTTGAGAAGGTTGGGTGTTAGCTCTTCTCTAAATGTTTGATAGAATTCACCTGTGAAGCCATCTGGACCTGGGCCTTTGTTTGTTGGAAGATTTTTAATCCCAGTTTCAATTTCATTACTTATGATTGCTCTGTTCATATTTTCTATTTCTTCCTGGTTCAGGTTTGGAAGGTTATACTTGTCTAAGAATTTGTCCATTTCTTCCCTGTTGTCCCTTTTATTGGCATAGAGTTGCTTGTAGTAGTCTCTTAGGATGCTTTGTATTTCTGCGGTGTCCATTGTAACTTCTCCTTTTTCATTTCTAATGTCATTGATTTTAGTACTCTCCCTCTTTTTCTTGGTGAGTCTGGCTAAAGGTTTATCAATTTTGTTTATCTTCTCAAAGAACCAGCTTTTAGTTTTAGTGATTTTTGCTATTGTTTTCTTTGTTTCTATTTCATTTATTTATGCTCTGATCTTTATGATTTTTTTCCTTCTACTAACTTTGGGTTTTGTTTGTTCTTCTTTCTCTAGTTCCTTTAGGTGTAAGGTTAGATTGTTTATTTGAGATTTTTCTTGTTTCTTGAGGTAGACTTGTATAGCTATAAACTTCCCTCTTAGAACTGCTTTTGCTGCATCCCATAGGTTTTGGATCATCGTGTTTTCATTGTCATTTGTCTCAAAGTATTTTTTGATTTCCTCTTTGATTTCTTCAGTGATCTCTTGGTTATTTAGTAATGTATTGTTTAGCCTCCATGTGTTTTTTTTTTTTTTTTACATTTTTTTCCCTGTGATTCATTTCTAATCTCATAGTGTTGTGGTCAGAAAAGATGCTTGATATGATTTCAATTTTCTTACATTTACTGAGGCTTTATTTGTGACCCAAGACGTGATCTATCCTGGAGAATGTTCTGTGTGCACTTGAGAAGCACGTGTAATCTGCTGGTTTTGGATGGAATGTCCTATACATATAAATTAAATCTATCTGGTCTATTGTGTCATTTAAAGCTTCTGTTTCCTTATTTATTTTCATTTTGGATGATCTGTCCATTGGTGTAAGTGAGGTGTTAAAGTCCCCCCACTATTATTGTGTTACGGTCGATTTCCTCTTTTATAGCTGTTAGCAGTTGCCTTATGTATTGAGGTGCTCCTATGTTGGGTGCATATATATTTATAATTGTTATATCTTCTTCTTGGATTGATCCCTTGATCATTATGTAGTGTCCTTCCTTGTCTCTTATAACATTCTTTATTTTAAAGTCTATTTTATCTGATATGAATATTGCTACTTCAGCTTTCTTTTTATTTCCATTTGCATGAAATATCTTTTTTCATCCCCTCACTTTCAGTCTGTATGTGTCCCTAGGTCTGAAGTGAGTCTCTTGTAGACAGCATATGTATGGGTCTTGTTTATGTATCCATTCAGCAAGCCTGTGTCTTTTGTTTGGAGCATTTAATCCATTAATGTTTAAGGTAATTATCGATATGTATGTTCCTATGACCATTTTCTTAATTGTTTTGGGTTTGTTTTTGTAAGTCCTTTTCTTCTCTTGTCTCCCACTTAAAGAAGTTCCTTTAGCATTTGTTGTAGAGCTGGTTCAGTGGTGCTGAATTCTCTTAGCTTTTGCTTGTCTGTAAAGTTTTTGGTTTCTGCATCGAATCTGAATGAGATCCTTGCCAGGTAGAGTAATCTTCGTTGTAGGTTCTTCCCTTTCATCACTTTAAGTATATCATACCACTCCCTTCTGGCTTATAGAATTTCTGCTGAGAAATCAGCTTTTAACCTTATGGGGGAGTTCCCGTGTGTGTTATTTGTCATTTTTCCCTTATTGCTTTCAATAATTTTTCTTTGTCTTTGATTTTTGCCTATTTGATTATTATGTGTCTCAGCATGTTTTTCCTTGGGTTTTTCCTGCCTGGGACTCTCTGCACTTCCTGGACTTGGGTGGCTATTTCCTTTACCATGTTAGGGAAGTTTTTGACTATAATCTCTTCAAATATGTTCTCGATTCCTTTCTTTCTCTCTTCTCCTTCTGGGACCCCTATAATGTGAATGTTGGTGTGTTTAATGGTGTCCCAGAGGTCTCTTAGGCTGTCTTCATTTCTTCACATTCTTTTTTCTTATTCTGTTCCGTGGCAGTGAATTCTACCATTCTGTCTTCCAGGTCACTTATCCGTTCTTCTGCTTCAGTTATTCTGCTGTTGATTTGTTCTAGTGTATTTTTCATTTCAGTTATTGTATTGTTCATCTCTGTTTATTTGTTCGTTAATTCTTCTAGGTCTTTGTTAAACCTTTCTTGCATCTTCTCAATCTTTGCCTCTATGCTTTTTCCAAGGTCCTGGATCATCCTCACTTATCATTATTCTGAATTCTTTTTCTGGAAGATTGCCTATCTCCACTTCATTTAATTGTTTTTCTGGGGTATCTTGTTCCTTCATCTGGTATGTAGTCCTCTGCCTTCTCATTTTGTGTATCTTTCTGTGAATGTGGTTTTTGTTCCACAGGCTGCAGGCTTGTAGTTCTTCTTGGTTCTGCTGTCTGCCCTCTGGTGGATAAGGCTATGTAAGAAGCTTGTGCAAGTTTCCTGATGGGAGGGACTGCTGGTGGATAGAGCTGGGTGTTGCTTTGGTTGGCAGAGCTCAGTAACACTTTAATCCGCTTGTCTGCTGATGGGTGGGGCTGAGTTCCCTCCCTGTTGGTTGTTTGGCCTGAGGTGACCCAGCACCGGAGGCTATTGGGTCTTTGGTGTGGCTAATAGTAGACTCCAGGAGCGCTTATGCCAAGGAGTACTTCCTGGAACTTCTGCTACCAGTGTCCTTGTCCCCACAGTGAGCCACAGCCACCCTCTGCCACTGCAGGAGACCCTCGAACACTAGCAAGTAGGTCTGGTTCAGTCTCCTGTGAGGTCACTGCTCCTTTCCCCTTGGTCCTGATTCACACACTATTTTGTGCAGTCTCTGTTTCCCTCAGTCCTAAGTCCTGCAATCAAATCCTGCTAGCCTTCAAAGTCCGATTCTCTGGGAATTCCTGCTCCCATTGCCAGACCCACAGATTGGGAAGCCTGACGTGGGGCTCAGAACCCTCACTCCAGTAGGTGGACTTCTGTGGTATAATTGTTCTCCAGTTTGTGAGTCACCCACCCAGTGGTTATGGGATTTGATTTTATTGTGATTGTGTCCCTCCTACTGTCTCACTGTGGCTTCTCCTCTGTCTTTGGAGGTGGGGTATCTTTTTTGGTGAGTTCCAGTGTCTTCCTGTCGACAATTGTTTAGCAGTTAATTGTGATTCCGGTGCTCTTACAATAGTGCGTGAGCATACATCCTTCTACTCCACCATCTTGAACCAGTCTCCCTCTGAGATAGTTGATTAGAGCTATGTTAAATTTTTACAGTGAAATATGCACATGGATGAAAAATTGTTCATACTGAGAGAATTTTATACAAATTCAAATTTGCTTACATTAGACAAACTTTAATGAAGTCTTGATGAAGCTCATATTTAAGCAAGTTATGTTACATTTCCTTTGAATCAAGGAATTAATCAGTTTATAGGTGTCATTCTCTCTTGGTTTTTTTTTTTTTTTTTTTTGCACAATAGTGGCAATAGCCTCTGCCTTTCTCTCTGTAAGCAATTCTGTTTCTTGTTCTAATAGAATTGGAAACTCTCATTAGATAAACCCTCTGAAATGGAAACCACTGGATACACTGACATTATAAAAAGTGCTTCCTATTATCAACTTGGAGTCTGTGGCCTTTGGGGTGAAAAGAATGTTTTGGTTTTACTTTTCTGTTTGGTTTCCACTGGATATTTTTTCTAGGGAGCCATTCTCACTAAAAGGATGAGCTCATGTTCTAAAATAGGATTTATGTTCTCTAACAGAAACTATACCAAAGTTGGAAATCTGCAAGGTAAAAGTCCTTTGTCAACCTTTGTACTTTATGAAGACTTGTTCAAAATGCAAACCAAAATATCTTGGTTATCAGGCACAGGGTTAAAAAAGGAATATAATGATAGAAGATGCATTGGTTGAGTCTTGGTTATATATAAGGATCTTAATGAAAAAAATTTATTCAACTTTCAATTAAATTCACTAATAGAGGCTATGGGTACTTAATAGATGAACCAAAGTAATAATTAAGAAGAGCACATGAATTTGAAAGTGCAGAATGGGTCCTAGCAACGTGTTCTGAAATAGAACTGCATTTGGTTTCACTGATCCTTACTTGGGGACTCTGAATAGAACCCCCCACCAGTTTGCTTGTACTGCAACCCAATCAGAATAACTCTTTAAGGGGGAGGCTCTGAGGCTCTGCATGTTGGTGGGGAGAACAGACCTGACTATCCCCAGCAAGGCTTCTAACCCCAAACCTGTTCAGTATACAGAATAAGCAGTCTAATAGAGCATCAGAATGTTGTGGAACAAACATGGGCTTTCTTACACATTGGTTCAAATTCCAGATGTGTCATTTACTAGCTATAGCACATAGACAAATTTTACCTAGATTTCTAGACCCTCAATTTTCTCGTTGGAAAAATGAAGCTAACTAAGCCTTACTTGTGAAAACTGAATATGTGTTTTAAAACAGTAAGCATGGTGGCTGACCAGAGTTGGTGTTCAATAAATTTTGGTGTCCTTCTTGGCCCTGAGAAGCTGGGTTTAAGCTCTGACCACAAAAACAAGTACTTTAAATGGCTTATATTTGTTTCAATAATGCACATATAGTACATATTTTTGATCCTCAACCTATGTGCTTTCTTCATTATATTTTGCTTAGGCAGATGTTTAAAGCGGTGTGTCCTATACTAACAGTCTGTCACTTTTCTTTTCGACACTCTCAGTGCAGTCACATGCAGGCACATTCCACTGGTTTTCCAGGGCTGTGCACAATACTTCCTTCTTCTCCCACTCAGGAAAGTGTTTGCCCACAAGTAGTGGGCATGCAGCACGTGTTCCCTGATTTATAAAGTGTAAATTATTACAAATTTTGATATTTTAATTCTTTTTATAGCCAATATCTTATAACATACCTCACAGCTGATCTTGACCAAAAGAACCCGGTATCTACTGCCATTCTGACTATGACTAAGAGAGACATCTGGGGAAGAGTGGCCAATTCAGGATGGGAGAGTCAGGCAAGGGAAAAAGCCTGATGACAATGAGTAATCTATGGGAAGAAAGGAGAATTTATTTAAATAGTAATATTGCTCCAGGACCCTGGTGTTTCTCGTCGGTTTTGCAATAAGAAAAAGTGAATGGTGTCGGGCTGGTGGTGTAGACTTCTGGAAACCTCCTGAACCACCTCTTAAAAGTCTTGTGTATCTGAGGCAGATCCTGCTGCACCCCACTCACGGTCTCCAGGCAAAAGAGAACACACACAGATGGGGACCCGGAACCGATGCTAAAAAGTTGAGTGACCATGGACAAGTGACCCCTTGGGGTTCATTTTCGTGGACTGTGGCATGTGGGTGTAAATGCCTGTTACAGGGATGATATGGGATCAAGTTAGGCACGAATTAGGCAGAATGCTTTGGAAAACATGGAGATTATAAAAGGCAGGCAATTAAACATTATCGCATTTGTTAAAAGATAAACTGAGGCACATTGGAAATTTTAAGACTTTATTTGAGCAAAAGTCGATTCCAGTTGGTCAGCGCCAAACCTGAAGTGGCTAGGAATGCTCTGAGAGCACGAGCCCAGGGAGAGACTTTTACAGAGAAAAGGTGGAAGGAAGCAGATCAAGGAAATTATTGATTGGCCACAGCTTAAAGCCTCCTTTGCTGCTTGTGATTGGTTGGCCTTAAGTGTCAGTTTCAAAACCTCCACTTTGATTTGCTTATATAGACCACTGGCATTACAGCCACCTCAGTCTACAGGCCTACTTGTTCAATTAATTTAACACGTCCCAAAGAATAAGGCCATGAAAATATTCTCATTGCACTTGGCGCCTCTTGAGGGAGAAGAGTGCATATATACAGCGTAACTGTGAGTACCAGGCATACTCCTTTTCTTTAAGAACTTATAGTATAGTGTGCTATACAGATGTCAGGTTATACAGTTATTTTTGAAAATGCCACTAGGAGTCCAAATTGGCACTGTCACAGTTGAGTTTCACTGTTTCTTTAACAATTGACAGGAAGTATAATAGCATTCCGATAGTTTCAGCCTTAAGCCTGCTTCTTTCCTAGTGGAAAATCTAGCATTAATTTAGCCAAAGTGCACAGATGCCTCAGGAAAATGAAACAGGAAATTAACTTTTATGTAGCAGGCAGGAACTGCCTGAATTCAGCAAAGTATCAGCCAGAAAGTCGATTTTCATACTGAGCAGTAAACCTTCCCTACTGGACACACCCAGAGGGCAGAAGTGATTTCAAATGGGTTTTTCCTCACTCCTCCATTTAATATTAATTATTTTTTCCAAGTAAATAGTGAAAATTAATAACACATCTGAAGCTTCCTACACATAAGCTAAACCCATTTATCCATGTATTTTAGTGCTATACATAAGCTATTTTTAGAGCAGATAGATTTGGAGCAGTTAATTTTCTTTTTCATGGGGGAGTATAGAGGCAAAAAGAGGTAAGCTGATTACTTTTCTTTTAAAGAAAGGATGGTTAAAGTAATACTATGTCTGCTTTAAATACACTTGTTTGCTGTAGAGCAGAGAAAATGTATTTGTGAAAATATCTTCTGTCAGAAATAGAAACCTCAAGAAGCTAGAATTGTCTCCTGCTTTTAATATAAAATAACAACACTTTAAAAGGAGCCCTTTTCTGTGATATAAATGGGAGGATGTCTCATCATCCAAAGATGTGCACATGATCTTAATTAAGCACAATTCTTAGCAAAACCCTGAACAAAGTAACCAAGTACTTGCAATAATGCAACCACTCCCTGGGAAGTCTAGCATTTACACAAAACCTTCTAATAAATTACTGGCAGTTAGATCAGGGCAGGGATCAAGTTTACACAATGCCTGGCACATAAAATGTTGAATGAATGGATGGATGAATGGGAACTCATATAATTCAGGCTGTGTGTCCAGTACCGGACTTCCTGTGGTGGCCAGCAGTCCTTAAATTCTTCTTTTGGGCTTTCAATTGGGTTCTTAAACACTGATCTCCACTGGGTTCATCCAGGTCCTTCTCCATTTATAAGATGTCCTTACCTCCTGCTTTCCTGAGAAAACCAAAGCAATCTGTTGTGGTTGAAGAGATGCTTTCTTCTTTAGGCCTGACCTATGAGACCATCTGGTGGACCCTTTTAGAATAAACTGGACTTCTAGGAAGAGAACTTACTTTTCTAGCCAGTCACAGAAAAAAAAGACAAATGATATTCTGCAAGATAATCCATGCCTTATGGAAAGGATTATAGAGTTTAGGGAGTTGAAAATTTGATAACAGTATTAGATGATGTCTTATTCCTTCCTCTAGAGATGGTGCTTATGTTGTGGTATCACTGGATATTGTCATTTCCTGCCAATTTTTGATTTTTAAAGCAAAAAGTTGGCCACGAAATACTTAAACATTCTAGAATGAGTGTGTAATTTGGAGAGCTCTAAGATTTTGGCAGGAATACGTTGTGTTATGAGGTGGTGGCGTGATGGTACAGCATCTGGCAATGCGAGGAGGATGAGTGTGGACTGGATGGAGGCTTCTAACAGGGAAGTACAGAGAAGAGGGCTCTCAGGGCTCAGTCAGGCTGGGAAGAGAGTTACCCAGGGTAGTCTTCAAGCTTGTGTATTGGTACTGGCCAGTGAGCTGAAGGGACAAGATGAGGAGGCCATAGAGTGTGAACAGCCACTCTATTCACTCTGAGTGAACAAGGGTGCTCAGTGTGCCAAGGTATAAATGTGCACTTAAGGAGACTTGGTCTACACATTTGATATAAGGCAGGATATTTCCTCTCTGCAGACTTTGGTGTCTAGATATTTAACACCTGTTCCGCCATTATTTTTAACACTTTGAGCCCCACGTGGGTAGGGTGAGGCAGAGTTCCTCTGGGTTTGTGAGATGTGTGCCTCTATCCTGTAGCCTTTCATTCACCAACTGGAGCTGACCTTTGCTGCCCTGGAGATGCAGGACCACCTGCATGGAGTGTGTTGGCTTTCCATCCTTAATCATCTGTGCAATTCATGGGGACCCTGGATTTCTGGGGAGAATCCAGATAAACTGGTTGCTACTTGGATATGAGTGCTGAGGGGAGAAGAAAGGAGCCGGGGATGCTATCTGCATGGATTGACAATATTAGACACTTGAAGTGGCCTTAGGAACCTCTCCTGGGAGTATGAATGTGGTGACTGGATTGACAGTGGATGGAGAATCTTAATCGCCATCTCAGTGCCTGAATTCTATCCTTGCATCCAGCAGGTGTTTCATTTAGGCTGGACTCTCTATCCAGGGGAGGGCATATTTGCCATGGTGCTGAAAGAGATTCTTGGCTGGCCACCACAAGTTTTTTCCTGATGGCCTGATGCAGACCCCTGGGGTCTTAGTGTGTGCAGTGGTGAAGTGCAGAGAGGACTGCATGGCTAGGAGGAGAGTCGAGGTCATAAACTGGGCAGGATGGGTGGTGGGAGGATGTGCAGCAAGCCTTGCAGTAGGGACAGTGCAGAGAAGGGAATAGGATTAAAGTGGAGAATGAAAGTGAGTTCAGGAAGTTAATAGGTAAGTCCTATAGAAGGTCCTAAGAGCAAACAATGGTGACCATATTTCTAAGCCCCAAAGAGAGGATGTAATCTTGCTAAGGGCTTTTTGTATCCTGGTTGTGAATTTATTTATAGGACATTATAACAAGGTGTAAAATTAAATCATATTTAGTTGTGCAATGAACATACTGCCTAATATTTATCTGGCACCCAAATCTAAAAACTGTGTCCATTGTGTCTATGGTATCAGTGGCCATATTTTATTTTCATAATGATATGTTTGCTCTGACACTGGATTTTTAGCAGAGAAGAATAGTAGAAATGGTGATCCACTGATTATTTTTAAATGCTTTAATGCCCCTAATATATAAACACAGCCCTTTAATATTCTACTTGTGGCAGAACCCTTATGAAATCATTTGACTGAAGTTTTTAGGGTCTTAATTTTGTTAAATTAATTAAACAAGGAGCCCATCAGACCGAGGTGGCTGTGAGGCTGTGTGGGCCTCTGTAGGCAAACCAAAATCTAATTCTGTGAATGGCTCAGGGTTCCGAAATCAAAACGCCAAGGATGACCAGTCACAAACAGCCAACTAGGCTTTAGGTTACAGCTCATCAATAATTTCCTTTCTCTGCTTCCATACTTTCTCTATATACGTCTTTCCCCCGCTCCTGTTGCCTGAATGTTCCTAATCACTTCAGGTTTGGTGCTGTCCAACTGGAATGGTTTTTTGCTCAAATGAACTCTTAAAATTTTAAATGTGCCTCAGTTTATCTTTTAACAATTTAAAATATTTTAATTTGTCAAGATCACTTTTATGCTATCTTTTTTTTTTTTTTTTTGCGGTACGCAGGCCTCTCACTGTTGTGGCCTCTCCCGTTGCAGAGCACAGGCTCCGGATGTGCAGGCTCAGCGGCCATGGCTCACGGGCCCAGCCGCTCCGCGGCATGTGGGATCCTCCTGGACCGGGGCACAAACCCGTGTCCCCTGCCTCGGCAGGCGGGCTCCCAACCACTGTGCCACCAGGGAAGCCCTATGCTATCATTTTTTAAGTGATATTTATGCCATTGCTTTTTTTTGGCCATGGGATCTTAGCTCCCCAACCAGGGATCAAACCCATGCCCCCTGCAGTGAAAGCACAAGAGTCTTAACCGCTGGACCACCAGGGAAGTCCCAATGTGATCACTTTTTAAGAGATATTTAAATACGCCTTACATTTATGAGGGGTTGTACATTTTCTAAAGATTTTATTTCACTGTTTGAGTCTCCTTTGATCCTTACAACATCGAGAAAAGTAGGATGGGAGGTTGATGTTCATTTGCAGATGAGGAAAGGGAAGTACACCTAGTGGAGCTTAAGTGGTGTCAGCAGACAATGAATGGGGAAGTGGGGTGGGAAGTAGAATGGAAACTCATGATTCAGAAGTCCTTGGGGTGTTGCTGGCAAAGCCTCTGACTTAGATTCAGGGTCTCTGGCATCCATTAAACTGTTTGGTAGATTGTATGCTGCTTAGGTATTGATATTGTTGTAATGACCCCAGTGTTCTTTCCTTTCTGTTATGTTGCCTTTGTATGGACTTCTATTTTAAGACTGAATTGCAGAATTAACTCCTTGTTTTGGCATGGGGGACAGAGACTTGCTATTATTTTAACATTTTTCAAAAGAACAAGGTCTCTCCTTGTCCTCTGCTTGGTATTTCATAATTGGGAATTGCTGATTTTATATTTTGTTATATTTTTACGGATGTCCTTTAACTACTGCTGACACTGTGATAAGATTCAGGGGGCTGGGGAGCTGTTACTCTAAGACCAGCAAATGCTATCAGGGTTTGAGGATAGAAAGCAAATGTCTTCCTCCTCTGAAGCTCTATGTGATTAAGTGTCGGATTAATAGAAGCCTGAGAATGGGAAAGAATTGTAGAGAAAGAGGAAAGCAGAAGGAAGGAGAAGAGGCAAAAGAGGGACACTTAGAGTGGTTTTTATTTGATCCAAAATAGAAAGTAAAATCATCTGTGCCAAAAGAAAAAGTAATTTACATTCTCTTCTGATCTCATTTAAAGCTTTATCTAATTCTTCAAGATGTCTTGAAGGACGCTATCATGACCACCATCTCCCAGCTAGTCCTGTGTTTTTGTAATCTCAGCTGAGTTTTGTTATGTCTGTAAGGTTAGAGCAAATAGTAAACCGATGGCCCACAGCTGTGCATCGTGGGTGGCACCTCAAGGAAAGGAGTCTTGAATTCGTTGGAGGAAGAGCCTCCAGAGGAAGCTGAAAAAGATGCTTCCTATGACTTTCAAAACAACTAGAAAAGAGGAACAAAACTTTGGGAGAAGCAGAGAGGCAATCTAAGCTCCTCCGTGTTGGTTGAAATGGATGAGCACTTCAGGGAGGTAAGTAAGATAGGCAGTCAGCAACTGCAGGCCTTTGGAGGCAAGCAATCACAGCAGCAGACTCCAGATAGGGACTTCAGGAGAAACCCCTGTTCTTGTGTTCTTGGTTTGTTTTCAGTTTCTCACTGTCTCCAAGATTCCTGCTCTGTGTGCGGGTCAGCCTGGGGAAGGAATGAGCAGCACACAATTGAAGCTACGCCCAGCCTGTCTGTGCATTGGCTGGGGTTTGAAGAGCTGAGAAGTGGCCTTGTTTTCTTTTTCTTTTTCCTGTCCTGAAAGTTGCTCTTCTCCGGGCATTCCTCTTCTCCTTCCTCTGGCTACACAGGCTCTATACTACGCATCCCTCTTAGAGAGGCGCAGTGTGGTTCTGAGTTGGGAGGGCAGAGAAGTGCATTAGACAGAGACGGCCGAGGCATTCTCATGGTTTACCATCAGGTTATATGCTTCGTACTTTATAGATGGAGTGGGAAGTCTCTTCTGATGAGCAAAAATCATACTATATCTCTTAAGTCTCAGTGTTTCAGATGTTCCCAGTGGACTAAGGCAATTTGATGTTTTTTCTCATTAAATCTTTTCTAGCTTAGGATGGCCGGGTCAGGCTCTGTCCTGCTGTTCTCTTCTGTCTTCCTCTTTTGTGCCCCCCTCTCTGCTTCTCATGTGTCAAGCTTACAGACTCTCTCTCTGTTTACTTAAGATCTTCACAGCACATCCTTTCTTTGGGACTTTTCACCCCACTTCTGGGATATTTTCATCCTCTGTAGCTGACCTCTCCCTCACACTGTGAGGTGCGACTGTCCTGTTGCTGCCTCTCCTTCTGTTGCAGGAAGGAAGGTGGGGCTCAAGAGGATCATCACATCCCAGGACTCAGGCAAGTCCCTGGGACAGCCGCCAAATGTGGGTTCTTGGCTTCGCACAGGAAAAGATTCAAGAGCGAGCCAGAGTAAAGTGAATGAAGGTCTCTTCAGGGAGATACACACTCCATAGACAGAGTGTGGGCCATTTTGGAAGGCAAGAGGCCCTAGGGTATGGGGTTGTCGGTTTTTATAGGGGTGGGTAATTTCATAGGCTAATGAGTGGGAGGATTATTTCAACTACAGTATTTTGGGGAAGGGGTGGAAACTGCCAAGAATTGGACCACAGCCCACTTTTTGGCCTTTTATGGTTGGCCTCGGAACTGTCATGGTGCCTGGGGGTGTGTCATTTAGCTGATGTATTACAATGAGCATCTATTGAGGCTCAAGGGAAGTCGACTTGTCCGCCATCTTGGACCTAGTTGGTTCTAACTAGTTTATGTCGTATCCTCAATGGTGGTCATTGTTTTAAGGGTTGGACCCTGCCCCCTTTTTGTTTACTCACTGACCTCTCCTCGCAGTGCTCTGCTGCCCAGTGTTCCCCCAGTGCCATTAGATGCCTCCTTAAGACAGATCTCAGGTCTCCCTCTTGTGGCATGGTCACCCAGGTCACTGAATGCTTCCATTAAAAAAACCCAAAAAAACAACAAAGCTTATTTTCTGCATTGTGGGAACCATGACATATAGTTCTTAGGAAATCCTGTGATTTAGGTAGTAGAACTCTGGTCTTCTGAAATTCTATCATGGTACCCATCCATCCAGAAAACCAAGAAAACAAGAAAACATCCTCACTTTATCTTAGTAAGTCTAGTTTTCCTCATCCACCTCTTCCCTGCTATGGTTTTTTGTAAACGGCATCAAAGTTCATCAAAGTTGTACCTAGGTAGAAAGACCAGCATAAAGTGACCAACCTTTTTTTTTTTGCAATTATAGCTTCATTTTATTTATTTTTTTAAATTTAATTGTATTTATTTATTTTATATACAGCAGGTTCTTATTAGTTATCTATTTTATACATATTAGTTTATACATGTCAATCCCAATCTCCCAGTTCATCCCCCTACTCCCCCATCCCCCCGCTTTCCCCCCTTTGTGTCCATATGTTCTCTACAACTGTGTCTCTATTTCTGCCTTGCAAACCGGTTCATCTGTACCATTTTTCTAGATTCCACATATATGTGTTAATATATGATATTTGTTTTCCTCTTTCTGACTTACTTCACTCTATTTGATGGTCTCTAGGTCCATCCACGTCTCTACAAATGACCCAATTTTGTTCCTTTTTATGGCTGAGTTATATTCCATTGTATATATGTATCACACCTTCTTTATCCATTTGTCTGTTGATGGACATTTAGGTTGCTTCCATGACCTGGCTTTTAAATTCTCTACTGCTAACTAGGTTTTGTTTTCCTACCAGCTACTTAACAAGATAATAAGTCATGTTGCATTACCTCCACTTTTATCTTCATTGCCAATTATTTCTTGTTGCCTACCTGACCGTATTTACCACTCACAATAAAAAGTACCTCTGCTGCTGACCTTCAAGGGCTTCTGTTTTAATACCTCTTCTTATCTTTTCTCTCTGTCCAAGAATTATCTTTCTTCTCTCATTGCCTTTCATACACAACATTCATAACACATGCAAGCAACAGCAGCATGACCATCTGGGTCATCTTTTTTTTTTTTTTTTTTTTGCGGTACACGGGCCTCTCACTGTTGTGGCCTCTCCCGTTGCAGAGCACAGGCTCCGGATGCACAGGCTCAGAGGCCATGGCTCACAGGCCCAGCCGCTCTGCGGCATGTGGGATCTTCCCGGACCAGGGCATGAACCTGTGTCCCCTGCATTGGCAGGTGGACTCTCAACCACTGTGCCACCAGGGAAGCCCTCTGGGTCATCTTTGACACTTTGCCCTGACCAGATATCTTATCTCTGCAGGAACTTATCTTTCATGATTCCATTAATTGTCTATTGCTCCTCCCACTAAAAAGTAAGCTCAGTGAGAGCTAGAACTTTATCCAGGTTCTTCACTATTGTATTTCTCAGAGACTAGAACCATGCCTGACACATAGAAAGCGTTCAAAAATATTAAATAGGTAAATGAATAAATGTTGAGAAGGAGCCCATGGGAGAGAAGGGGGAGGAGATAGTAAGGATCCAGGAGAAGGAGCTAAAAGTAGGAGAAAGTTCTCAGGGATTTGAGGGTGGAACTTGGGAGGAGGTTTGTTGCATGGAGGGAGGGGGAGTCTGGAGTCTGGAGAATAAGCAGAGTGATTGACCATTGATAAGAAGTGGACAGGTTTCTTCTCTGGAAATCAGAAGAAAAGAGGAAATGCTGGTTGTGCTGATAGGCTATAGGTTTGCCAAAACAGACGTAGTGTAACTCAGTGTGTTTCCTTGTAAGATGGCTACTTTCCTCTGTCAGGAGAAGGCTGTTATCTTTAGAAATAAGGAGGTAGCTGGAGAGTGGGAAAGTTTGTCACTTTGGAGAATGTGAGAGAGAATTGACCCAGGAAGCATAGTTGGATGGTCTGGGGAGTGTGAGGACGGAATTGGCTTTGCCAACCAGGATCTGTCCAACTGAGCCCTTTTCTTCAGCAGCTCTCAACACCCCAGCCCAGGAGCAGGTCAGGAGGGTTGCGGAGATCTTCCTCGGCTCTCTCAGATCAGAGTTTTCACAGCATCCTCTTCCTCCCAGTTTACCTGGCATGTCATCATTTATTATAACTAGATGTTTATGTCTGCTTTCCTTGATGGGCTGTCACCTCTGTGAGGGCAGAGACTTGCCTGTCTTATTTAATGCTGTGTCTCCAGCTCGTCCATGCTTGAGGTTTTGCCATATGACTGTGATGCACGTACAGTGGAGCAAGGGAATTTAATGTACCGGGTAGGGAGTATTGGATCCTGGAATCTGAGATGCGGAGAAGGAAGGTGAAAGGAGGCTAGTAGAAAGTTGGTATTAGGGGGAAAGACCTGTGGTTGAAGAACTGATATATTAGGAATAAATGAGAAGATCTGGAAATAAATGAATGTGATCAGAGAATGGAGTATCACATTTTATAATTTCAGAGATGGGACTGTTTGGGGGACCACAAAGATCAAGCAAGATTTGGCCATTGGAGTGGGTGGTTGAAGTGAAGTGGAGGAGAGAGTCATTAGGGATGAAGAGGTCATGGATATCTTATGACTTGAGATGCGGATGTCGAAGCCTCCACTGAGACTTTCTAGTGGATTTTTTTACCTGACAGTGATTAAAATAATGAAAGGGCATGCATATATTTGCAAGTAATGAACTCATAGTTTGCATTTAGCATTTATTCATTTGCTCATTCATCCTCCCATTCACTCTTATTTAGAACCTGGCAGTAGGCTGTGTGTACAACAATGACCAAAGCAGAGAAGTCTAGGCCCTCATGAAACGTATAGACTTGTAGGAAGGGCAGACAGTAAACAAGCAATCTGTAACTATAAATTGTGAAGAGTGTCAAAGGGAAAATTAGATTGAGGAATAGGTGAAGATGAGTTTTGGCAATAGCTATTTAAATGGGTGCCATTTCATCAAAGCTATATTATGGACACTCTTTAATATTGAAACTTTATTGCTTTTGTTTAGAACTTACATAGAGCCACAGATGGGTAAATTTGCCTTACATTGGATGTTGGGTGTTGGAATAGCCCCAAAGTACAGTTTGGGGGTACATTCAGAGGGTGCTCAGTTGTCATGGAGTAGTTCTGAGAAATGTGTGATCGTTCCATGATGGGCTCAAGGTTCAGCTGAGTCAGCTGTGAGATGCAGGCCGCGGGTCATTAAATGTTCATTTAAGTAGGGAACATTCTCCGAGGCTCTGTTTGCATATCCAGGGAACCTGCAGTTCCTAAACTGTCCTACAATTATAAATAGTGTTTAAGTAGAATATGTATCAGATATGCATCCTGGAAAACTCCATCCATTTTATTCCTTGAATTCTCTAAAATAAGTGTACATCTTGCCAATGGAAAAAAATTCTCTATTCTCGTAGTGGAAAAATTAAACTGTAATTCACTATGATAGACTCTATAATATTTCTAAAATGCCAAAAATCTAGACAGCATGGAAACTTGACTTTTAGTTGTATATGACACACATACGAGGTCTACTATGTGATTTGTATTTGAGCATCAAAAAGTGTCATAAATTCGTGGCTACTTTAATAAATCCAGAAAAAAAAATCTTTCTGTTGTATGGAAAAAAAAACAAGTTTTATTTCTCATCTCTACTATATTTTCAAGAGCTGTATTTCTTGCTTTTGTGGTAAGTCTTGGTAAAGACTTGTTAATAGTAACTGAGAAATATACTGCCTTTATAATATAGCTCTTTATTGAATTTTTTTACTGTAAATTCATTACTTTGCTCAAGTATTTGACTCTATTTTTGTCATTCTTGCCACTATTCTACTGAAACAAATTGCTTTATTTTTATTTTTTTAACATCTTTAATAAGGAGTATAATTGCTCTACAATGTTGTATTAGTTTCTGCTTTATAACAAAGTGAATCAGCCATACATATACATATATCCCCATATCTCCTCCCTCTTGTGTCTCCCTCCCTCCCTCCCTCCCTATCCCACCCCTCTAGGTGGTCACAAAGCACTGAGCTGATCTCCCTGTGCTATGTGGCTGCTTCCCACTAGCTATCAATTTTACATTTGAAACAAATTTCTCAATACAAATTTTCACCACTTTCTATCCCAATCTTCCATGGTAGTATTTATAAAAAAGACTTTTACATATTGCAAAAAAAAGATGTTTGTATTCATTCATTCAAAGAATATTTATTATGTGCCCATATGTGCCAAGGACTATTCTTAGGCTGGGGAAACAAAAGTGAAGAAAACAGACAAAAATATATGCTTTCATTTACCTTCTTTTATGGTGTGGGAAAACAGGCAATAAACATAATAAAGAAATCATATTTTTGCCTTAAAAGATGATAAGCCCGACAGAGAAAAATATGTATCAGGGTATATAGCAGCATATAGTTTACTGTAGAAAGGCTTTTTATGATAGAGACCAAACTATATTAATTGAAAAACTTACAGAATTCCTAACATAAAAGCAGTTACAATATGATATAGATTTTTATTCAATTTTATTTGTATATATTTGACATCATTTATAGGTGGGATGCTGTGTTGGACACTTTCATATAGAAAACTGATTTAATTTCACCGTACAATCTCATGAAGTAGGATTCGCTACTTCAACTATATGTATGAGAAAACTCTGATGTGGGGAGATTACATCACTCTCCCCAGTGGATGAAGCATGCGACTGGCAGAGCCAGAATCCAAATCTGGATTTTTGATTCCTTTCATGGCTGCATCTAACCCTCCAACTAGTTTATTACAACACTCTATCCTAAGGTGGCATAGAGGCTTCAGATTTTGAAGTCCTTCCAATAAAAATAACGTGTTCGGTTATAAAGCAACTTTCATGTAGTCCAGTGAAGTGATTTCTGAGGGGCTATTCTGCAGATCTCTCAGGAAGAAGGGAGAGAGGGAAGTGACTCGGGGTTCAGAGTGTCAACATCCAGTAACACTCATTCTTTTCTAAATTCTCCGCAGCAGACCCGCAAGTCTTAAGTTCAGTTGTTGTCGTGATAGCCAGGGTAAATGTATTCTTCCACTAAAAAGATACCCTCAAACTTGTAGGAGTCATCAGGAGCTCTCATTTCCAAAAGCGCTGTTCCAGGCATTTGATAATCCCGCATTTGCTGGTGCGGTTGACGTAACTGTATTTCACATATGCAGTGCGTGCCCCTGTTGTTGGACCAGCTAAAACCATTCTCGCCCCTTGGTATTGGGCCATTCTGCTGATACAGGGTATTATAAATATTACGACAGGGGCAGTTTGTATAATACAACATAATTTGTCAGGATAATACAACATAATTTGACAGGCAAACTCATTTCCTATTTATTCTCTGTAGTCTGAGACATGAGTTAAAATTTCAGTGTGTTATAAGGGTCATGATAAAATATGGCCAGTAATTAACACTTTTTAAAAAATATGCTCTCTATAAGATAGGCCGGTAAGAACTATGCTGCTTTTACTTAAACTGATCATGGTTTGGGGGGTGGGGTTGGGAAAGAGGGATTATATCTTTCAAAATACTAAGAACTTAAAGTTTGAAAATACACTCTTCTCATGTGAAATCACTGCTGTACCCGAGCCAGCTGTAATCGAGAAGGGCATCCTGTGATTGTGAAAGAAAATAATATGAGAAGGGAATTCTGGACACTGCATTTTGCTTGAGTGACACTGATATGTTTGGAAGCATCCGTCTTCCCCTTTCACCTAGCTGCATGTTTGTTTATTTTGGCCTCCTATGGGCTACTGTTTCCCTCTAATTCCTGAGTCCAAAGGGTCAACCAGTAGTTGGTTTCAAATACTCCTTCTTAATTGTTTATCACTACGAACAATTACAACATTTGCTGGGGAGTTATGTCCCAGTTTGCAGTTATGTCCCAGTTTGCAGTTAAATTTTTGAGTTTAAATAGTTTCGTTATCAATAAAACGCAATGGAAAATATCTGATCATGTTTTCCCAAAGTACCATGCACAGAAAGTGTGATAGCTGGTGTTCTCTTTCTTTCCTTTGTATTCATCACACACGTATTAAGAACCTATGTTAGCATGTGTCAGGCAAAGCTCAGATACAGAAACAGTGTTCCTGACTCTCTGCTCTTTTTGACATATGATTATTTTAAAAACACATATATAGGACTTCCTTTATGCCAGGCACAGTTCTAAGCACTTTACAAATATTAAGTCCTTAATCCTCACAGCAGCCTTAGGAAGAAGGTACTGTCCAAGGTCACATGATTAGTGCTGGTAGAACCAGGGGATTCGAAGCCGGCAGCCTGGCTGCAGAGTTTGGGTCCTTCTGCACTACACCATGCTTTGTCTATGAATTTTCAGATAGCCATCATTTGTATGCAATGAAAATAGGTTATGGTTCCTGCCCTCAAAGGGTTTACAAGCTAAAGCTGTTTCTTCTTTCCATATGTATATTCAAAGATCAGATCTTGATAGAGCATTACGGTCCATTCATTTACTAGATATCTTCATTTATTAAGTATGTACGATGTGTACTAGAGACACAGGGACAATGCAGGCTGCCTGTTAGGGAACTCACATCAGGGAGAGACACAATTTCATGAGTGCTGATGGAAGGATGTATTTCAGTGAAATTTTTCCAAAGAGATACTGTTTGATTTGGAGTTTGCTAAACAGAAGAATGGAGAGAGAGGAAGGAATTATCGGTTGAAGGCACAGTGGAGTCTGTATGAAGGAGCAGAATGGGATCAGGAATGGAAATGACTAAGAGTACAGCATGACCAGAGAAGGAAGATGGGATCTAAGTTCAAATGGCCTACATTCCTTGATAAAGATGTGGAATTGTTTCGGTCAGTAATGGGAAATAATGAAGAAATTTAAGGAGTGAAAAGACAGGGTACAAAATGTGTCTTAGATCATTGAAATGGACAGTTTGATTCAGAGCTGCCACCAAAAGTAACGTGGCTTCCCAATTTCATGTTTCACCTCTTCCCCCTCATCTGCCTTCTCCAACCCCTTTGTCTCCTCTTCTTTGGCGTCTCCCATTTTTTTTTCTCTAACCCCCATCCACTTTCATCACTCCTTCCAGTAGTAAAAAATGTCTACTTTATCAAGGTTTAGTCACAGATTTTCTGGAAAACACATAGTATCCGCCATTAAACCGTATAATGAATTTCAATGTCAGTATTCTTTCTACTTGCCAATTCAAAACTTCCCTCTTTTTTTTAAAATAAATTTTTATTTATTTTTGGCTGCGTTGGGTCTTTGTCGCTACACGCGGGCCTTCTCTAGTTGCGGCAAGTGAGGGCCACTCTTCGTTGTGGTGCGCGTGCTTCTCATTGTGCTGGCTTCTCTTATTGTGGAGCACGGGCTCTAGGCGCGCGGGCTTAGTAGTTGTGGCTTGTGGGCTTAGTTGCTCTGCGGCATGTGTGATCTTCCCGGACCAGGGCTCGAACCTGTGTCCCCTGCATTGGCAGGCAGATTCTTAATCACTGTGCCACCAGGGAAGTCCCAAAACTTCCCTCTTGTTAATGGTATTTCAAACATCAGCATGAGAAAGAAGAATATTTCTTTGGAGGAGCAATAAACCACTGAAGGAAGAACCTAAAAGTATGATACTTAAGTGACACCCGCCCCTTCTCACACGAAGTTCCATTCTGCCTCACTGAGATGCATTCAAATTTTGCTGCGTCCTGATGGAGAGAAGCAGTAGCGTTGTGCGTCTCCAGAGAGCTCTGGGATTGCTTCTCAGCTGTACTCCCCTGTCCTTCCGGTGCAAAATCCATCCTCCCTGAGTCTATTTCCTCTAATGTGTTTACCTAAAAGAACTGTTAAAAGATAAGGCAGTTGGAACTACTACAGAAAAGCACAATGCAGATGAAAAGTGTTGCTATTAATTTCTATTGTTCAGCCAGAGTTGAGCTCGGTATTTCCATGCCACGGTATTCCTCCAGGAACTCTATATTTTAATGGCCTGAAATTTTCATCCTTCTGGAATAATGAGAAAAATACAGTTCACCTTCAGTTCTCGCAGATGAGGTTGTCTTTGTCCTGGTCAGCCTTTCAGAGGATCTGTCATTCATTTACAGAGAAAAACTTAAAAGACAACTTTCTGAATGGCCCCCGATTTGCATTAATGATCTCCTTCAAGGGAAACGTGCTCCCTTTTCTCCCTGAATTTTTATGCCTTCTCTCTTTCTGTAGATCGAAGAGTCAATTGAGATCCACTTCGGCAGCCATGGCAGAAAGGCCGTTCTCTACAGGCCTCCTTCCTCCAGCAAAAGGGAGCTTCAGCTCCACCAGCGCATTCTCACTCAGCATCACTATGCGGTTGTCATCACTGAAGAAAGGCTCGGTGCCGACCCTGGGCTGGGGCTACTAGAAAAAGGTCAGAGTCAGAAGTAATTACCAAAGTTGCTTGTCTTCTAATTTAAATACTTCCTGAAATGTGCTGCTATCTTCCTCTAAAAAAATTCACAAGAACCAAGTTTTACCCATGATCAACTTTCTTGCATCATAGAAAACTTGGCTCCTTTTCTGCTTCCTCTCCATCTTCATTTAGCTACATTTCTGTATTCCTGAAATTATTTTGTTTATATTTTTGTAGCATTTTGGAGCTGCATAGTTCATCTTTAAATGCTATGTAAAACATGTTTATGTTTATGAGCCCAAATACATGTTCTGCCCAGCACCAAACTGCTCAATATTTTAAGAAAATTGCCACTTCATCTGACTGCAAGCAGAATGTGCTGGAAATTGTTTCGAGAAGCCAGCTTAAATGTGATTCACAGATTGGTTCTAAATGCAAAAGAAGTATAGATATTTATCTCACACGCCATTACTAGTCAAGTACTTTTTATTTCTATCATTTGAAGTGAAAAATAAGAGACAAGTTTGTAAACAAGTTATTTGAAAAAAAAGTTGAGTAGGTGATGAGGGTCAAAAAGGGCAATAACAGTAACAGCTGACATTTCTTGAGTAACTAACCATGTGACATGTTGTATTCTGTATTCATGGCCTCATTTAATCCTCACTGAAGGCCCCTGAGTGCCCTAAGATTAAGAAATATTCATTCCTTCCCCAATTCCAGAAGAGGAAACTGAGGCTTGGAGAGATGCAGTGACTCACCTTGTATCTTAAACCTGGGGTGATGGAAGGGCAGGATTTGAACCCCTGTGTTCCAACTCTCACTTCTGTGCTCGCCCTCTTCACCTCCGTGTTGCCCACTCCCTCTTTTGGCCCCTTATCCTGCACTAATCTATCATTATTAGAGCTACCAGGATGTATAGCACTCATTGTCCATGAGCCAATCAGATTTTTCTCTTTACGACAACACAGTGTATCCGTTTTCCTTTTTATCAAAAGGGAGGGGAGGAAAAGCAATTTGAATCCACGGCTGATCTCCATGATGGTTTCCTTTGGGAGAAAAAGTCAGATCCCGGTGCCACTATAATTTTCATTTGTCCTTTCACTTTCAGCCATCTTGACATCCTCGTAGCGCTTGCTCATCAGTTAGGTCCCCCCTTGCTCTTTAAAGTGCTGGTTTATGCTGGTCAGTGAAAGAGGCTGGGGGACATGTAGCCATGATTACTCTTCACCACCATTTACCATGTTGGCGGTAAAGTTATAAGCTGCTTAGCTAACAAAGCTCCCAGGGAAGAAAGCCCCAAGAGATCCACTTTGATGAAAAGAAAGTTCTTAAAAATGTGCAGAGGTCATTAGCACAGGTCTTCAGGAATGCCATTTGCTGGTCCCTGCCCCCAGGAGAAGTATGGAAATCTAGAGCTTTGGGAAACAAACAAGAAAAACAAAAGGGAAGTTGAATGCTCTGGAATATCAAAGCAGCTGGAAACCAAGTTTACAAACCTCACTGGGGTTGGTTCTATTAAGAAGGACCAATCTAAAGTTCTGGAACATCCATAAATGATATTGTCAGAAAACCATTGATCAGAATAGCTGTTGTTGGTATTAAGGAAAGATGTAAAACGTTTAGTCTTCCTCTCATCCCATAAATTATTTTAGCCCATCGCTGAACCAGGTGCTTGACTGTATAACCACGGCCTTTGTGCAACATGAGCTGTGCTCCTGGAATCCTGCAAAGCATCGGCCCTGATAACACAACACTATTGTCTGAAATTCCTATGTTCTTCTGTCTCCTTGGTGCTGCTACTGACTGTGTATAGGCACAACTTGGATTATCTGTGCATTTCAACTTCAATTCCAATTTTCAGTTTTCTCCAGTTGCAAAACAAGGAATATGGCTCTTCTCTCCCTTGATGTCCTTGAGTCAGTTTTACAAGAAAAAGGAGGATGACTTTGCAGCTTCCAAATACCAAGAAAGTGCAAAGAGAGCCTGAAGGCAATAGAATCTGGCAGCAAAGGGAGCTGCTGGGCCCGTAGCACAAGATAACTAGATGGTGTCACCAGAATTTGTCAGTGTAAATACTGATTTGGCTACCTTTCCCCACATTTCCTCAGCTTTGAAGATATCCATGCCTCTTTCTGGGTATTCTTTTACTTTGTATAGTAAGATAATTTTCCTGGATCAGCCTCAAGAAAGGGTAGCAATTTCACAAGTATGGGAAATTGATTTTTGGTTCTTCATTTGATTTTGTAGTTTTCACTGTGAGAGCATGTGCATTGAATACCTGAGATAAAAAAAGTTCTGTGGGGCCTCCCTGGTGGCGCAGTGGTTGAGAGTCCGCCTGCCGATGCAGGGGATACGGGTTCGTGCCCCGGTCTGGGAGGATCCCATATGCCGCGGAGCGGCTGGGCCCGTGAGCCATGGCCGCTGGGCCTGCGCATCCGGAGCCTGTGCTCCGCAACGGGAGAGGCCACAACAGTGAGAGGCCCGCATACCGCAAAAAGAAAAAAAAAAAAAAGTTCTATGACCGTCATCTAACATGTCCCTGATTATCTAACCTACAGAGAAAAAGCCACTTTTTTATTGCAGCTTATTTTCCATGGCCACACATTTAATCTACAAATTACGTTTGAATTGAAGCACTTACTGTCAAAAATATTTTCTAGAGGTTTGATTCTTGTAAAAAATTTTTTTCTTTAGTTCCATGTATCCACCCCATGCTTATTTTACTATGTGTACAGCAGAAGAAAGTGGGATGCTATATTGGCACATTTAAACTTCATCTCCCCATGTTGAGCAGCTTGGGGAAAGTGGAAGCAATTCAGAATGATCTGGAGACTTACCCCACCTATCTTTCTTTTCACCATTGCTGTTTGCTAACCTGAAATTTGAAAATATTACATTAAAGCAAAATAGGCACTCCCACAAAGTACAAAAGGACTCAGGTGCAGATTTGACACATATATAAAATACATTTTTAGTCCTAGGAAAATAAATATAAAATGCATTTTCCCTATTCTACTCATTTATTCCACCTGCTTTCCAATCCTCTTTTGACTTGAACCCCATCATTTCTGCTGATCTCTTTTTTGTGCCATCCTTTGAAGCACAGGTGGCCTTTTTTCAGCATGGGGCCACTTTTTTTTTTTTTTTTTTTTTTACCATTTAAGGCCAGAAATGGATAAAAATTAGAAAAAATTAAAGGGTGCTAGTCCAGGCAGGCAACATCCTACGATTAAGTATAATCTGTTACATTTGGGCTTCATATTGTATTTAATTTTCCCACTAATTTAGTAAACATTTATTGAAAGGAAAAGTAACCAGTCTTGGGTTTTAAATTCAAATATGGGCATTATATTTTTCCCCGGTTAATTCCATTCTGATATAACAGAAATTGGTGGCTCTAACTGGAACGACTCTAAGGCTGTGTATACTTGACCTTAAGCAAGTTCAGTACTCTGAGTTCTAGTTCTCTTATCTGTTAAACGCAGTAATGAATTTTTACTTCACAAGAGTATGTAGTGAGAATTTAATCACTTTGTCCACACGCATCAGAGTTCTGGGAAGAAACAAAGTAAAGCCTCACCGATATTTTTCTCATTCAGTAGTCTGGTAGTGGGACCCAGAAATTTATATGTTAAAAACAGACACAGGTAATTCTGACATGTAACCTAGTTTGGGGAGCATTGTCCTAAGGGATATACTATTGGTTCAAAGAATAGCAATGTTTAAAGTTAATTTTGGGAATAAAACGATACAAAAGTCTGCTTGCTACAATGCCATTGAACTACTTAATATTTATTGGTATAGTTATTTAGCAGCATTTTTACTTTAAGCTGATTTTGAGAATAGTAAGAGGACAATTGTCTTTACAGATTTATGCCTCCAAAACTTAGCAGAATGTAAAACATATACATTTATGGTCCTTCAATACCCTTCTTTGGAAAAATATATCTTATGTCCCTGCATTTGTAAGAACATGTAATTCTCTAAAGGAAAAGATTGGAAGGACCAACCAATTCTTCCCTTTCCTAGTATCTAGATAGTATTTAGTAAATCAGTGCTGTAGTACATGGAATAGTATAGTGGCCTAAAAGAGTAGGTGTTTTCCAAAAAAGTTCTTAACCTATTCCCATGGCAACATCCAAGAAGGGTGTGACTCAGGAGACTCTGATTCAATGGACTTTATCATTAGATCAGAATTATTTATGTATACTTGAAGAGTAGAGCATATTTAGCAATTTTCTGTCCACTCCTGAGTACATCCTGCACCTTTAAATTAAGTGTATTATATAGTCAACGTGAAAAACAAATGCCAACTGCTATCAAAGCTATAGAATTGGAGTCACTCTTATGGTTTCAAATTGCTCTTGTTTTTGTAACTTGGGGGTTTTACATGGAATGGTTTTTGAAGAAATACAGAAAGTGAAAGACCATAGAAATTTTCTTGCCAGGGGTTGGCAAACCATGGCCCACTGGCCAAGTCTGGGCAAACGCCTGTTTCTGTAAACAAAGTTTGATTGGAACACAGCCACGCATTTGTTTTTGTACTGTCTTTGGCTTTTTTGTTCTACAACAGCAGAGTTGAGTAGTTGCAACAGAAACTGTATGGCTCTTAAGGCCTAAAATATTTATTATTGGGCCCTTTACAGAAAACATTTGCTGACCCATGGATCTAGACTAATTCTGTGTCATCTGATTTCAGACCAAGCTGATGGTTAAACTCTAGGACTGAGGTAGGTAAGGTTTTTAACTTACATCAAACCTCATTCAAAAAGGATTTGATGGTTTATAGTCCAACACATAATAATAAGATTACTAAAATGGAAATATAAAATTAGGGCTCAAACTGGATATTCCTCTTAGCTACCAAAATTTCGGCTTAATTTTGGCTTGAGCTGCCAAGTACCCAGAGCAACAAGGGAAAGAATAGAGGTTTCGCTCTCAGGAAGGAGGGAATTCTATAGTTCCTTCTGCTGATCTTTGACATGCCCAAGTAGTACATTTAAAACAACTTTTTCAAAGGGATTATTAAGTTGATGACATTATGTAACGGGTCAAGGGTCAGAGCAACATTTGTATTGCAGACGAAGTGGATGTCATATCTTGGTTCACAAAGCAACCTTCCAATGCGAGCTGAGAGTGTAACATGACAGCATGGTATAGTGAAAGCATTTCTAGGAAGGGCTAGGGTTAATACTGTGATAAATAGTATTTATTGATATTTGTATTGATATTACATTTGATATATTGTGTTTAGAAATCGTATTTTAAATAATATTGCTACAGCTTTCCCCCCACTAAGAAGGACACTGTCATTTACCCAACTGTGTTCTTGGGATGCACTATTAAAAGATATAGTCAACAGAGCGAGAGATACAGATCAGTACTTAATGTTGTGGAAAATATATTAAAGAAGAAAAAGCCTATTTCCTTCCTTGTTTATAATTTCATAGTTTCTCTCCTCCCACAGTTTTATTTACATTCACCTGCACTCTTAAAAATGTCCAATACATCCATGTATCATTTGAAATCTAGTCTAATTTTGAAGGTTTATTTATAATGGCTACTTGCCAGAAGCTGTTTCTGCAGTTTATATGGAAAAGAAACATCTCTTATAGACCAATCTTAACTTTTGTAATGGAAAATGTATTACAAAATGTATATGTATTCAAAAAGAAGCCATAAGGAAGTTGAGAGTTAAATTAAGTAAGAGGAGCTTAACCGCAATAATTGCTTTCTTGGGGAGCTAGTAGACTGTGGTAATTAAAGGGAATAAGCTGTGGAGTTAAGACTGAACCTGGGTTGGACTCCCTAGTGTTACCTTTAATGGTTACACTACCCTGGGCAAGTTAGCCTCTCAAAGCCCTAGTTTTCTCTTCTGTAGTGGATTGTTTTGAGATAGTTCTGAGAATGGCACGTGGTAGGCACTCTAAATATGGGAGGTAATATTGCTACTGCTGTCAGGAACTAGATACAGGGATTGTGAATATTCCTTTGTGGAGAGGTATGTTTAAAGTGGGTTCCAACAGTAGCAGAAGGGTGCTGCTGCTGGATATTTGGCATTAAATGAACTTGATAGGTCTCCCTATCAGGTCCTATCCTTTCCAAGTCTCCCTCCCAATTTAACATGTCTTCATTGACAGATCTGGGTTGTAAACCCTCCTGAAATTCCAACACACAGTCTCTTGGATCATTCCATTAGGTAAAAACAACTAAACTTCTAAAAAATCTGTAAACTCCTTGAGGTCAGGAGCCCTGTCTGCTCAGCTCATCACATAAAACGAAGCCCTCCACATAGGGGCATGCAATAAATATTTATTGAATACATGAATAAATGCGGATAAAATAATACACCAACAGCTGAGCCCCTTAAATAGTGAACTACCTCAGACTTTCACATTAAAATTTAATTCATCAACATTTCATTTTTATGTAACTTTATAGGAACACTGGTATTCTTTTCATGCTCACATCTCTTATAACAAAAATAATGCAACCACAAATTCAGTAGTAGATAGAGCTAATACTTTACACATAAAACAGTTCTATACTGTTGAGGTTTTTAATGCTTGTGTCCATTTGTTCCCCTCTTTGTTTTTCAAGACTCCTCTGCCACGTTTAGCGGTGTTTGTCAGCCTATTGGTTTTGTAGGGAGGGAGGATGAGTTTAGTTCTGAACATACTCAGACTCAGGTGCCTTGAGGTTTTCATGTGGATGTATTTAGCAGAGACTGGAGGTCAGGGCAGGAGATGTAGATTTGTAGGTTATCTGCTTAGAGGTGATGATTGACTCATTGAAGTTTTAGTATTCCGTAAAACAATAGAACGCACAGTGTTACCTAAAGATTTTCTCCAGTAAAGGACACGGAAAAGTAAGCATATAGCTTTTTCAGCTCATGAATGTAGACAACATTAAAGGTCAAAAACCCCATCATGTCATTTAGGTCCTGTTTGTGTCCTCTGCCTTACGCCTTCTGGTTCTTTTCTTAGCATAGTGTAAAATATTCACTTTCATGCTCTTCCAATCCCTTGCTTTGGAAGAACATATCATATGACCCAGGATTTTTATAACATGTACTTCTCTAAAGAAAAAGAAAGAGGCACCATCAAATTGTTCTCTTTCATATCATCGAGGTACTATTTAGTAAATCATTGTCTTAGTTCGTAGAATGGATAGTGGCCTAAGAGAAAATAAATGTTTTCCAAAAGTTTTAAACTTGTTCCCAGGGTAGAGTCTAAGTAATATGTAGTTCAAGAGACTCTGATGCAGAGCATATTTTATCGTTGGGTCTGAATTATTTATGTATACTTGAAGAGGGCATATTTCTACAGTTGCAGCAGAAATCAGAACTGTAGCAGGAATGGGAAAATAAATTGTTCCTATTGAAAACCGTTTCTGGGAGGCCCTGCAAGTAGTTGGGCCAGTATTTTTGTATTCCCGCTGTTTAACGGGTCGCATGAGTACAAGATTTATTTGTGGTAACCCTAGAAGGCATAGGACCAGCTGAAGGATGAACGTTGTATCAATCAGACTCATCCAGCAATGGAACAGCCCATTTCAAAGAGTAGGAAGTTTTGTTGGAATGGGAGCAAAGCAGGGATGCTGCTGAGGGGCTGCTTTATCAGCCAGGAGAATGAGTAAAATCACCATCGACGCCCTTTTCAAATCTGCGGTGCTGGGACAGGCGCTAACATTTATACAACACAGAATGAGAGAAAGCAAGACAAGATTTTAAAGCTCTATCATTTTAGGATTCCTTTCCTTGAGTCTTTGCTTTTAGTCTCCTGTCCTCTGGGCAGAAGAGAGGAAGGGGAAGCGAAGAAGGAGTGGAGAAACGTGTATCTGGAGGCAAAATTGGAGACGGTTCCTTTTGGCTAGCAGTGCACGTTCATAACAGATGCTTCTTCTCATCAGTTAAAATTTCAGAGCCTAATGAACACCTCATTCCTCTTCCCCTCCAGCCCCACACCGGCACTCCTGCTGCCTTCCTGAGTTTAATATGCACTATGACTGTTTAGCAGGAAGACAAAAGAGTAAAGGCCACATTTAAAAGGCACAGTGTGTTTTGCCTTGTCGGTATTTCTCCTCGAACACACTGGACATACGTTTTCTATTAGGCAAGTAATAGGTTTTGGACGGTATCAGAAGTGCTTCTGTGCCTTCAGTTAATCAAACTAGAAAAGAAAAGAAATTGAATCAGAGAAACGTATAGGGCTGCACTGTTCTATTTTTTTGTTATGACACATGGTAATTGTGTGTTCGCATTTATTGTTATTTTCCTCATTGCTCATAGAATTACCGATGTATTTACAACCGAACAGAATTTGTTCTTTAATTGGCACAGGAGACCTCAAGGAATGTTTATTTAACCTTAACTCAGTTGAGTTGTTTATACTACAGGGACCTGAGTTCAATTTACTTTAGTTTTTGAAAAAACAACTTTCTTATTTATAAAAGTTGAGTTGTGAGTGACCTCTCCAGTCTGATGTTTCCTTTACCCTCCTCTGTGCAAAAGGGAACAAAAAGCCACTGTCTCATTTTTACTCCAAAGAAATTAAACTACTTCCTTAAGTGGGTTAGTTCTTTCAATTGAAAATGGTAACCAGATGTTTACTGAAATCCCTAGCATTTCTCTTTCAAGCCTAGCTTCTTTCTAATTGTTTGATCTTTTTAAGTTTCATAGAAACCAGATTGGGTATTTGAGTTTTCCATAGCTGGGAAATGTTTAATGCAGCTTTGCAGATACTTTCTTTGTACTGTTTCTTCAAATGCCCTTCCTTCTGCTTTTATTTTTTTAAAAGATGCAGCATGGAAAATTTTATAAGTTTTAATTTTTTTTATAAGTAATTTAGTACAGGTCATTGTTCTTCTCATATCTCTTTAGAATTGAAGAGACTGGGGGTTTTTTGTTTGTTTTGTTTGGAACTTAGACTTTTTTGCTTGGTTTTGCCACAGACTAAACTGTGCTCTAAATGACAGATTTAATTTGTAAAAACAAATATTCATATTATATTTAGATGGAGAAAGACTCTAGGAAGGAAAACAAACTCCTTCATATGGGACCTTTCAAGTGACAGAGTATGTGGATTAATTTAAGTGTGTTTGGAGACTCCAGATACAGTGCATTTACTATGCTAGTGTATTATCAGATTTAGCTGCCTGAAATATTTTAGACCTTGTCCTCAATTTGGTAGGAGTTTAGGAGCATCTAACCATATTTTCAAGACCACCTCTTAATTTTTGTATCACTTTTACTTTCTACTTTCAATGTTACAAATATCGTTGAAACGTCCCGAATCACTTCCTTTTTAGACTTGACTTTTCTCAGTTAATTACTATTTCACTCTGGATATCTTATATGGTTTCTATCTTATTTTTAGCTAAAGTGGCTTCCTCTTAACAGCGTCTCTTTGTGGAAGTACAAACCACAGTTTGGGAAACAAAGACTTAAGGAAAAGTAGTGGGTTTTTTTCCCCTTGTTAATCTCTCTCTAATTAACTCTCAATAATCAGATTTTCACCCCACCAAAATTGTCCTTTCAGAATTCACCAAGAAATTCCTTTTTGTTACAAAATCCAGCCACCATATTTACAATTGCATTATTTTTGGTAGAAAACCATGTTTGAGTATGGGTGGAATGTAAATTAAGCTTTAATGTAAGTTCACTGAGATAATTTCTCAATTTCCTTGATCTTACTCTAGCCGTGTTTCCCAAACTTGGTGAAATGTGTGTATCAGTGGAATAAATACCTATCCTAGCACTGAGGGGGCGCTACATGCTCCGGGATTTTCTTACAAACCCTTTTCTCTCTTAACTTCCTTGATAATGCCCTTGCCTGCTTCTCCCACCTTTCTGACCCCTCCTTCTTTATGTTTTTCCCCCAAATATGAGCCTTCTCCAGGACATTGATCCCTAACCATCTTGTTTTCCTCCTGTCTTGATATTCCCTCAAGACATCTTTCTACAGATTCAGTGATCTCCTTTGGGAACTCCTCAGTGGTTGCCAGAGGCTGGGGCTGGTGATCAAAGGGTACAAGCTTCCAGTCATAAATAAGTTCTGGAGATGTAATATATAGCACGGTAACTAGAGTTATAATACTGTATCGTCTATTTGAAAGTTGTTAAGACTTGTAAAGGTTCTCCTTATCAAAAAAATGTATAACTATATGTGGTGATGGATGTTAACTAGACTTACTGTGGTGATCATTTCACAACATATATATATACACACACATACCCAGAGAGAGAGAGAGAGAATCATTATGTTGTACACTTGAAACTAATATAATGTTAGATGTCATTTATATCTCAAAAAAAAATACTCCACTTGGGATAGAACTTCTAAATAATGTCGAATCCTAATCTGTCTCCTATAGGCAAAGTTTTGAGAAGGCATGGATTTTCCAGGTACCTGGTAGTTTTGATTTGTGTGTCCCAGGGCCTCGGCATATATAAATAATGGATAATGCATGATGCTTCCATTCTGTGGGTCTTGCCAGCCATGTTCCTCTGACTAGTACGGCATTCCCTCACCTCCTAGGCTCTAAAGCTCGCATCAGGTCCTCTCTCTCCTTCAGCCACAGCAAAGATCCGGCACCCTGAGCCCTGTAAGGTATGCCTTCTCTGGGCCACGACTCCACGTTCCTCACAGTTACTGTGCCTCTTTGGTGTTGTCACAGTAACTATTGCTCTCCCAGATGCTCGTCTCTGCCTTCTGTTATACATCCCCACCACGAGTGCCAGTTTAATATTCCACAAGCACACCTCTGCTCACATCACTTTCCTGTGCAGAAGTGTTTAATGATTTCTTATTTCCTCCTAAACAGAACGCAGATTTCTTACCCCAGCATTTGAAGCCATGGAGTCAGACATCTCCATATCCCTGCGGTAGCATGGCTCTCAGGCTTGTCCTCACTCTTGAATTACCCAGGGAATATAAAAATTAAAGAAGCCAATGCCCAGGCCCCACTTCAGAAAATTATATCAGAATTTGGGGGGAAGGGATTGGATCTGGGTATCACTTTTTTTTTTTAAATTCTTAACTTTATGGCCTAAAGTTCTTATTTTACCTGAGTTCTTTTTAAAAACTTTATTTTACTGAGGTATTGTTGATTTACAATGCTGTGTTAATTTCTACCGTACAACACAGTGATTCAGTTATACATATATATGCATTCTTTTTCATATTCTTTTCCATTATAGTTTATCACAGGATGTTGAATATAGTTCCCTGTTCTATCCAGTAGGACCTTGTTGTTTATCCATTCTATTTATAATAGTTTACATCTGCTAATCCTAAACTCCCAATCCATCCCTCCTCTCCCCCTCTGCAACCTCATCTATCTATGTCTGTGAGTCAGTTTCTGTTTCTTAGATAAGTTCATATGTGTCATATTTTAGATTCCACATATAAATGGTATCATATGGTATCTGTCTTTCTCTTTCTGACTTACTTCACTTAGTATGATAATCTCTAGGTCCATCCATGTTGCTACAAATGGCATTATTTCATTCTTTTTTATGGCTGAGTAGTATTCCATTGTATATAAGTACCACATCTTCTTTATCCATTCATCTGTTGATGGACATTTAGGTTGTTTCCATGTCTTGACTATTGTAAACAACGCTGCAGTGAACATAGGGATGCATGTATCTTTTTGAATTATAGTTTTCTCTGGACATTGGGCATTACTTTTTTTTTTTTTAAGTTTCCCAGGTGATGTTAATATGTGGGCAGAATGGGGAACCACGTTGATTGGGCTACTCATCTTTGCCTGATCACATTTCAAAGCTTTCTACTTTGCAGTGCTATTGAGTCTTTTGTCTCCTAGAATTTCCTCCTTTCTGCCATTTGTTAAAATCCAAATTAATATATAAATTCACCCATAAATTCCCCTCAAACTAGAAATGGTAAACAGGTTAACTAAGGCCTCATCACATGTTAGTCATATACCTCTGATGCCTAGATTATGCTTTGTTATATTTTTATAATTTTTGTCTGTTACTCTCATCTCCCCTTTTATATGACAAACTTCTTGTAGTACAGGGAGTATTTTATTCATCTTTTTATTCATTATCCTGCATAGGACAGTGCCTTGTGTATACCTAGGAGGTACACAATTAAATGAATAAGCAACTGAAAAAATAAACCTACAAATATACTAATAAAAGAGCTGAATATTTCCTTCACATATTCAAGCATCATTTGCTTCTTTGAAGTTTAGAGAAAAAACAGTGAGTGCTTGATAGGAAATAGCTGTATTGTAGAGCAAAATGAAATGTGCTTCGGAATGTGTCTGAGCAAAACCAACTGAAGAACAGAACTCACATGCCCACTGCCTCTAGTGAAAGTTCTCTGTAACCTTGTTTCAGAGTCAGTCAAGCCAGTGATGTCTCTGTTCTCAAAGAAAGAAGAATTCTGCCAATAGCTAATAATAACCTTTAATAATAATAACTCATTTCAGCTCTTTGTCTAAGGAAAAACATGAAAGTCATATGTGAATCTCATCATCTGTGCAACAAAATGATCTATTTAGAGCAGGGAACTCTTGGAATTTAAAAAATCTGTTTAGCATTCTATCTCGTTATCAGAGTGACCAAACAAGTGATTGAGGGGTGTAGAGGACAGAAAGGACTCTCAGGGGGCCCTGCTTCTCTAATTGCTAGCTCTGTATTTTATACTTATCAGAAGGTAAAAGGAATCCTTCCCTGAATATTTGCTTAAGGAACATGGTTTTGGCAAAGTTTGACCATAGTATCTACCGATTTGCTAGGACTATGATTCTCAAACTTAGTATGCCTTAGAATTATCTGGAAGGTTTGTCAAATCACAGACTGCTGGGGCCTACTTCCAGTTGATCTGATTCAGTAAGAATAAGGAGGTGGGTTAAGAAATAATAAGTTCCCAGGTAGTGCTAATGTGTTGGTCCTGGACCACTTGTTGAAAACTACTGTCCTAGGTATTTCTTTATTACAGATTTTCAGTGTTTCTTCCAGAAGCACAAAGATGTTCTGCCTGTTTGCTATTTTAAGTATTTAGTGGCCAAGCAGTTCCCCATTTGCCTCGCTAGGACCCTGAATCAACCTTCCACCTTGGTGAGAAGCCCCCTCCTAAATTTACGTAGATGCTAAACCCATTAATTGTGAGTTAACATGCAAAGCCTTGGTACATGTTAACTTAATTCTTTACAGTCAAGACCAGTGATTGCATTTAAAAATGATAGCAACAAGTAGCTGAATTTAAACTGTCTTTGGACATGTTGGGCTTGCTTGAAGATAGTGGGATCAAGGTAAAAATGTGGACAGATAATTTATTCCAAATGATAGTTATATGCTCCCAAAGAGAAGCAAGATGGTACTGTGGAAGAGAGGAATACTGGCTTGGGTTGCAATGTCTATGTGAAACCATGACTAAGTTACTTAATTTCTTAGATTCCTTTCATTTTACAGAAGATGAAGATTTTTGGATTAGATGATATTTAAGATCTAGTTCAACTGGAAAATATATAAAAAGAATAATAGGGCTCCCCTGGTGGTGCAGTGGTCGAGAGTCTGCCTGCCAATGCAGGGGACACGGGTTCATGCCCCGGTCCGGGAAGATCCCACATGCCGCTCCGCGGCTGGGCCCGTGAGCCATGGCCGCTGAGCCTGCATGTCCGGAGCCTGTGCTCTGCAACGGGAGAGGCCACAACAGTGAGAGGCCCGCGTACCGCAAAAAAAAAAAAGAATAATAAAGAATGAGGGAGATTACTTAAAATGCCACCAACAAAGACAGTTAATTTGGGGCACATTTCTTTATAAGTTTTTTATACATTTTATACAATTTTCTAGTTTGCTTTTTTACCATACTATTATATCAGAAATACATGCTGTAAAATCTTTGTAAATGTTATTTCAAGGGCTACATAAAATTATATTACTGGATGTATTTAATATTTACTTAATTTAATGTCCTTAATCTTTCCCATATTGTTAGATATTTATGATATTTTTAATGTTTTTCTATTGTAAATATTGCACTCACAAAATTGTTGTTGTTCCATGGAAGTATAGCATGGAAATCCAAGTTCACAGCTGTAGTATAAAACAGATTACGATTCTGCTGGAAATTGGTACTTGCATCCTCGTAGTAGGAATGCTGGGAATGCCAGAATGGCAGGCACATTCCATGGTAATCTGAAGGCTCATCTGAGAGAGCCAGTATCAGGAATAACAAGTGTTTGCCCTTCCACTGGTTTGTTTGCTCAAGGATTCCTGTTCGTTATTTGTTCATTTTTGGAGAAACGGCATATTAAGGGTATCAGGAAGACCTTACTTTGTGTTGTCTGAAATCTCTAACCCATAACTGTACACAGCATGACTATAGCACCCTGAGACTGATTTTGTTTCTTGTCTTATGGAAGGAAATCCTATTACTTTGTCACATTGAGTATTTTACATCAATTTTCATCAGAGACATTTTAAATTTTAAAGTGATTGAGATCTATGTTAATTTTATGTATTTTTTCATTTGTATATAGCAGTTGATTAGCATCTTACAGTACTTTGAAAGATGTACTATGTTTGAAAAGACTCAATGTCTGTTTTTCTTAGAAAATAATAGTTCTTTATTTGGATGCATATTCTAACCACATTTTTAGAAAATAGTTTTCCCATTTATAAAGATGTTATATGTTTATGGTAGAATATTGAATCAAACCTTTGCAAGTACAAAGATGAAAGCGAAAATCATTCCAAATCCCACCACCCAGAGATAACACAGATAAGTAATGTTGTGCATGTTTCCAGGCATCTCTCTAAGCATAACACACATGCACAAACACACACACACACCCACCCACACACACACACACACACACATTTATATCCTGACTTTTTGCCTCCTGCCTCTTTTACAATAGTTTACCTCACATGTTTTTTGCTTTTGTTGTTGTTGTTGTTGTTGTTTTTGTGTGTGTGGTATGCGGGCTTCTCACTGTTGTGGCCTCTCCCGTTGCGGAGCACAGGCTCTGGACGCGCAGGCTCAGCGGCCACGGCTCACGGGCCTAGCCGCTCTGCGGCATGTGGGATCCTTCTGGACCGGGGTATGAACCCGTGTCCCCTGCATCGGCAGGCAGACTCTCAACCACTGTGCCACCAGGGAAGCCCTACCCCACATGTTTTAACAGATACTTTTTTCAAATTTTTTTGGCTGCCACACGCAACTTGCGGGATCTTAGTTCCTCGACCAAGGATCGAACCCAGGGCCCCAGCAATGGAAACACAGAGTCCTAACCACTGGACCACCAGGGAATTCCAGAGACATTTTTAATATTTTGATAAAAATAAAGACTGATAAAAAAGTATTGTCATATCAATGTAGTTTTTAAGGATTGTGATAAATTGTTATATCACTAGTTTTAAGTTAGACTTTTTTGATCATTAACTAAATGCACTGTGCTATGTAGTTTATATACATTAACTTATTGAATTCTCACTTCTAGTCCACAAGGTAGCTATTTTTGTTTCACAGATGAGGAACTGAACAGTGTATATCATACATGGTGGAGTTAAGGTTTGACCCAAGGACTGTCCTTCTCCAAACCTGAGTCTTTGACCACAATATCATCCTAGTTTCTTGAAAGTGTATGAAAAGTATTTGCTTCATTCTGTTTTGTGTTTTATTGTATGGGTATACCATAGTTTTTTAACCAAGTTCTTCTTGACAGATAGAATTTTTTCAACTTGTTAATATAAAATCCAACTTTACTACCATATTCGTTTATATTGCTTTTTTGAGATTTGGGTGTAATGTGGAATTATTGTATCAATGGGTAAAATATTAAAACTGTGGTTCTTCCTGCCACATTCCTATACAAAATGATAGTTCCTATTTTTACTTTCATCAGCAGCACTAGTTCTCCATGGATCTTCAGTATTAGATGTTATCACATTTTTTAATCTGATGAAGTTAAAAATGTCATATCATTTAAATTCTTTCGTAGGAAAGGAAGCTTTACTTACACATCAATTTTTAAATATTTCTATTTTTCTAAGTGCTGTTTTTTTAATTTAATTTTTTATTTGTAAATCTTTTTTATATGAAGGATATGAATAAGCAGTTTATATTTTCATATCTAAATGTCAAAACAAAGGAGAAAAGATCATGAAGTTCACAAAAAGCTACAGAAAGACCATTTAAAGTATAGCATATCACTTTACAGTCCCAGGACTGGCAAATTTCAAAATTGGTGATATCACCTGTTGCTGGTGGACATTCCAGGAAAGGAAACTCTCATACATTGCCTGTGGAAATGTGAAATATTGTAGCCTTTTTTTGGAAAGCAATCTGGAAAATCTATAACATTTAAAATACTTATAGTTTCTAAGCCAGCAATATTATTCTTGGGAATCAACTTGATAGAAGTTAAAGCATTAAAAGATAATAAAATATATACATAAATCTTAAAATTAACACTGTCAAAGAAATAAAGAAAATGGTTTTAAATAAGGACAATCAAAATAAGGGAAATGAGATTATGCTACAAATTTTGAGTAATAAATAGAGAGAAAAATAGCAAATTATGTTCCTAGAATCTCTGGAGAGGTGGAAAACTCATGTTAAGAGATTAGAGGAAACACCAATTTTGTAGAATTCTATTAAAATATGTGGAAAAAATGTGCTTCTTAGATGTGTAGGAACAGTACACTTTAATAATATGGTACACTTTAATATACTTGGCATAGTTTCATATGGGCTAAGTGTTCATCTCATAGATGACAGCATTATTAGCCTCAGGAGACACTTCTGATACCCCCTTGGTTTCTGGGAGCAGGGCCAATTTTAAGAAAATTATGAAGTGGATGAAACGGGTTTTAGGCCATAGCTCTGCTTACCCATTACCCAAGTCCCTCCTTACCTAAAGCACCCACTTCAGGGTCCCACAGGGTTGGCCTAACTAGTCGGGTCACACCTATCACATGGGGCTCATTGCTACTCACTCATGAAAATGTACCTTCCTTCATCATCAGTTTCAGGGCTCAAGATGTCACATATTCTAGCAGACGCACTTGTACTGCCAATGAGAGAAAACTGATCCCAGTTCTAGATCCCAGTTCTAGATAAGGTGTATGAATTTTAACTGAGGCCTCATGCTGATGAAGTCCTCTGTTTCCCTTAGATCAAAACCACCCAATGGTGTCTGTTGAGTTAACATACTCTCCTTCTATGGTAAGAAGGCCTATTAACAAAACATGAGGGGGTGATGCAGAATTGAGAGAGATTATTTTCTGTGTTTTCTAAACTCCACTCATACCGCCCTATTCAGAAGGCTTAAATAATAGGCGGCAAGACATATAGAAGACGTCACATTGCTTCTTGAGTTTATCATCGAGACTGCAAATTTATCTGCCTGTATCTTACCTCCCACCCACCTATATATTCATTAAACAACAAATACTTATGTAAAGCTTATCAAGTACTAGGCACTGTCCTAAGCACTTTACAAATACTAACTCATTTAATTTTCATAATATCCTCCCAAGAGTGGTATTAATTAGTATTACTAGGAGATCTGAGTTTTAGGCCTCACATCTGCTTTTTGGAATGACCTTGAACAAGCTCATTAGATCATCAATTGCTTGGTATGAAAATGGAAGATAAGACCTGTTTCATAAATATCTCACAGAAATATTATGATTGGTTTAAGCAAATCTCCAAAGATTATTGAAAATAATGCTGTATGAATAAGAACTATGTAATCCTGAAATACTTGTGGCATTAAGTAATAAGCCATTGAGAGAATTGATTCTTTTTCTCATGTTAGTGAACTATATTTTCTCAAGCCTTGATTCTCATCTGTGCTGAATTAGTGTGTAATTATTCTTAGAATAAATTTTAAATCAATGACTCCCACCTCCCTCTCAGATTGCTTGAAGTCCCCAGTGCATTATTATATAATGTTAAACCAGTTATGATTAGGTTTTATTCACTGCATTTTAAAGAAGTCATGCAAAATGACTTTTAATAAATCAGGAAGAAGGAATAATATTTGGTTAAATGAGGTGTCACCACACTAATTATACACTAAAACCTCCTGCACCGTTCTGTGGAATTTTGTACAAGGAGTGTCGATCAAAAACTCAAGTCAAGTACTCAAGTAATAAAAGAACCCATTTTCAAGCATCATCCTCATAACAAGGATTATGACAAGGACATTATAGCCAGGCATCAGAATATTTTATAATTTACACTAAACACGTTTTATGTAACACATGTTTATTAAACATGAGCTAGGTGGAGGATACTAAAATTAGTGTGGATGGAGAGAGAGCATTATAAAAGTGAGTGAGACCTTTCAAGGAACTATAGGGCAGAGGTGTATATCAGTGTTTCTCAAACTCACATTTGCATACTGGGGATTTTGTTACTGACAAATTTGATTTGGTGAGGTCTAAGTTGGGGACTGAAATTTTTCATTTCTAACAAGCTTTCACTATATGAAAACGTTACAGATCCAAGGATCATTTTTGAGTAGGGAAGATGTACATGTTTAACTGTAATATAAGATACAATAGGAGAAGTATGAAGAGCAGAAATAAAATGTTCTGAGAGAACGGAAAAGGAAGGGACCAATTCTGAATGTGGGGGTCTAGGAAGGTGTCACAAGTGAATACTTGATATGTGACAATGATTTCTCAAGTAGATTTTAGAGGGAAGAGTATTCATCAGTATGAGCTGCATGCTAGGGCACACAGGTCTAAAAGTGTATGGATCATATGGTAGCTCTATTTTTAGTACTTTTTAAAGGAACCTCCATACTGTTCTCCATAGTGGCTGTACCAATTTACATTCCCACCAACAGTGTAGGAGGGTTCCCTTTTCTCCACACCCTCTCCAGCATTGATTGTTTATAGATGTTTGTTTTGATGATGGCCATTCTTACTGGTGTGGGGTGATACCTCATTATAGTTTTGATTTGCATTTCTCTGATAATTAGTGATGTTGAGCATCTTTTCATGTGCCTCTTGGCCATCTGTATGTCTTTTTTGGAGAAATGTCTATTTAGATCTTCTGCCCATTTTTTGATTAGGTTTTTGTTTTTTCGATATTGAGTTGCATGAGCTGTTTGTGTATTTTGGAGATTAATCCCTTGCCACTCCTGGGCATATATCTGGAGAAAACCATAATTCAGAAAGATATGTGTATCCCAGTGTTCACTGCAGCACTGTTTACAATAGCCAGGATATGGAAGCAACCTAAATGTCCATCGATGGAGGAATGGATAAAGAAGATGTGGTATATATATACAATGAAATATTACTCAGCCATAAAAAAGAACAAAATAATGCCATTTGCAGTGACATGGGTGGACCTAGAGATTGTCATACTGAGTGAAGTAAGTTAGAGAAAGACAAATTAAAAAATATAAAAGAATGGTACAAATGAACCTATTTACAAAACAGAAATAGACTCACAGATGTAAAAAACGAACTTATGGTTACCAAGGGGGAAACGGGGGTGGGAGGGATAAATTGGGAGATTGGGATTGACATATACACACTGCTATATATAAAATAGATAACTAATAAGGACCTACTGTATAGCACAAGGAACTCTACTCAATACTCTATAATGACCTATATAGGAATAGGATCTAAAAAAGAGTGTATATATGTATATGTAAAATTGATTCACTTTGCTGTACAGCAGAAACTAACAGAACATTGTAAATCAACTCTACTCCAATAAAAAATAATTGAAAAATAAATAAAAGTGTATGGAGTCTCAGGGGCCAACAAGGGTCCATGTGGCTGAGAAGAAGTGGGGTTTGGGGAGTGCTGCTTTGAGGGAAAGAGCTAGAGAACTAGGTTGGGGCAGGTGTGAAGGATCTCTGTTGCTTTGCTAAGGAATTTGATCTGTATTGTGCTGGCAATGATAAGATCTGTGTTTTCAGAGGAGGATTGTGGCTTTATGGAGGAAAATGGATTAATGAAGGGAAAAGAAATAGAAGCAGGGTGACTAATTAGGAGACTTTGCAGAGATAGTGAGATCTTAGATTTAGAGACTGCGATAGGATTTGGAAAGGTCAGGAAATATTTAAGAAATTCTAATTTAGGTTGGATGGGAATTGGAGATCAATGGGAAGTGGAATGAGAGACAAGTACTGGTTGAAGATGATGTTATGCTTTCTAGCTTGAGGGAGAGAAAGTGACTACACCTTTGACGATAATAAAACTGGAAGGACGGACAGATTTTTGCCAGGAGATACAGGTTCTGATTCATATGTGTTCAGCAGGGCATCTGTCTTAGGATGTAACTGGAGATCTGAAACATAAGAAAGGTTAAGAAATGTAAATTTGAGAGTCAGTGGCAGGGAAGCAATAGCTAAAGCAATGAATGTAAATAAAATCATCAAAGGAGTTGAATTTAGAGAGAAATGGTAACAAGTGAAATGAAAGGCTAGAAATTTGGGGAGCTGCATGTATTGAGGAGGGTCTCAAACCCTGAACTTGATCTATTTTTCAGTCTTCTGTATTTTAAATACCATCGGAATTGTCTTTATCAGAGAATCCATCTTGCATAGAAAGTAATTATTTTTCACTTTCTGCATTGTAGTGCAGATTGGTTTTGTAATACAACATTCTTAGTATAAAATACTTGGTGAGATATGTAATTAATATGTGTCTAGTTACAGCCATATACTTAACAGTCATCATCTTTTTTTCTCTGGAGAATATGTTTATTCTGATTTTTTTTAAAAAAACTAAAGTCCATACTTCATTCAGATTTTTAAACTTTTTACCTAATGTCCTTTTTCTGTTCCAAGATCCCATCCAGGATACATTACATTTAGTTGTCGTGTTTCCTTAGGCTTCTCTTGGCTGTGACCCTTTCTCAGACTTTGTTTTTGATGACCTTGGCAGTTTTGAGAAGAACTGGTCAGGTGTTTTGATGTGCCTCAATTGGGTCATGCCTGGTATTTTCCGATTAGTATAGGGTTATGGTTTGGGGGAGTAAGACCACAGAGGTAAAATTCTCATCATATCATATCAAGGGTATTGACTATCCACATGACTTATCACTGTTGATATTAGCCTTAATCACCTGACAGTTAGTGTTTGTCAGGTTTTTCCACTGCAAATTATACTTTTATTTCCCCTTTCCATACTGGACTCTTTGGAAGGGTGTCACTGTGAGCAACTCATGCCAAAGGGCTAGGAAGTTGTGATCTACCTCCTTGAGTCTGTAGTAGCTATGAAAATTATTTGATATTTTTTCACACCAGAGATTTGTCTCTTCCTCCGCATTTATTTTTTTATTCAATAATTTGTTTATATCAGTATGGACTAGTGGATATTTATTTTATACCAATATTACTTTACTTATTTTTTGCTCAAATTGTTCCAGTTTTGACCATTGGCTCCCGTGCCCCTTTAACATACCTCCATCACTGCTTTTGTTCATTTGTTTGTTTACTTGTTTGGCTTTGAGCTCTTCCTCATTTTCTGGCACTGTGATGCTCTAGGCTCATCTTGTACACTTACTTTTCCAGCCCTTGAATCAGTCATACCTCCAAGGACCCCTGGGTCCTCTTATTGGAGAATGGAATTAGAAACCAATATCTGAGTGTTAAGTGCAGTCTGAGTTTTAAATTGCTGCAGAGTTCATTTCTTTTCAGGTCTCCTAAGCTGGTGAGAATTCCAGACTTGTAGAAATTTGGTAAAATGCAATAATGAGAGTTTTCTCCCAGACAAACAATAGTCTTGAAGCAGTAAAAGTTTAAACACACATGCACACACATCTAATCAGTTATACTTCAATAGAAGACTATATAAGTGGCATGAAAATCTTTTTTTTTTTAAGTCACTTTAAAAAAAGAGAACAAATATATGGATACCAAGGGGGAAAAGGGGTGGGGTGGGAGGAATTGGGAGATTGGGATTGATACATATACACTACTGATACTATGTATAAAATCAGCAACTAATGAGAACATACTGTATAGCACAGGGAACTCTACTTAATTCACTGTGGTGAATGAAATGAGAAGGAAATCCAAAAAAGAGGGGATATATATATAGATATATATATAGATATATAGATATAGATATAGATATCTGATTCATTTTACCATACAGTGGAAACGAACACAACATTGTAAAGCAACTATACTCCAATAAAAATTATTAAGAAAAAAAAACCTATGGGACTTCCCTGATGGTCCAGTGGTTAAGACTCTGAGCTCCCAATGCAGGGGGCCTGGGTTCGATCCTTGGTCATGGAACTAGATCCCGCATGCTGCAACTAAAGATCCTGCATGCCACAACTAAGAACACGCATGATGCAACTAAGACCGGGTACAGCCAAATAAATAAATAAATAATTTTAAAAAACAGAAAACAAACAAACAAAAAAACCTATGGAAGGAAACTTTAGCAAGCCTTCTAAAGTAAACATTTCTTGAGTTTATTTCATAGAAATAAACTGATCTATTTCTTTTCATGCTCTTCTTAATGAAAAGTTCCTTTAGAGCAGGAGGCTTTTAACTTCTGCAAAAGTTTAAGCATAATGTTGCTTTCTTGAGCTTGTGAGTAGGTTAGAAAAATTTCAGGAGTTCAAAACTCTTCACAGAAACAATCTCCAAACCTCTCTTAGGGCGGAAAGCTGGTAGACATTAGGGCAGGAAAACTTTATCCCTAGTGTAGATTTAGAACATCAAGGGAGAGAATGGTTTAGAATTTCTCTATGGTGAAACACAAAGTTTTCATCATCAGCTCTTAGAGGTTAAGGAGCCAGAGGCATAACAAGCAAAAATCCATGACCAGAGTCTTGGGGCAAGAAACCAGATTTAATTAGATTTTGTGACCATGTTATATAATGCATTGAAAATCTCAAGTTTCAATATATATGATTTCTTTTAAAATGAATTCTGAAAATTGAAATATATAATCCAATAACATCTACTAAGTGTCTACTATAATCAGTGTTATATACAAGAACTTGAATGTTTGCTGTCCTTAAAGAAAAGCCATGAATCAAATTAATTAAGTATGGGTAGATCTATCATATTAAGAATACAGTTAAGGAAACAGGTTAATGCAGCTTGGTTCAGGAATGGCTAATTTATATTCAAACAATCTTGTGGTAGAATCAAGCATAGAACCCAATTTATTATTAATAAGTTAATAATGTATTCAATAATGTAAACTGTCTACTAAGCCTGGTAAAAGAAGGATACAGAGAAAGGAAGACTTTGTTATGTGACAAGAATCTTATAGTTGTGAAGAAAAGGGTGTACAAAGGGAACAGTGAACATGTGAAATATCCTCATGTTATAAAGGAATATTATGTATTATTTAATAATTGTTATATTATAAAGGAATATTATGTATTATTTAAAAATCAAACATTTTCAGTATTTCACACTGAAATAAAATAAATTTTAGGAAATCACACTACTGTATCCTTAAGGAATTTAATAGTATAATACTATGAATAAGTAAATGAGACTTGGCTTTAGTAGCTGTGTATCTTAAAAGTTCCTAGACAAATTTCTTTTCCAAGTCATACTTTATAAATCTTTTCTGCTTCAATCAAATGTATGTGTTCACAGAAAAGTTTCTAATAAGTAAAGCACTTGGAATCTGCTATTAGTTTTCATAATTAATATTACAATTCTTTAAATGCAATGATTGGTTACCTTTGTTTTTCTTATGTACTTCTCTCCTTCATTCTTACTAAGAACCAAAATATATCTTTATGTCCTTTTTAAAAAACTACTCTAATATTTTTTCTTATTATTCATCCATTTTTAATTTTTACAAAAATATTTCAATATCCTAGCATTTTATTGAGTCTTAGTTATTGGTCTACTGCTCACATTCAGTTATTCATTCATCTATGCATTTACCAAATAGGTAGCAAATACTTGTTAAATTCCAGCCACTGTTGTAGATACTGAGAATACAGCAGTGATTAAAATAGGCCCTGTTCTGCCCTCTGAAGCTCACATTCAAATGGGGATAGACAGACAATAAACAAATAGATAAGAAATACATAATGTGTCAGATGATGATAGATCCTATGGAGAAAAGTAAAGCAGGAATAGACTTGTCAGTCCTTGAGAATAAGTAGCATTTATAAGAATGATGCTATCTCAGAGCTCTCCGTTGTTCTCTGGGTTGAATTACTGTTGCAGTAGACTTTATCAATGAGGAGGTCATTTGAGAGCCAGGAACAATTGTTTGCTTTACATGGCAGCCTGACTATGAGAGACTGGAAATATTCTAAAGGCAGCCTCACTCCTTAGGGCAGATGCTTGATTAAAACAAAAACAAGAACAAAAACCTTTAAAAATAGCTCTTACTTTTAACACAGAGATGTTAGGTGGTTCCTGAGAATGCTTAGAGAAGGATAAATACTATAGTCAGTGCCATATTAGTCTGAATTAATAAAGTTGGACCCTGACATCTCCTTCTAAAATTGTCTGTGGAGATTTCACTGCTTCCAGACCCAACACTATGGAGGCATGATAATGAGCAATAATGTTCTACAGTTTATGGGGAGAATCCTATAGATTTTTCATGTTGAGATGGAGAATGGAACATCCACATCCTGTTTTCTTAGAACTATGTCCTATGACCTCTCTATTTAAGGGCTTGGCTAGCCTGATCTGGGAGCTTGTCCTGCTCTGGTTTCTTTGTGACAGGGAAAGAAATCATTTTAACCATCAAAAAAAAAATCTGAGAAACTTTTAGAGGTCTCTTTTCAAAAGTAGGTAGAAACCCAGTTAATACTTATAGTTCCTGAGTACATGTGCAGGTGAGAGCTATCTCCTTTTACACATGAATATTTCTCTTACTTCAGTTACCAGTGGTATCACTAATAATGTTTTAGGGTGCTGTTGCTGGGTGAGGGTCTAGGAATACCTGAGGTATACCTGTTATAGTCTTTTTCCTCCAAGGTCCCAAAGGAAAATAGACACTGGACAGTAGTTGAGAAAATACCAAAGCTAGATAGTTCCTCTTTGTCTCAGTTTCTTCTTCTGTAAAGTATGTGTAATAATAGTTTCTACTCCACAGTGTTGTTGGAAGTTCTGCATAAGTTGATACATATAAGGCATCAAAAGCTGTGTCTCTGTTGCCTCCCTGTTTTTTGAAGCAATAATGATGTAATGATCACAAACATGGCTTCTGGAGCTAGATTTCCTGAATTCAAATTCTCTTCCTATCAGGAACTAGATGGCTGACCTTGGGCAAGTTATTTAACCTTTCTGAACTAAAAAAAAAAAACAAAAACAGAAAAAGTATATCTAGCAGGGTATTGTATAAAATAAATTAATTAATGCAAATACTTGGAACAGTAACTGGCATACTCTAAGTACTCAAGAACTAATTGCTGTTGATTCATTACCACTACTACTGCTACTATTCCTTATTTATTAGTGTGGGCTTGGTGCCCAAATCCTAATGCAGTATTCTAAAGAGTTAGGCTGAGTCACATAAAGGTCTCCTTTCCCTATGCCAGGAAAATCTAAGCCATCATCCAAATTGGCCAGGATCTGCTTTGCCTGTTTTTTCCCCAATCTAAACCTTTTTTTTAAGTTACTTTTTATTGGAATATAGTTGCTTTACAATGTTGTGTTAGTTTCAATCCAAATCTGACTTCTCAGCTCTTACACTAATGGCGACCTTCAGGGGACAGAAGAAACACATCAAGTAAGACCAACACCAAAAATGTTTGCCTCAGTGCCTAGAAAGAGCCTGTCCTGGGCCACATATAACTGGGGCAACAGCCCTGAGACAGACTGAATGTGGAAAGAGTCCAAAGAGAGAGTGTGAACAAGAAAGAAATGAAGGCAGGTCCACGTAGGAGTGGGACCTGGTCCACTTTAGCAATGCAACCAAAAAGACATATGGGAAAAAGATGGCTACAGGCCAATCGTTTTTTTCCAGGCTTGTTAGAGATAGAATGACTCTAAGAGGCCACACTTCAGTCCTTGCCAACTTTAACATGGCCAACCAAATCTCTCTGGAGTTGAAGTGACCTTATTCAACCTTGTGAAAGAGCACGGCCAAAGATGGAAATCAAAGGGTATGTTCAGACATGTTTTTTTTTTTTTTTTTACATCTTTATTGGAGTTTAATTGCTTTACAATGGTGTGTTAGTTTCTGCTTTATAACAAAGTGAATCCGTTATACATATACATATGTTCCCATATCTCTTCTCTCTTGCGTCTCCCTCCCTCCCACACCCCCTATCCCACCCCTCCAGGCCATCACAAAGCACCAAGCTGATCTACCTGTGCTATGCGGCTGCTTCCCACTAGCTATCTACCTTACGCTTGGTAGTGTATATATGTCTATGCCTCTCTCTCACTTTGTCACAGCTTACACTTCCCCCTCCCCATATCCTCAAGTCCATTCTCTAGTAGGTCTGTGTCTTTATTCCTGTCTTACCCCTAGGTTCTTCATGACATTTTTTTTTCTTAAATTCCATATATATGTGTTAGCATACGGTATTTGTCTTTCTCTTTCTTACTTACTTCACTCTGTATGACAGACTCTAGGTCTATGCACCTCATTACAAATTGCTCAATTTTATTTCTTTTTATGGCTGAGTAATATTCTATTGTATATATGTGCCACATCTTCTTTATCCATTCATCCGATGATGGACACTTAGGTTGTTTCCATCTCTGGGCTATTGTAAATAGAGCTGCAATGAACATTTTGGTACATGACTCTTTTTGAATTATGGTTTTCTCAGGGTATATGCCCAGTAGTGGGATTGCTGGGTCATATGGTAGTTCTATTTGTAGTTTTTTAAGGAACCTCCATACTGTTCTCCATAGTGGCTGTACCAATTCACATTCCCACCAGCAGTGCAAGAGTGTTCCCTTTTCTCCACACCCTCTCCAGCATTTATTGTTTGTAGATTTTTTGATGATGGCCATTCTGACTGGTATGAGATGATATCTCATTGTAGTTTTGATTTGCATTTCTCTAATGATTAATGATGTTGAGCATCCTTTCATGTGTTTGTTGGCAGTCTGTATATCTTCTTTGGAGAAATGTCTATTTAGGTCTTCTGCCCATTTTTGGATTGGGTTGTTTGTTTTTTTGTTATTGAGCTGCATGAGCTGGTATAAATTTTGTAGATGAATCCTTTGTCAGTTGCTTCATTTGCAAAGATTTTCTCCCATTCTGAGGGTTGTCTTTTGGTCTTGTTTATGGTTTCCTTTGCTGTGCAAAAGCTTTTAAGTTTCATTAGGTCCCATGTGTTTATTTTTGTTTTTATTTCCATTTCTCTAGGAGGTGGGTCAAAAAGGATCTTGCTGTGATTTATGTCATAGAGTGTTCTGCCTATGTTTTCCTCTAAGAGTTTGATAGTTTCTGGCCTTACATTTAGGTTTTTAATCCATTTTGAGCTTATTTTTGTGTATGGTGTTAGGGAGTGATCTAATCTCATACTTTTACGTGTCCCTGCCCAGTTCTCCCAGCACCACTTATTGAAGAGGCTGTCCTTTCTCCACTGTACATTCCTGCCTCCTTTATCAAAGATAAGGTGACCATATGTGCGTGGGTTTATCTATGGGCTTTCTATCCTGTTCCATTGATCTATCTTTCTGCTTTTGTGCCAGTACCATACTGTCTTCATTACTGTAGCTTTGTAGTATAGTCTGAAGTCAGGGAGCCTGATTCCTCCAGCTCCGTTTTTCGTTCTCAAGATTGCTTTGGCTATTTGGGGTCTTCTGTGTTTCCATACAAATTGTGAAATTTTTTGTCCTAGTTCTGTGAAAAATGTCATTGGTAGTTTGATTGGGATTGCACTGAATCTGTAGATTGCTTTGGGTAATAGAGTCATTTTCACAATGTTGATTCTTCCAATCCAAGAACATGGTATATCTCTCCATCTATTTGTATCATCTTTAATTTCTTTCATCAGTGTCTTATAATTTTCTGCATACATGTCTTTTGTCTCCTTAGGTAGGTTTATTCCTAGATATTTTATTCTTTTTGTTGCAATGGTAAATGGGAGTGTTTTCTTGAATTCACTTTCAGATTTTTCATCATTAGTGCATAGGAATGCCAGAGATTTCTGTGCATTAATTTTGTATCCTGCTACTTTACCAAATTCATTGATTAGCTCTAGTAGTTTTCTGGGAGCATCTTTAGGATTCTCTATGTATAGTATCATGTCATCTGCAAACAGTGACAATTTTACTTCTTTTCTGATTTGGATTCCTTTTATTTCCTTTTCTTCTCTGATTGCTGTGGCTAAAACATCCAAAACTATGTTGAATAAGAGTGGTGAGAGTGGGCAACCTTGTCTTGTTCCTGATCTTAGTGGAAATGCTTTCAGTTTTTCACCATTGAGGACAATCTTGGCTGTGGGTTTGTCATATATGGCCTTTATTATGTTGAGGAAAGTTCCCTCTATGCCCACTTTCTGCAGGGTTTTTATCATAAATGGGTGTTGAATTTTGTCAAAAGCTTTCTCTGAATCTATTGAAATGATCATATGGATTTTCTCCTTCAATTTGTTAATATGGTGTATCACATTGATTGATTTGCATATATTGAAGAATTCTTGCATTCCTGGAATAAACCCCACTTGATCATGGTGTATGAGCCTTTTAATGTGCTGGTGGATTCTGTTTGCTAGTATTTTGTTGAGGATTTTTGCATCTATGTTCATCAGTGATATTGGCCTGTAGTTTGCTTTCTTTGTGACATCCTTGTCTGGTTTTGGTATCAAGGTGATGGCCTCGTAGAATGAGTTTGGGAGTGTTCCTCCCTCTGCTATATTTTGGAAGAGTTTGAGAAGGATAGGTGTTAGCTCTTCTCTAAATGTTTGATAGTATTCCCCTGTGAAGCCATCTGGTACTGGGCTTTTTTTTGTTGGAAGATTTTTAATCACAGTTTCAATTTCAGTGCTTGTGATTGATTGGTTCATATTTTCTATTTCTTCCTGATTCAGTCTTGGCAGGTTGTGCATTTCTAAGAATTTGTCCATTTCTTCCAGGTTGTCCATTTTATTGGCATACAGTTGCTTGTAATAATCTCTCATGATCTTTTGTATGTCTGCAGTGTCAGTTGTTACTTCTCCTTTTTCATTTCTAATTCTATTGATTTGAGTCTTCTCCCTTTTTTTCTTGATGAGTCTGGCTAATGGTTTATTAATTTCGTTTATCTTCTCAAAGAACCAGCTTTTAGTTTTATTGATCTTTGCTATGATTTCCTTCATTTCTTTTTCATTTATTTCTGATCTGATTTTTTTTGTTTTTTTTTTTCTTTTTGCGGTATGCAGGCCTCTCACTGTTGTGGCCTCTCCCGTTGCGGAGCACAGGCTCTGGATGCGCACGCTCAGCGGCCATGGCTCACGGGCCCAGCCGCTCCACAGCATGTGGGATCTTCCAAGACCGGGGCATGAACCCGTATCCCCTGCATCTGCGCCACCAGGGAAGCCCCTCTGATCTGATTTTTATGATTTCTTTCCTTCTGCTAACTTTGGGGTTTTTTTGTTCTTCTTTCTCTAATTGCTTTAGGTGCAAGGTTAGGTTGTTTATTCGAGATGTTTCCTGTTTCTTAAGGTGGGATTGTATTGCTATAAACTTCCCTCTTAGAACTGCTTTTGCTGCATCCCATAGGTTTTGGGTCATTTTGTCTCCATTGTCATTTGTTTCTAGGTGTTTTTTTTATTTCCTCTTTGATTTCTTCAGTGATCACTTCATTATTAAGTAGTGTATTGTTTAGCCTCCATGTGTTTGTATTTTTTACAGCTCTTTTCCTGTAATTGATATCTAGTCTCATAGCATTGTGGTCAGAAAAGATATTTGATACAATTTCAATTTTCTTAAATTTACCAAGGCTTGATTTGTGACCCAAGATATGGTCTATCCTGGAGAATGTTCCATGAGCACTTGAGAAAAATGTGTATTCTGTTGTTTTTGGATGGAATGTCCTATAATTATCGATTAAGTCCATCTTGTTTAATGTGTAATTTAAAGCTTGTGTTTCCTTATTTATTTTCATTTTGAATGATCTGTCCATTGTTGAAAGTGGGGTGTTAAAGTCCCCTACTATGAATGCATTACTGTTGATTTCCCCTTTTATGGCTGTTAGTATTTGCCTTATGTATTGAGGTGCTCCTATGTTGGGTGCATAAATATTTACAACTGTTGTATCTTCTTCTTGGATCGATCCCTTAATCATTATGTAGTGTCCTTCTTTGTCTCTTCTAATAGTCTTTATTTTAAAGTCTATTTTGTCTGATATGAGAATTGCTACTCCAGCTTTCTTTTGATTTCCATTTGCATGGAATATCTTTTTCCATCCCCGTACTTTCAGTCTGTATGTGTCTCTAGGTCTGAAGTGGGTCTCTTTTAGACAGCATATATATGGGTCATGTTTTTGTATCCATTCAGTCAATCTGTGTTTTAGTGGGAGCATTTAGTCCATTTACATTTAAGGTAATTATTGATATGTATGTTCCTATTCCCATTTTCTTAATTGTTTTGGGTTCGTTATTGTAGGTCTTTTCCTTCTCTTGTGTTTCCTGCCTAGAGAAGTTCCTTTAGCATTTGTTGTAAAGCTTGTTTGGTGGTGCTGAACTCTCTCAGCTTTTGCTTGTCTGTAAAGGTTTTAATTTCTCCATCAAATCTGAATGAGATCCTTGCTGAGTAGAGTAATCTTGGTTGCAGGTTTTTCTCCTTCATCATTTTAAATATGTCCTGCCAGTCCCTTCTGGCTTGCAGAGTTTCTGCTGAAAGATCAGCTGTTAACCTTATGGGGATTCCCTTGTGTGTTATTTGTTGTTTTTCCCTTGCTGCTTTTAATATGTTTTCTTTGTATTTAATTTTTGACAGTTGGATTAATATGTGTCTTGGCGTATTTCTCCTTGGATTTATCCTGTATGGGACTCTCTGTGCTTCCTGGACTTGATTAACTATTTCCTTTTCCATATTAGGGAAGTTTTCAACTATAATCTCTTCAAATATTTTCTCAGTCCCTTTCTTTTTCTCTTCTTCTTCTGGAACCCCTATAATTCGAACGTTGGTGTGTTTAATGTTGTCCCAGAGGTTTCTGAGACTGTCCTCAGTTCTTTTCATTCTTTTTTCTTTATTTTGCTCTGCAGTAGTTATTTCCACTATTTTATCTTTCACGTCACTTATCCATTCTTCTGGCTCAGTTATTCTGCTATTGATCCCATCTAGAATATTTTTAATTTCATTTATTGTGTTGTTCATCGTTGCTTTTTTCGTCTTTATTTCTCCTTCGTCCTTATTAAATGTCTTGCATTTTGTCTATTCTATTTCCAAGATTTTGGATCATCTTTACTATCATTATTCTGAATTCTTTTTCAGGTAGACTGCCTATTTCCTCTTCATTTGTTAGGTCTGGTGGGTTTTTATCTCGTTCCTTCAACTGCTGTGTGTTTTTCTGTCTTCTCATTTTGCTTATCTTACTGTGTTTGGGGTCTCCTTTTTGCAGGCTGCTGGTTCATAGTTTCCGTTGTCTCTGGTGTCTGTCCCCAGTGGCTAAGGTTGGTTCAGTGGGTTGTGTAGGCTTCCTGGTGGAGGGGGCTAGTGCCTGTGTTCTGGTGGATGAGGCTGGATCTTGTCTTTTTGGTGGGCAGGTCCATGTCTGGTGGTGTGTTTGTGGTATCTGTGACCTTATTATGATTTTAGGCAGCCTCTCTGCTAATGGGTGGGGTTGTGTTCCTGTCTTGCTAGCTGTTTGGCATACGGTGTCCAGCACTTTAGCTTTCTGGTCGTTGAGTGAAGCTGGGTGCTGGTGTTGAGATGGAGATCTCTGGGAGATTTTTGCCATTTGATATTATATGGAGCTGGGAGGCCTCTTGTGGACCAGTGTCCTGAAGTTGGCTCTCCCGCCTCAGAGGCACAGCACTGACCCCTGGCTGGAGCACCAAGAGCCTTTCATCCACACGACTCAGAATAAAAGGGAGAAAAAGTAGAAAGATAGAATTAGTAGAAGTAGAAAGAAAGAAAGAAAGAAAGGGAGGGAGCAAGGAAGGAGGGAAGGAAGCAGGGAAGGAAGGAAAAAAGAAAGAAAGAAAATAAAGTAAAATAAAATAAAGTAATATAAAATAAAATAAAGTTATTAAAATAAAAAATAATTATTAAGAAAAAAATTATTTAAAACAAACAAACAAACAAAACGGACGGATAGAACCCCAGGACAAATGGTGGAAGCAAAGCTCTACAGACAAAATCTCACACAGAAGCATACACATACACACTCACAAAAAGAGGAAAAGGGGAAAATATCATAAATCTTGCTCTCAAAGTCCACCTCCTCAATTTGGGATGATTCGTTGTCTAAAGGAGGGAAGGAAGGAAAGAAAGAAAGAAGATAAAGTAAAATAAAATAAAGTAAGATAGGGCTTCCCTGGTGGCGCAGTGGTTGGGAGTCCGCCTGCCGATGCAGGGGACGCGGGTTCGTGCCCCGGTCCGGGAAGATCCCACATGCCGCGGAGCGGCTGGGCCCGTGAGCCATGGCCGCTGGGCCTGCGCGTCCGGAGCCTGTGCTCCGCGATGGGAGAGGCCACAACAGTGAGAGGCCCGCGTACCGCAAAAAAAAAAAAAAAAAAAAAAAAAAAAAAAAAAAAATAAAATAAAGTAAGATAATATAAAGTTATTAAAATAAAAAAATTATTAAGAAAAAAAATTTTTTAAAAAAACGTATGGATAGAACCCCAGGACAAATGGTGGAAGCAAAGCTATACAGACAAAATCTCACACAGACGCATACACATACACACTCACAAAAAGAGGAAAAGGGGAAAAAATCATAAATCTTGCTCTCAAAGTCCTCCTCCTCAATTTGGGATGATTCGTTGTCTATTCATATATTCCACAGATGCAGGGTACATCAAGTTGATTTTTCAGCTTTAATCCGCTGCTTCTGAGGATGCTGGGAGAGATTTCCCTTTCTCTTCTTTGTTCTCACAGTTCCCGGGGCTCAGCTTTGGATTTGGCCCCGCCTCTGCATGTAGGTCGCCGGAGGGCGTCTGTTCTTTGCTCAGACAGGACGGGGTTAAAGGAGCAGCTGCTTCGGGGACTCTGGCTCACTGAGGCCGGGGGGAGGGAGGGGTAAGGATGCGGGGCGAGCCTGCGGTGGCACAGGCAGCGTGACGTTGCACCAGCGTGGGGCGCGCCGTGCGTTCTCCCGGGGAAGTTGTCTCTGGATCCCGGGACCCTGGCAGTGGCGGGCTGCACAGGCTCCCCGGAAGGGGGGTGTGGATACTGACCTGTGCTCGCACACAGGCTTCTTGGTGGCGGCGGCAGCAGCAGCCTTAGCGTCTTATGCCCATCTCTGGGGTCCGCGCTTTTAGCCGCGGCTCGTGCCCGTCTCTGGAGCTCCTTTAAGCAGCGCTCTTAATCCCCTCTCCTCACGCACCAGGAAACAAAGAGGAAAGAAAAAGTCTCTTGCCTCTTCGGCAGGTCCAGACTTTTCCCCGGACTTCCTCCCAGCCAGCTGTGGCGCACTAACCCCCTGCAGGCTGTGTTCACGCCGCCAACCCCAGTCCTCTCCCTGAGCTCCAACTGAAGCCCGAGCCTCAGCTCCCAGCCCCGCCTGCCCCGGCGGGTGAACAGACAAGCCTCTCGGGCTGGTGAGTGCTGGTCGGCACAGATCCTCTGTGCGGGAATCTCTCCACTTTCCCCTCTGCACCCCTGTGGCTGCGCTCTCCTCCGCGGCTGCGAAGCTTTCCCCCTCCCGCCACCCGCAGTCTCCGCCTGCGAAGGGGCTTCCTAGTGTGCGGAAACCTTTGCTTCTTCACGGCTCCCTCCCACTCGTGCAGGTCCCGTCCCTATTCTTATGTCTCTGTTTTTTCTTTTTTCTTTGGCCCTACCCAGGTACGTGGGGGAGTTTCTTGCCTTTTGGGGGGTCTGAGGTCTTCTGTCAGCGTTCAGTAGGTGTTCTGTAGGAGTTGTTCCAAGTGTAGATGTATTTCTGGTGTATCTGTGGGGAGGAAGGTGATCTCCGCGTCTTACTCTTCCGCCATCTTCCT